>NC_053142.1:4485997-4856902 GCF_016808335.1 Panicum virgatum | reverse complement strand
ATTCATTAAATCAGCGGTGAGGATGCCACCCCCTCCCCCCGTTGCACCTTGGCCATGGTGCATGTTTTCTCCCATGGCGTCTAGGGATTTGTCTAGCAATGTTGTTTTTTATTTTGCTAACTGCCGTCGAGATCGCTGACCTCCATCTTTGTTCTTGTTTCATTAAATCAGGGCACTTTCATTAAATCAGGGCACTGTCAGGATCCACCTTGTAAGGAAATAGCCCCATTAGGCCATTGTTTTGTGATTTTGGTGATTGAGTAACAATGCAATCAATGGACTAATGAGTTTGTCAAGTGAACAATCATAGATCCGGGATGAAGCAAAAAGGCCAAGCAAAGCAAAACATGAAGAAAGAACTCAAAGAAAATTGAATTGGACACGTTCTATAGAAAACAGTAGCACCGGATGAACTGGTGACTAAACACCGGTGTAACCGGTTGGATTCGGATACAGCAGTGCCCTACCACCGGTGCATTTGGTCTGCGTAGAAGGGAGCCAAATGAAGAAGCCCAAGTTGCACCGGTTGAACCAGTGATGCCAAGTTGATGCACCAGTGCAAGCACCACGTACGTACCAGAGAGCATGTCAAGTGGCTAGGACGCAAAGCTTCAGGACCGGTTGAACCGGTGGTCACCGGTGCAATACACCGGTCTATCCGGTGACAGCCACGTCAGCTGTCAGAAGGCCAACGGCTACTGACGAGCCATGAGTGACCGGTTGCACCGGTGCCACCTCACCGGTCTATCCGGTGCCCTGCGCAGAAAAGACCCAACGGCTCTTAACGACTCTATAGACTTGGAGGCCTATATATATCCATCCCCTGGCCATTTGAAGATTGCTGGAGTTACTACAAGCCTCAAACACATCCAGGAAATCCTCCAAACCTATCCAAGTGCATATTGATCAAATCCTTAGGTTTAGCTCTTGAGTGAGTCAGCAAGCAAGGTGCTGTGCCTTGTGGCTGGTTCTGAGTGAACCATCAAGAAGATTTCGGTGCACCGGCACCTTGGAGCATTGGTGGCTCGCCGGCACGTCATCGACCCTCCGATTTGGTGTGGAGCGGCGACGACATCCTTGTACGGGGGACGTGGAGACCCCCTTTATTCAAGGACAAGCTCCTTAGTGGAAAACAGGATCAAGGTGACTGTGGTTGAGTCCACGGAAGAGACTTGATTACTGGGAATCGATACTCTTAGTGAGTGCTTCAACAATATGGATGTAGGGGTGCCTTTGTGGCTAACCGAACCACGGATAAACACCCGCATCAAGAGTTTGCTTCCTCCTATCCCACTCCTTACGTTTCTGCATTTCATACTAGCAGTTTTTGTATGCCTTTACTTTCATAGAGTAGTTTCTTCATAGGAATGGCTATATGTTGCTAAACCTCTTTTTGGGATAGGGGTTACACACTAGCAAAGCCATAGTTGCACATATAGATAGCATGTTTTAGTTTAATATTGTGCAATTTAGTTGGAGCTATTGGTTAAGGTTTTAACTTGCCTAATTCACCCCCTCCCCCTCTTAGGCTAGAGCACCCGATCCGGTCTTTCAATTGGTATCAGAGCAGGGACTCACTTGTCTCAAAAAGAAAGCCAATTCCATTGGCTTGTGAAAACCAGCTCACTTGATCGGTTAGGCTTCACCACCTAGTGAGTTAGCTCTTTGGGGAAGGGATGGATTCATTAGGACCTCCTCCATGTTTCGATGGCATGGGCTTCCAACGATGGAAGATTTTAATGCAATCACACCTTCAAGGAAAGAGTCTAAATATTTGGAGAGTAGCTTGTGAAGGAACTAAAAGCAATAGCCAATAAGAGAGAAAATATGACGCCACCGCCAATGCATTATCTTGTCATCTCTAAATGAAAATGTATTTAATCATGTTTATTCTTGTGAAATGCTAAAAACTATGGAAGACTATCATTGAGAACCATGAAGCACGGAGGATGTAGCCAATGAAAGATATCATTTTCTCATTGATAAGCTTAATAGTTTTAAGCAACTTGATGATGAAAACGCCGAATCTATGTACCTCACGATTAAACACTCTTATGATGAGATCACTTCTTTAGGTGTGAAGAAAAATTGATGATACGGAACTCATTCGCAAGATCCTTCACTCACTATACGGAGGTCGGATTATGATTTGGTGATCACGGTGATTTATGAAAAAGATCTCGATCAATTGACACCAAATACAAGTCCTCAACAAAGTGGTCGCCAACGAGCTACGCCTGACATCAACGCAAAGAGCGCCACCTTCTTCACCAACACATAGTGCACTTGCATGCAAGCAAGTCAAGAAGTTGAAGAAGATGGCCATCAAAGGTAACTCAAGTGAAGAGGAAGAAGAGGAGGCATGCCAAAGCTCCTCAAATGATGAAAAAGAGCCAATGGACCCCAATCTTTACAAATAAGTCAAGAAGATGAACAAAAGCTTAAAGGAAATCAACTCAATGGGGTATATGGTCTTCCTCAAAGATGGGCATCACCATCAACTTATGAAGGTTGAGAAGAGGTTCAAGAAGAAGAAGCAACAAAAGGAGAAGAAAGCCCAAACATGAATCATTTTCCATTTTTAGTGAATGGGTTAGTGGTGGTGAAGAATCAAGCGCAAACTCAAGTGATGAATCAAAAAGAAATTCACCACCGTACCAACATGGGGGTCATCATCAAATACTTGCCTTATGGCCCAAGGTATGGAAAGCGATGTAAGTGATGATGACTTCGATTCTCCTTCGTATGATGAGCTTCTTGACCTTGTACATGAGAACCAAAGAGTAATTAAAAAGCAATCTAAAAAATGTAGTGCGCTCAATGATCTTAATGCTACTCGTGCCACAAATTACGATGATTATTGCGCAATTCCAATTGCTTGGCAAGGAGCATGAAGAGCTCAAATTAAAAATTGAGAGCATTATAATATTAATAACTCTTTGGAAACCTCTAACTCTTGCAATAAGAAATGGCATGAGGATGTTTTTGTGGAATCATGTGATGACCTCATTGCCAAGGAAAATGATGAGCTCAAGTAAGAGGTAGAGTGGCTCATGAAGGACTTGGCTAGATTGTAGGTCAAGAGCATTGAGAGCAATGTCCAACCTTCTCAAGATAACCATAAAGACATGGTGAAGAAGCTTGAGAAGGGGTCCACCGTGACTTGCTCAAAGTGTTATAAAAAAGGCCACAAGTCCAAAAAAGTGCCCTCAACCAAAGAAGAAGCTTTTGGATGAGAAGAACAAGAAAAAGCTAACAATCAAGAGTTCTCTCATCTACACCAAGCCCAACCGTAGGAACAAAAGCAATAGGACCTCTTATATGATCAAGAAGAAAACCAATGGCAAGTGGTTGTTCACAAGATTGGGAAGCAAGAAAGGAGTTGGAATCACTCTATTTGGGTGCCCAGGATGTCATTACCAATATGAAGGGGCCCTCAAATGGTGTGTGGGTTCCAAAGGAGATTTGAAGCCCAAGAATGACTTCGGGGGATTTGGAGGCTTAGCTTACAAGATGATGAAAAGGTTCAAGCAAAAAAAGCTAAGCTCACAACTTGGACATTTTGTGCCCAAGTCCCCCATAAGGTAATGGTTGCTAGATTTCAATTCAAGCATCATGTAGCTCCATTACTCTTTGCTACGATTGTTTGCATGCTTTGCATTCTCCTAGTGTTACATATGGTAGGTTGCTTGTGTCATGATTCTAACCCATGAGCAACCTACATGGTTTGATAAGTGTGTAGAAAGCTACACAAGGTTACCCTTCATGGTACATGGCTTCATGAGGTATGTATTTCATTTGTGTACCATGAGCACAAGCTATAGGGTAAACTTCCCATTGTTGTCAAAAAACAATATGCATACATTTGATTAGTGATTGCAACACTAAATGCACACATTTAGAGGGAGCTCATCCTATGGTTTGTGATTGTTGAGACTAACATGTCTTCAAGTCTATCTTTTCTAGTCTCTTTCTAGAGTTAACACTCTAAGATAATATTGTTCACGCACAATGTGAATCAATAACTCTATAAGAGTGATTAGATAAAGTAGTATGCTTCATACATATTGAGCCATGCTCTATTGAACTTAAATTTCCATATCTATGTTCATATGCTATGTGCTCATACATTTGCTCACCTTGGTGTACCAAGTGTTCTTCACTTCAAGACTTTCAAATTGGTACATGCAAGGTAACTACAACACACCATCCCCCGGAGGTATGCATGGTCTAAAACTCATTCAATTGATTTCTTTGACAATTCTTTGTTATTTTAGAGCTACCTCCGTGCATGATATGATCTAAGCTTTCTCTTTCAATCTCTAGTTGTGCACATGATTTTTACATTATTATTTTGTGCACACACTTGTGGAAAGCTTAGCTCATGTCATGCTAGTTTCGTGATTTTGTGATCCACCTTAGTAATTACTCAATTGATGTCTTAATTGATATCATACAATTGGATCATGATTCATGAAACTAACTCCCTAGGCTACTAACTTTTCCCTTTGAGCTATATTGTTTTGCCAAGTCTTTTTAGGTGATTTGATTCCAAAGGGGGAGAAGTTTGGATCAAAGCAAGATGATCAAAGGGGGAGAAGTTTGCAAATAGCTTTGACAATGAGGGAGTAGCAAATATGGGGAGAAACAAAGGGGGATTATGGATTTAGGGGGGAGGCCAAGTCAACATTGGATGATGGTAAGCATCCAAGCAAGTGTAAGTGGTTCAATTTCTCAATTTTTGCAAAATTTATGATTGCTTTGATTGGTTTGTCATCAATCACCAAAAGGGGGAGATTGTAAGGAAAATGGCCCCATTCGGCCATTGTTTTGTGATTTTGGTGATTGAGTAACAACGCAATCAATGAGACTAATGAGTTTGTCAAGTGAACAATCATAGATCCCAGGGATGAAGCAAAAAGACTAAGCAAAGCAAAAAACGAAGAAAGAACTCAAAGAAATGTTGAATTGGACGAGTTCTACAGAAAACTGTAGCACCGGATGAACCGGTGACTAAGCACCGGTGTAACCGGTTGGCTTCGGATACACTGGTGCCCCACCACCGGTGCATTTGGCCTACGCAGAAGGGAGCCAAATGAAGAAGCCCAAGTTGCACCGGTTGAACCGGTGATGCCAAGTTGATGCACCGGTGCAAGCACCATGTTATGTACTAGAGAGCATGTCAAGGTGGCCAGGACGCAAAGCTTTAGGACCGGTTGAACCGGTGCAATACACCGGTCTATCCGGTGACAGCCACGTCAGCTGTCGGAAGGCCAACGGCTACTGACGAGCCGTGAGTGACCGGTTGCACTGGTGCCACCTCACCGGTCTATCCGGTGCCCTGCGCAGAAAAGGTACAACGGCTCTTAATGGTTCTATGGACTTGGAGACCTATATATATGCCATCCCCCCGGCCATTTGAAGATTGCTGGAGTTACTACAAGCCTCATACACATCCAGGAAACCCTCCAAGCCTACCCAAGTGCATATTGATCAAATCCTTAGGTTTAGCACTAGCTTTGAGAGTGTAAGTGCTAGATTAGCTTTGAGTGAGTGAGCAAGCAAGGTGATGTGCCTTGTGGCTGGTTCTTGAGTGAACCATCAAGAAGATTTCGGTGCACTAGCACCTTGGAGCATTGGTGGCTCGCCGGCACGTCATCGACCCTCCGACTTGGTGTGGAGCGGCGATGACATCCTTGTACAGGGGACGTGGAGACTCCCTTCCTTCGTGGACAAGCTCCTTAGTGGAAAATGGGATCAAGGTGACCGTGGTTGAGTCCACAGAAGAGACTTGATTACCGGCAAGTGATACTCTTAGTGAGTGCTTCAACAACGTGGATGTAGGGGTGCCTTTGTGGCTAACCGAACTACGGGATAAACACGCGCGTCAAGAGTTTGCTTCCTCCTATCTCACTCTTTATGTTTCCGATTTCATACTAGCAATTCTTGTATGTCTTTACTTTCATAGAGTAGTTTCTTGATAGGAAAGGCTATAGGTTGCTAAACTCTTTTAGGATAGGGGTTACACACTAGAAAAGCCATAGTTGCACATATAGATAGCATGTTTTAGTTTAATATTGTGCAATTTAGTTGGAGCCATAGGTTAAGGTTTTAACTTGACTAATTCACCCCCTCCCCCTCTTAGGCTAGAGCACCCGATCCGGTCTTTCACACTTGTGTTTCCCATCAGATCCTGACCCCCAAGTTGCATGTTGTATCAAGGTATTTATTTTCTCCATGGCGTAGGACATCAAGCAACATCGATCGTCAAGGGTCTTTATTTCACATTGTTTATTTTTTAATTTGCTTGCATGCATCAGGCAATGAATTCTTAGAGCACATATCGGCAAGCTTTTTAGCACCAATGCCAGGGTATAATTTTTTTTTGGTGAAATTAGATGTGTAATTATATGTGCCCAAGTTGTTATCCATCATTCGTGGAGAAATTCATTGCAGATGTGATGCCTATGAACTTAAGGGTGGTGGTGAATCAGAATGTCGTGACCAGCCAAGGTCCAGAAACAACAATTGAGTTTGCTCTCGCTTTGGTGGAGCATCTATATGGCAAAGAGAAGATGGAGGAGGTTGATGGGCCTTTGGTAAGCTGTAAGTCATAAAACTCCTCTGTTTCTCTTTGTTGTGTTATTCCATCACGCAACAAATGATATTTTAGTTGTAGTTCGATGCAATCCAATTACTTTTAAACCATTTGACTTTAAACACGTGCCTGTGGCACGTACATATCCACTAATAATTGATAAAGGTTAAAGCCATATGCATCTATACATTTTTCCCATGCCCCCTTAAGTCAATCCTCATAGGGTTTGATTTTCATTACCTGAAAAAAAATTTGAAGAGCCCTATCCAAATAAGTTTAACTAGCCCTTTATTTTTGAAACTAATCATCCTCATCCCACCAGAGCAAGCACCGAATAAAATACATTTGTGCTACAGCGGCAGCGAACAATCATGCCCGCCGTTGGTTACCAGGGGTTATGTTGGCTCAAATTCAAGGCCAACACACGAGAGCACTAGCGTGTGTAGCGAGCAAAGGCACACATTGCAATGCCGCTGCGTAGATCTGGTAACACCGATTTGGGAGGCTGGTCAGGCCAGTTGGCCGGGAGCTGGCGAGTATCCAACAAACACTCATCTGAGAGGGACCCAGTCAGGGGAAGCAGAAGCAATGTTGTTCTAGGTCAAAAGGCCACCTACAACATCTTCAAACACCATCGAGACATAGAAGAACAACATATTGGGGTTGGAAGAGTTAGGATTGGAAAAGACAAAAATAAAGGAAAACGATAAAGCTTATATTATTGATCAACTGGATGTCCTCAATCGGTTGTGGCCCTTTATATTTATAAGGAGGGAAGATCTTACTCTATTAGGAGTGTAATTTTATACAATTCCATGTCTACATACAACTCCTAACCCAAACTGTACAACCTAGATCGGTCTGACCAGTCTACTGGATTGGTCTCAATGGTCCGATCTAGGTCAAATCTTACTGAAGTCATAACTTTCTCATCCGAAATCTAAATTGGACAGTCTATATACGCAATAGTGAAGTCAAATTTGAATTTTGACAAAGTTACCTAGACCATTCTGACTGGTGTTGACGGCTGCTAAGTGCAAAATATGTGTCGTCAACTCTTGCATAAACACTTAAAGAATGAGCCTACAAGAATACAGGTCGGAGTTTGACTCGTAGTATTACTCAGAGAGCATGTTTTCAGGGACTGAAAATATCCTACGGGATCGGATTATCCGACGCTAAGGAAAAATCACGTCGGACAAAGTGTCGGATGATGTACCAGAGAGCATGTTTTTGTAGATGGAAAAAGGATCGGATGATCCGACGTGGGCTTCACTATACGTTGGACAAATTGGCTGGGTAAATGATCAAGTGCCGTTGTTCTGGAATTCAAATTTTCAGCGGCACCGGATGATCCGACGCTCTACTCAAGAATTGGTCGGATAAACACGTCGGGTGAATGACATCAGCACTGGTTTAAATCTTAATGGCTAAAATGGAAAATGCAATGGGGTTAGATGATCCGACGCCCCTATCTAGGGATGGGTCTGTTTATCCGACGTAATCAACTTTTTCCAGAAAGTTGGTAACGGCCACTAGGTAATCTCTAGCCTATTTAAGGGGGTACCTCGGGTCTCTTTTGAACCTTTGAACACCTGAGGCCACCCATGAGCTGAGAGAAGACATCCACACATTGAGATCGACCATTTCAATCAAGAATTCAATCCTTGGAAGAGTGCAAGTGTGCTAAAACCTTAGGGCCAACTGAGTGATGGTCAAGTGAAGGCTTAGGACTTGTTACTCTTGGTGTTTGACGACACCTAGATGGTCTTGGTGATCGGAGGCTCTTGGTGAGCTCTTGGAGTTTGTGGGAGCCCCAAGAAGAAGAAGTTGTACACAGTCTGAAGCCCACCGTTCCGGAGATGGAGAAGGGGTATTCTTAGTGGATACTTGCTCTTCGTGATGCAAGAAAGCTTAACCCTTTGTGGGTGCTCCAACATGGATTGGGGGGAGTGTCAACTCCTCGATACCACGGAAAAAAATCCGATTGTCTCTTGTCCATTCTCTTTACATTCAAGCAATTTACTTAAGCATTTTCAGTTTCTTGCTCTTGGCTTGTTTGTTTGAGATTAGGACTTGCTCTTGATAGCTTGTTTCATTTGGGATGGCCGTTGCTTATCTAGTGTGTTCATCTAGGATGATGGCTTTGTTAGTGTGCTTACCTACCTAGATTCATCATGTTAGTGTGCTCTAGATCTTAGGTCTTTGAACTTTAGGTTTGGGCAACACTAGTGGTAGGCTAAGGACGGTTAGAAATCGAAAAAGTCCCAATTCATCCCCCCCTTCTTGGGCCACGATCCTTTCAATTGGTATTAGAGCATAGGCTCTCTTTTTTGGGTCTAACAACTTAGAGAAATGGCCCCGGGGAGTAGTGGACCACCCAAGCTCGATGGGCGAAACTACAGTTATTGGAAAGCCCGCATGGCGGGTTATCTTGAGGCTCTTAACCCTCTTGCTTGGGAGGTCACCGACAAAGCCATTGGTGTTATGGATGAGGACCACACAAAATGGAATGCTAGAGCCAAAAATGCTTTGTTTGATGCTCTTAGTGAAGAAATCTTTGCACTTGTGCATAGCAAGAAAACCGCTCATGAAGTGTGGGAAGAGCTTGAGACCATTCATGTTGGGTCTAAGAAGCTCCGTGAAGAGAAGTACCAAGTGCTTAAGGAGAAACTCAATGAGTTCAAAATGCATCCTAGTGAACTAGTTGAACAAATGTATGCTAGGTTGAATGTACTTGTTGAGGACATTAACGCGCTTGAAATTTCTCCTTTGTCTACTAGTGACATCATCCGGAAGATTCTTCACTCATTGCACAAGTCCAAGTACAACATTGTGACATCCTTGCTGTATGAGAAAAATCTTTCCACATTGCAAGTGAGTGAAGTGGTTGGAAAAATTCGGTCTCATGAGATGTTTCTCTTGGGCGAAATTGATCCTCTTCAAGCCAAAGGTGATCTTGCTCTCAAAGCAAAAGGCGAACACAAGTCAAACAAGAAGAGCAAGGGCAAGGCACCTATGTCAAGTTCAAGTGAAGCTAGTGATGACTCAAGTGATGAGGAAGGTGATGAATAAACCAAACTTACTCTCCTCATGAGTAAGACCACAAAGCTTAGGTCAAGGTTGAACAAGAAGGGGTACAACTTCGACCCCAAGAAAAACAAGTTCCGTACAAGGAAGCCAAAAGATACCCTCAAGAAGATATGCTATGTTTGTGGCAAGTACGGTCATCTCTCATACGATTGCCCTAAAGAATCCAACAAGAAGCAAGATGAGGACAATCAACCAAGGCACAAGAAAGATCATAATCACAAGAAGGACCATGACAACAAAGAGTACAAGAAGAAGAGGTCCTTTAAGAAGAAAGAGAAAATCAAGGCTTTCCTTGGGGAGTGGATCACCGACGGCGAGACGTCAAGCGACGACGATGATGATGATGACTCCAAGAATATCATTGTGGGGATCGCCATCCATGAAGATGAACCACCGCTACCCTCCACTACCCATGTGCCTCATGGCTAGAGGTAACCCCAAGGTGAATTCCGATGACTCATGCTCTAGTGATGATGATAGTGAAAATGAGATATCTCCTAGAGATCCTAAGTTGCTCCTAGATGAATATAATGACATGATCAAGAAGCTTAAATCTAAACTCAAGTGTTTAAAAAATGTGCATGTTGAGCTTAAGAGTTCACATGATGAGTTATTTGTTAGACACAATGAGGTAGTACTATAGTAGAGACTTATGAAAAATATGTTGTATCTAGCAAGCAACTTAGAGAGGATCATGATAAGTTACTTGTTAAGCACAATGAACTAGTTGAAAAACATGATGAAGTAGTTGTGCTCAACAAGTCACTTGAAGAGTCCAACAAGAAGCTTAAGCTTGATTATGCTAATCTAAATTCAAAATATCAAGAACTTGAGTTTGCTTTTGATGCTATTGATGATGAACTTGAAACTCCAAAACTAAAAACATCAATGCATCAACTTCTTGTGAAACACATGTGGAGTCTTCCAAATCTTTCACTAATCATGATGTCCCTAGTTCTTCCAAGACTAACCATGATAGGGAAAAAGAACTTGTGGAGGAGCTTCAAAGTTTGACCAAGTACATGTTCAATGTGACAAGAGGAGAATACTTGCACAAGGAGATTCTCTTCAACAATGCAAGGCACTTTGGAACTAAGGGTCTTGGATCCTTCCCCAAGCCACCGGAGAATGTTCCAAGGTCTCCGGAGCTCAAGGATTGCTTCAACAAGGAAGTAGGCTCCTATTGTCAATATTGCCAAGATGTTGGACATCACACATGGGAGTGTCCTATTCCTACTCACCCTCTTCCTACCTTGCCTAACAACTATAAGTCTCAATTTGGCAATCATCACTTTTTGTTGAGCAAGCTTAAGAATGGCAAGGTGAAGGCCAAGTTCATTGGCACACAAGAGAAGGAAAAGCTACCCTGCCAACTATGGGTTCCCAAAGTCTTAGTTACTCACATCAAAGGACCCAAAGTTGCTTGGGTTCCCAAACCTCAAGAGTAATTCATTTGTGTGTAGGTGAACTACAAAGCCGGTGGAAAACATTGGATGCTTGATAGCGGATGTACACAACACATGACCGGCTATGTAAAGATGTTCATCTCACTAGATGAAGAAGTGGGCGATCACGAGCATGTCACCTTTGGTGATAATTCTAAAGGGAAAGTGGTAGATTTGGGTAAGGTTGCTATCTCCAAAGATCTCTCAATTTCAAATGTGTTGCTTGTGGAGTCGGTAAGCTTTAATTTGCTTTCAATTGCACAACTTTGTGATTTGGGTTTGATATGTACCTTTAGTGATAGTGGTGTAATTGTTACAAGCAAGGAGGACAAGAGTTTGATCTTCAAAGGCTTCCGGCACGGTAATATCTACCTTGTAGATTTTTCATCTAACGATGCTAGTTTGGCTACTTGTCTCTTTTCAAAGAACTCAATGGGATGGCTTTGGCACCGATGGATTGCTCACATTGGGATGAGTCAACTAAAGAAGGCATTCAAAAGAGGTATGGTGGTTGGTGTGAAGGATGTTATTTTTGATAAAAATAAGTTGTGTAGTGCTTGTCAAGCCGGGAAGCAATTTGCTTCACCACATCCCATGAAGGCGTACCTATCCACATCAAGGTGCTTGGAGCTACTACACATGGACCTATTCGGACCAACCACCTACAAGAGCCTTGGAGGTAATCTTTATTGCTTAGTCATTGTTGATGATTACTCTAGATCAAAGAAAAAAATAGCGCGCTATCAAATGTCGCGTTTGCTATAGCGGCAGCTACACACAGTAGCGTTACCTTGTTTCCCCTGCTATAGCGCCGCTATAGCGCGCTATTTTATTTCAGTCACATGAAAACACGATTAAGTTCACTTCTCAGCAAATAAAGTTGATTAAGTTCACAAATCACAATTCTTAGCAAAGCAAACAGCCATGAAGGTATCAAGTACATACTACATAAGCATCCAGCCATCCACAATTCCACATTGGCAGCTAAGACTCCAAGTCTCCAACTCTCCAAGAGCAATGATCTAGTAAGGACTAAGGACTATATGGTTCAGCTACAGCCTCAGAATTGTAACACCCCGGGTGTTTAAAACACTAAACATAAATTATTAAACATAGCATCATGCATAATCATCAAGATTAAATTAAATAATGCATTTCTTGTATGTTTACAAATGCATGTGTATGTATGTGTATCTAGGTGTATGTGTGCAAGATATGTGTAGATTAGAGTGCTCATGTATTTTTCACCCTTACCATGAAATGACAAACAGAATGTAACGATATACATCCTAGGTGATGTTTAAAATTTTTGCAAGATTAATCAAATTCAAATTTTAAAGTGGTCACATGAAATGATGAAATAATTCAAATCTTTATCAACATGCTTTAAAAATAATTTTCAAACCATAGCTCAACTAAACTTTTGCCCAAAACCAGAGTTGTATAGTTTCAAATAATGAACAACTTCCATGTTCAAAGTTTTTCAAGTTAATACACAAAAATTGAAGAGAATTTTCAATTTGAACTCTAATAGGGCAATAATTCATATTCATTGAACATTTAAAATTTAATTCTTAAACTAGGCTTCAAATGAGTTTGTGCCTGAAACGAAAGTTGTAGGATTTTAAATTTTGAACAACTTTTGTTTTTGGAGATTTTCGAGTTCATGTGAAAAATTTCAAGAAAACTTAAAGTCAAATCTCTTTCTCTCTCTACTCTCTCTCTCTCTCTCCCTCCTTTCTCCCTCCTCCTGCTTCCCTGCTTCCCGAGCGCAGGGCCGAGCAGGGCAGAGCACTCGAGCGCCTGCCTCACTGCGCCGCCCGCACGATGCCGCACTGCTGCCTCACTGCGCCTGCTGCCGCCGCGCCGCTGCCACGCTGCGCCGCGCCATCACCCCCACTCGAGCGCGCACGCCGCCCTCGCTGACTTCCCGCTCCACCGCGCACGCCACGCTCGGCGACAGCCGCGTCCGGCCGAGCGCCGCGGCCACTGCCCGCGCTGCCCGAGCTGCCCGACCTCCCTGCCCACGCCCGTCCCCTCCTCCTTCACCATGCTCGCCCCTAAAAGCCGAGACAAGCCCCTGCTCGCACGCCCACGAGCCGGAACGCGCACGCCATCGCTGGTGCCCACCATTGCCGCCGCCTCTCCCCTTAGCAACGCGGAGCCCCCTCCTCCACCCTCCTTCGACCCGAGCTGCCCCCGGGAACGGGTCCCCCTCAGCTCACTGGTCCTCCCCGACCAACCCACCGCTGCCCCCAAGCCACCAGAGCGGCGCCGCCGCTGTCCCGTCACCACCATGGGCGACGCCGCCCCTACCTCGCCGTGGAGACCCATCCTCCGGCCTCCCCTGAGCTAAACCGACCCCGCCACGACCTTCTCCATGGCGCAGTGCAACTCACTGACCCCCTCCCCGTCGCCCAGTGCCTCTAGAACGCCGCCACCACGGCCTAGCGCCGCCGCCGGCCGCCTGCTCCCGTGGAGCTCCGCCTCCGCCCCTCCTCAGCCCCAATCGAGCCCACAGCCCCCTTCCTTACCTCCCTCCGAAGCCCCCAAGCCCGGGCGCCCCATCCCTGCGCCGCCGGCAAGACGCCGCCGTGGCACAGAGCCACCGCCGCCGCCCCCCTTCCACGGCGCCGCCGCCACAGGCCGTCCCGGCCCAACCCAAGACCGCCAATAGGTGCGCGCCGACGTCCTCTTGCTCTTCCGGTGCGGGCCCCCCACCCCCGGCGACCCTCCTCGCCGGAAAAAGCGCCGCCGTGCCCTCCTCTATTCTGAAACCCGTCCAGGGACCTCGGGTTAAAAGAAAACAAAGTTCCAGGGGCCTAGATGCAAAAGTTCGTTTCCTTTTTCTTTTGTTTTCAAAAACAGCAAACTTGTAAATTCCATATAAAATTGTAGAAAAATCATAAAAATACAAACTAAAATATTTTGGAATCCTTAGATCAAAACCTACAACTTTTGTTACATCCACTTTTGCTTTTGATCAATAGTTTTATCTCTAGATTAAATATTTGTTTAATCCACATTTGTATGTATCTCAAGTTATACCCATGAACTAAGGCTAGTTTTTGGTCAGTGTACTACACACTAGATGAATAGCTTACTGTAAAAATTTGAGAACATTTTGACAACTCTAGCTATAGGTTTCATTAAATCTTGGTTTATGCCTATGTTAAATAGAATTAAATCCACAGGGTTCTATATTAGTTTTCTTGAGCTGAAATTTTTACAGTAGTCTTATCTTTGTTTTTATATGCTATAGAAAAATTTGGGAATTTTTAGTAATTTATAACTAGTCCTTTTGTTTTATTCATGAATAAAATTTGTAAATCAAAAGCCCTAGTTTCTTTTGTTAGAAAAATCTCATGATTTTATTAGAGCTTGATTTTCACTACTTGAACATTCCTGTAAAATTTTAGCCACTGAAACTTAGTAGTTTGGTCTGAATAAATTGAACTTGGTCTATGTTACTATAACTTGACTTACTTTGGATACCTTTTATAGCGCTTGTTTAAATCTGAAAAATATACAGTAGGACCAACACTTGTTAAAGTACAATACATAAAAAATTCAACCCTATAAGCACTGTGCAACTATAGTTTTGGACAGCATGTGTATCTCTAGTGTTTGTTAAAGAAAATGACTTTTGGTATGTGTTGGTAAATGATGGAAACCCCACAGTGACTCTATGGACTAATAATTGTTGTTTACTACTCTATAAAGGATTGTCTAAAATAATGTAACATAGTCCTTTGCAAATCGTCTTGAGTTTGTGTTGGATTGCAACTCTTTAGTGAAGAATTGATTAATTCGTATCACTAAAATAACTCACGCATATGCATTTCATATAGATTCGACTACTCTCCCTGACGGTACCGTACGAGTTGGTGCCGGAGTCCGAGTGTGAGCAGCGTGAAGCTCAAGTGAATCTAACTGAAGCCACTGAAGACCTGAACCTGAGTTCAGAAGAGCCCAAGGCTAGCTCCGCTCAGGAAGGCAAGCCCCGGAGCATGTCCTACCTATTTTAATTTATGCAACTATTTGTATTCCTGTTTATTGTGCATTTAAGTTGCAGGAATTGTTTGGAACCTTAGTTGCATGATCCTAGGTACCTATGCTTGAACACTAGTATGTGTAGGTCGCTAGTTGGCTATGCTAATGGTTCGGTAGAAGTCGAGTGATTTCCTGTCACTCGCGAGCTCATAGGAGTTGAATGCTTACTACACACTGCAATATAAGGTTTACGGGCGGGGTTGTTGTACTTGTGATACCCCGTCTGTTTAGTCAAAATGGATAAGGCCGCGGTGTGTGGTAGTGGTGGTTAAGCGTTTGAACGTACTAACTACATGCCGAGAATATGGTAATCAGTAAGCTTAAGTACCTGATGGAACCGGCCGTGGAACATACTCCCCACTGTCTTGTCTATGGTCACGCACGGGTGCAGAGCACCCTAGGGCGGTGGGCCTGTTTCATGCTCGGGGAAAAAGGGGAAAAGTCGCGTGGGTGATCGCATTCCCCATGCGTGTGTTTAGGTCTGCCTGGCCAGGTTAACAAATTCGATTCGAATCGTCCGTCTCTCACGGATATTGAGACTGCTTAACCCTTTTGCCACATAGAGTAAGAAGTGGAATATTGATGATGAGAAATATGGTTGAATGATGAAAAATAATTGTTTTTCCACCATGTATGCTATTGGATAGATGCTAATGTAGAATGGTTAATAAAACTAGAACTTGAAAGCTAAAATCGGAAAATAGGGACTTACTCTTTATTGCTTGCGGCAAAAACAAACCCCTCAAGCCAAAAGCCTTGCATGTCTAGTTAGAGGGTTAGATATATCCTAGTCGGGTAAGCCTTGCGGAGTGTTAGTATACTCAGCCTTGCTTGTGGCTCCACTTTGTTTCAGGTGATACTTTTGAAGATCAGATAGCTAGTTTGACTTGGCCGTGTGTTTCACCTCCTGGTTGGTCGGTGGAGTGGGATACGACCCCGGCCAACGATGGCAATGTCGAGTGATGTCATGTACGGGCTTCATCATGACATCATGTATCGTCGTTTAGAACTCGTTTTATTTCCGTTGCAGTGAACTCTGAACTACTTCTTTTCGAACTTCAAGTATCTTTCGAAGACTTCGAACTTGGTTTGTAATAATTAAGTTAAGACTCTGTAATGTAATGTATCTGGGAAATGTTGTACTCTCTGGACTCACCTTCGTGTGGGTTACATGTAAGCTTTGGGTTCGATCGACGCTCAGGTGGATTCTTCGGGACTTTACCCGACAGCACTGCCGAATTACTCCGTTTGAAGTGCGTGTTAGCCGGGATTATCTTTAAGATGATGGTTAGCGCACTTGAGCCGGATTAATTAGGGCGGTACTGCCACAGCTGGTATCAGAGCCGAACAAAGCGCACACCCGAGAGTGCGACTAGGTTTTAAAAGTTTTACTTAAAACTTAGCCACATAATCGCGTTTGGTAAATACGTTGGTTCGTTAAGGATTGTGTATAGTACGTAAAGCCCTAGGGATATTATGGGAGTTTTTAGGTGGCTATCTAACTTATGGTTTGTTTATAACTGACTTCCAGCACGTTTCTTTCTGTACTTTAAATTCAGTACTTACATTATGTAACGACGCATCTACGCTAAGGTAAGACGGTAAGGATCCTCAGTCAACTGAGAGAGTTTGACCTTCCCATCGGTGATGCGGACCGAACGCTGCGCTCAAGCAGTGGCCTACTTGAGCTGCTGCCAATATACCGACCATCAGTCGATTATATTGGGAGTAAAAGAAACTGTGAATACGCCGCCTCGGTAGCGTATGAGCACTGTCCATGCAGTGTTGGACGCATGGATGCTGCTTCTATAGTGAGCGGTAATGTATGGGAACGCTTTCATGGATGCTGGCATGAAAGGTTCAATGAATATATATCTATCAATTTTCTGCAGGTACACTAACCACGATTACGTACGTTAAGAACGGTTAGAACTCGGCTAGATATATATATATATAGGGAGAGACGTAAATTGTGCCATGCCACCGGTGCTAACCCCGTAAGTCCAAAGCTATTTGGCAATTTTTTTTCTTGTGAGGACGAATAGGACCTGCATGCATCCTGATCATAAACATAAAGCCAATAGAAATGGATGTGGATTAATTGGGGATATTAAGGTTTGCATCTGAGCACAATTCTTTTCTCTCGATCAAGGTCTATCTAGAAATCTGTCTTTTCTGCCGTATCGAGAGAGATGGGACTTATTGGATATATCAAGGACCTTATATGTTGAAGTGCACAAGGACAAATTTACTACAAAAATTTTTCTACTACCTGTTGTTAAACTTTGAAATTTTTGGACATCAACTCCTTGAGTTGTGGATACTTTAGTGCACTACCGAGAATCTGTTTTTATCATCTTGATTCACAAGTTTTTCCCATATCACACACCAAATAATTTCTTTAGAGGGCCAACCCTGTCTAGGGGAAAATGTGTCACCTACCTCCTGTGTGATATTGTGCATTTATCGTTTTCCCTACTTCGAGTTATGATCAGCTTTGTGCCACTCCTTTTCTGAATTTTCAGAACAAGCACCTAGCAGCCCGCACACTTTTAGCCTAACTTTGAGTTGGAATCTGGTAAGTAGAATCTGAGAGAATTGTTGGACAACAAGTGGAGATAGAAATTGAGAAGGATATTTGCGGGGATCCCAGGATCCGGCCTGGCTCCCTAGTCAGCCCATCAAAGATGAGTAATAGTATCTCCCTTGGACAAGTTTGAGGAAATCTCAATTGCCCTTCTTGCACAGATAATTCTTTTGAAAACTAAAGACGGTGCATACAAATACAAGAATATCATGTAGGATCATTACATGCATAGTTGTGGTATTGCCATTGCCAAATCACCTGTATTTTTGGGGGCTCTGTCTCCATTAACATCCTATGCATCTAGGAAGGACTTCTGATTATCACCTAGCTCTATCTTCCTTCCTAGTCATGCACATTATTTGGGTCGCTATATTTTCATTTTGTCGTGGTGTTTGTCACTGACATATGGTGCCGCGACGGAACCTAGAGCCTCGTATGCGCTACAGCCATACGCTTGTGTCACTAGGTGCGCGCTGGTATCATAGTCCACGATAGCAACCCCGCGACATACTATTTTCGTAACCTGCATAATGTGATGACTTGGGTTCTAATTCGGGTCAAAATAAAAGTATTAAGGAGTATCTGCATGACTCCCACGGTTGCTAACATGCATTCCAACACGTGCACCATCAGTCATGCATCATGACCGGCACATCATAACCAATGCAACACGCCATGTGCATAATTTCATAATTGCATCGGTCATCGCATCCATACATTGTATCATCGATCTCCTGGCATGTTGGCATTTCCATAATACATTTTTTTTCTCAAAATAAATATCAACTCCATTAAAATAAAAGCAACTTTGAGCAAGAATGTCTTGAGAAAACCTTGCTTATGCCACATAATAAGATCTCGGGTTAAAAAAAAAATGCCTCAAATAGTAGTAGACTTGATCCTGTTGTTTTCCATGCTACGCATGTGCCAGTGCAACTATTCGATTATATACGTATAAGATCCTCAGGAGTCACCATACCGAGGATGAAGACACGTGGGACACTGGAAGTTACCTAAACCAAAATTTTCGTGTTCCCCAATCTCATTCCAAGGCACACACACGTTCCCCTCTAATTTTACTCACCCGAATCTCGGGTCGAGATTCTTTTTAAGGGGGGTAGGCTGTAACACCCCGGGTGTTTAAAACACTAAACATAAATTATTAAACATAGCATCATGCATAATCATCAAGATTAAATTAAATAATGCATTTCTTGTATGTTTACAAATGCATGTGTATGTATGTGTATCTAGGTGTATGTGTGCAAGATATGTGTAGATTAGAGTGCTCATGTATTTTTCACCCTTACCATGAAATGACAAATAGAATGTAACGATATACACCCTAGGTGATGTTTAAAATTTTTGCAAGATTAATCAAATTCAAATTTTAAAGTGGTCACATGAAATGATGAAATAATTCAAATCTTTATCAACATGCTTTAAAAATAATTTTCAAACCATAGCTCAACTAAACTTTTGCCCAAAACCAGAGTTGTATAGTTTCAAATAATGAACAACTTCCATGTTCAAAGTTTTTCAAGTTGCTACACAAAAATTGAAGAGAATTTTCAATTTGAACTCTAATAGGGCAATAATTCATATTCATTGAACATTTAAAATTTAATTCTTAAACTAAGCTTCAAATGAGTTTGTGCCTGAAACGAAAGTTGTAGGATTTTAAATTTTGAACAACTTTTGTTTTTGGAGATTTTCGAGTTCATGTGAAAAATTTCAAGAAAACTTAAAGTCAAATCTCTTTCTCTCTCTACTCTCTCTCTCTCCCTCCTTTCTCCCTCCTCCTGCTTCCCTGCTTCCCGAGCGCAGGGCCGAGCAGGGCAGAGCACTCGAGCGCCTGCCTCACTGCGCCGCCCGCACGACGCCGCACTGCTGCCTCGCTGCGCCTGCTGCCGCCGCGCCGCTGCGCCGCGCCATCACCCCCACTCGAGCGCGCACGCCGCCCTCGCTAACTTCCCGCTCCACCGCGCACGCCACGCTCGGCGACAGCCGCGTCCGGCCGAGCGCCGCGGCCGCTGCCCGCGCTGCCCGAGCTGCCCGACCTCCCTGCCCGCGCCCGTCCCCTCCTCCTTCACCATGCTCGCCCCTAAAAGCCGAGACAAGCCCCTGCTCGCACGCCCACGAGCCGGAACGCGCACGCCATCGCTGGTGCCCACCATTGCCGCCGCCTCTCCCCTTAGCAACGCGGAGCCCCCTCCTCCACCCTCCCTCGACCCGAGCTGCCCCCGGGAACGGGTCCCCTCAGCTCACTGGTCCTCCCCGACCAACCCACCGCTGCCCCCAAGCCACCAGAGCGGCGCCGCCGCTGTCCCGTCACCACCATGGGCGCCGCCGCCCCTACCTCGCCGTGGGGACCCATCCTCCGGCCTCTCCTAAGCTAAACCGACCCTGCCACGACCTTCTCCATGGTGTAGTGCAGCTCACCGACCCCCTCCCCGTCGCCCAGTGCCTCTGGAACACCGCCACCACGGCCTAGCGTCGCCGCCGGCCGCCTGCTCCCGTGGAGCTCCGCCTCCGCCCCTCCTCAGCCCCAATCGAGCCCACAGCCCCCTTCCTTACCTCCCACCGAAGCCCCCAAGACCGGGCGCCCCATCCCTGCGCCGCCGGCAAGCCGCCGCCGTGGCACAGAGCCACCGCCAACGCCCCCCCCTTCCGCGGCGCCGCCGCCACAGGCCGTCCCGGCCCAACCCAAGACTGCCAATAGGTGCGCGCCGACGTCCTCTTGCTCTTCCCCTGCGGGCCCCCACCCCCGGCGACCCTCCTCGCCGGAAAAAGCGCCGCCGTGCCCTCCTCTGTTCTGAAACCCGTCCAAGGACCTCGGGTTAAAAGAAAACAAAGTTCCAGGGGCCTAGATGCAAAAGTTCGTTTCCTTTTTCTTTTGTTTTCAAAAACAGCAAACTTGTAAATTCCATATAAAATTGTAGAAAAATCATAAAAATACAAACTAAAATGTTTTGGAATCCTTTGATCAAAACCTACAACTTTTGTTACATCCACTTTTGCTTTTGATCAATAGTTTTATCTCTAGATTAAATATTAGTTTAATCCACATTTGTATGTATCTCAAGTTCTACCCATGAACTAAGGCTAGTTTTTGGTCAGTGTACTACACCTTAGATGAATAGCTTACTGTAAAAATTTGAGAACATTTTAACAAATCTAGCTATAGGTTTCATTAAATCTTGGTTTATGCCTATGTTAAATAGAATTAAATCCACAGGGTTCTATATTAATTTTCTTGAGCTGAAATTTTTACAGTAGTCTTATCTTTGTTTTTATATGCTATAGAAAAATTTGGGAATTTTTAGTAATTTATAACTAGTCCTTTTGTTTTATTCATGAATAAACTTTGTAAATCAAAAGCCCTAGTTTCTTTTATTAGAAAAATCTCATGATTTTATTAGAGCTTGATTTTCAGTACTTGAACATTCCTGTAAAATTTTAGCCACTGAAACTTAGTAGTTTGGTCTGAATAAATTGAACTTGGTCTATGTTACTATAACTTGACTTACTTTGGATACCTTTTATAGCGCTTGTTTAAATCTGAAAATATACAGTAGGACCTACACTTGTTAAAGTACAATACATAAAAATTTCAACCCTATAAGCACTATGCAACTATAGTTTTGGACAGCATGTGTATCTCTAGTGTTTGTTAAAGAAAATGACTTTTGGTATGTGTTGGTAAATGATGGAAACCCCACAGTGACTCTATGGACTAATAATTGTTGTTTACTACTCTATAAAGGATTGTCCCAAATAATGTAACGTAGTCCTTTGCAAATCGTCTTGAGTTTGTGTTGGATTGCAACTCTTTAGTGAAGAATTGATTAATTTGTATCACTAAAATAACTCACGCTTATGCATTTCATATAGATTCGACTACTCTCCCTGACGGTACCGTACGAGTTGGTGCCGGAGTCCGAGAGTGAGCAGCGTGAAGCTCAAGTGAATCTAACTGAAGCCACTAAAGACCTGAACCTGAGTTCAGAAGAGCCCAAGGCTAGCTCCGCTCAGGAAGGCAAGCCCCGGAGCATGTCCTACCTATTTTAATTTATGCAACTATTTGTATTCCTGTTTATTGTGCATTTAAGTTGCAGGAATTGTTTGGAACCTTAGTTGCATGATCCTAGGTACCTATGCTTGAACACTAGTATGTGTAGGTCGTTAGTTGGCTATGCTAATGGTTCGGTAGAAGTCGAGTGATTTCCTGTCACTCGCGAGCTCATAGGAGTTGAATGCTTACTACACACTGCAATATAAGGTTTACGGGCGGGGTTGTTGTACTTGTGATACCCCGTCTGTTTAGTCAAAATGGATAAGGCCGCAGTGTGTGGTAGTGGTGGTTAAGCGTTTGAACGTACTAACCACATGCCGAGAATATGGTAATCAGTCAGCTTAAGTACCTGATGGAACCGGCCATGGAACATACTCCTCACTGTCTGGTCTATGGTCACGCACGGGTGCAGGGCACCCTAGGGCGGTGGGCCTGTTTCATGCCCGGGGAAAAAGGGGAAAAGTCGTGTGGGTGATCGCATTCCCCATGCGTGTGTTTAGGTCTGCCTGGCCAGGTTAACAAATTCGATTCGAATCGTCCGTCTCTCACGGATATTGAGACTGCTTAACCCTTTTGCCACATAGAGTAAGAAGTGGAATATTGATGATGAGAAATATGGTTGAATGATGAAAAATAATTGTTTTTCCACCATGTATGCTATTGGATAGATGCTAATGTAGAATGGTTAATCAAACTAGAACTTGAAAGCTAAAATCAGAAAATAGGGACTTACTCTTTATTGCTTGCGGCAAAAACAAACCCCTCAAGCCAAAAGCCTTGCATGTCTAGTTGGAGGGTTAGATATATCCTAGTCGGGTAAGCCTTGCGGAGTATTAGTATACTCAGCCTTGCTTGTGGCTCCACTTTGTTTCAGGTGATACTTTTGAAGATCAGATAGCTAGTTTGACTTGGCCGTGTGTTTCACCTCCTGGTTGGTCGGTGGAGTGGGATACGACCCCGGCCAACGATGGCAATGTCGAGTGATGTCATGTACGGGCTTCATCATGACATCATGTATCGTCGTTTAGAACTCATTTTATTCCCGCTGCAGTGAACTCTGAACTACTTCTTTTCGAACTTCAAGTATCTTTCGAAGACTTCAAACTTGGTTTGTAATAATTAAGTTAAGACTCTGTAATGTAATGTATCTGGGAAATGTTGTACTCTCTGGACTCACCTTCGTGTGGGTTACATGTAAGCTTTGGGTTCGATCGACGCTCAGGTGGATTCTTCGGGACTTTACCCGACAGCACTGCCGAATTACTCCGTTTGAAGTGCGTGTTAGCCGGGATTATCTTTAAGATGATGGTTAGCGCACTTGAGCCGGATTAATTAGGGCGGTACTGCCACAAGAATCTGAACCAGATAGCATATCAATATCATTGGCATCTTCTCCATCAGAAGATGGAGATGACTCCTCATTCTCAAATGTAGGGATCAACCGCTTTCTCTTCTTGCTCCTTAATTTCTGCTAGTTAGCTCTCTTAGTTCTCTCTACTCCTTGAGGTGCAGCTGCAACTCCTTGTGATAATGCTCCAGTTTCTTCTTCCTGCTCTAAATCTCCTTCTGTTGGCTCAATGCCAGTGATCCACTCGTTGTCTTCATCTTCTAAAGCATCATGGACAGGTTTCTCAATGGGATCTCTATCCTTGTTGTTCTTCTTTTGCCTTAGTTTTGAGTTGAATTTGACAAACACAAGATCCCTCATTCTGTCATGAAGGATCCTGTTGCGTCTCTTTGTGTGGACCTGCATAGGTTTGATAATTGATTTCATTATTTTTTATTTCAATAAGCCTCAAACTTATTATAAGACTATAAGGCAATAACAAAAGAGGATGAAATAATTGCAAAAATGAACATAGAAATCAGTAAGTTTAAGTGACAGATTCATACTTGTTCATATGAACTCCAGCATCTCTCACAAGCTGATGAACTGCATGTCAAACTTAGAATTCTTGCAGCTAACTTTCTGAGGTTTGGTGCACTACTTCCATGATTCAGCCACCATTTAGCTAAATTACAAAAAAAAATTGAAAACAGAGGACAATGTAAGATATTATGTACCAACTCCAAGACTTGGTGCAGTAGCACTACTCAACAGTTTTCTATTTTAAATTAATCATACCTGGATCAAAATTGATATTTTTTCCACTGCCTTTTAGCAATTTCTTTGCCAAAGGATTGTTCAGCATCCTGAAACAGTTGAAGCTCTTCAATAATCTTGTCTTGAGTCTCTTCATTTGGAACAAGCTTGGTAATGCAAGTGATTACACCGTCTCTAAATGATTCATTCTCCTCCATAGCCAACTTGTTTTGATAATAATAGAAAGGGTTCAAGTAGTAACCAGCCCTATGTAAAGGTGTCTTCAGCTTACTGTTCCACCTTTTGTCAATGATGTGAAAAACATCCTCAAACTTGTTCCTGTCATTGTTGAACCTCCTAGAGATCTCATTCTTAGCTTCTAGTAGAAAACCATAGAAGAACCCCATGGCTGGAACATCACTGTCCATTCTCCTCAACACAATAGCTAATGGCTCAAAGTAATTAACAGCAGTCTGAACTCATTCCCAAAAAGTTTCAGATTTGACAACACTATTTGCTTTCTTCCCTTTGGCACTTTTTAGGTAACCGAGTTCATTGAGCTCATCATCCCTGAAAAGCCTCTGCAATTCTTTTTAGTTTTCTAGCAAGCTCTTCAAGTTGAGATAAGCTATTACAAACCTTGTAACACCACACCTTACCAAATCTCTAGAAAAAAACTTCCTCATCAGGTTCAAAACTCTAGTATGGGCATATAGAAAAATAGTCAAGCACTTTGCTTTGCTGATTGTTGCTGCAACTCTTGGCATCTTTCCTATATCTTCCAGTATTAGATCAATGGTATGGGCAGCATAGCCATTCCAAAAAATGGAGGGATGCTTTGCTTTCAACAAACTTGCTGCTGCCTCATTGGGTCTTGCATTGTCAGTTACAACTTGAACTATATTTTGCACCCCCTATCTCCTCAATACATCTATCAACCAGTTCAAATATGTACCTACCATCCTTCTTCATAGCTGAGCAATCCACTGAATCTAGAAAACAAACACCATATGCACTATGAACTACCAAATTCATCACACCTCTACCTCTCTTGTCTGTCCAAGCATCTGTCATAACTGTGCATCCATTAAACTACCAAGACTCTTGGTGAGACTTCAATGTCTCCTGCACTTTCCTCTTCCTTTTTTGTAAGAATTTCCCACTCATCTCATATGGAGTTGGCCCTCTCAAGTTTCTGTCAAAGTCTCCAATAGCCTCAACCATAAGATCAAAGCTAGGCAGTGTCACTGTGTTGTGTGGGATACTTGCTTCATAAAAAAATTGGCATTTATACTCACATGCTCTGTCCCTTTTCTCTTCCCTTTTTTCAGTTGATAGCTTGGATTGGACCTTTTCAGCAACACCAGATTTGCCCTTCCTTGCAGCCACAATTTCTTCTGGTGTCAGTTTACAGTACTTATCCATTGGACCACCTGAAGAACCACCTTTGCTTGTCACCTTCTTCAAAACAATAACTGAATTGCCATCAGCATCACTGTGTTCCTCTCCTTCAGAACGGCTCAAATCAACTTCAGCTCTATCATCTTCTTTCTCCCTATTCTTCCTTTGCTTGTTATCCAACTTCTTGGACAGCAGCTTAATCATTTCTTCTTTCACATCAGATGGAACTTCTTTACACTTTGCAACACCACATTTAGGAACTTGACCAAGGTGGTATTTGATTCTTGTTATTCCACCATGATAAGTTTTTTCATAGTAGTTGCACTTAAGAGAATTTTTCTTGTTCACATCTGGCATTGTGCAATGCTTCCAAGCTGGGTCAGATGCTTCAGCAACAATATCATTTAATTGTTGGGCTGTGGATGCAATGCTAGATATGCCACCTGCAGTAGACACACAAAGATTCCAATCACTGACAATATAATATTTTTAATTTTTCATTCAGAATCAGAAATGAGAATTGAGAATTATAAGTTTATAACTGAAATCACTAATTTGATAGATAATTCATGCTCTGGTTTAAACTAGTGGACTCAACTTTCTCTTTTAACAATGAACAGTGGACTGTAACTATCATTCAATCAATCAATCGAAACCAGAAATCAAATCACATTATCACAGTATCAAATATTCAAATCTTAGTCACTACTCACTACCGTGGAGAACTAGAGATTGGAGAAGAACAGGGCCACAAAGGAGAAGATCTTACCTACTGTCGCACTAACAACTGGACTTGGACTGATGTCACTTGGAGAAGCCATTGTTGGTCGCTCGCCGGTCGCCAGTTGCAGCAACTATAGGAGCTCGTTGGCGGCCTCAATTGACTGCGCGGGCTTGCTCTCCCCTGGCCACTGCGGTCGCCCAGCCGGTGTCGTCGCCGAACCACTGCCCGCGTTTGTCATCGCCGATCAGCCGCGCTCGCCCGCCGCCGCCGCCGTGTGCAGCAGCCACACTCGCCCGCCTCCACCGTCGCGCAGCAGCCGCGCTCGCCCATCTCCACCGTCGCGCAACAGCCGCACTCGCCCGCCGCCGATTCACGCAACAGCCGTGCTCCCAAATTGCCCCATCGCTAGGGTTTTCAAGGGTCCAACACATATTGGACCGGGCCGCGCTGTTTCTTTTGTTTTCAATGACTTGATGGGCTTGGCGGCTGAATAGCAACGCTATGCCGCTAAAGGGCCTTAGCGGCGCTTTAGTGCGCTACAGCGGCAAAAGCTCGCATAGCGCAAAAAAGAGCAATTGCGTCGCGCCAGTGCATTTTTGCCGCTATAGATAGCGCCGCTATAGCGCCACTATAGCACGCTATTTTTTTTTCATGCTCTAGATATGCTTGGACATTTTTTCTAGAGGACAAGAGCAAAACTGTCGAGATCTTCAAGATATTCATCAAGCAAGCCCAAAACGAGTTCGAGTCAAGTGTAGTCAAGGTTCGAAGTGACAATGGTTCCGAGTTTCGGAATACTCAAGTTGAGGAGCTATGCAACGAAATTGGAATCAAGCATGAATTCTCTTAAACCTATACACCTCAACAAAATAGGGTTGTGGAGAGGAAGAACAAGACCTTAATCACCCTTGCAAGAGCAATGCTAGATGACTATGGGAATTCTCAAAGGTTTTGGGCAGAAGCTATCAACACCTCTTGCCATGCAGCAAATCGTGTGTATCTCCACAAATTCTTGAAGAAGACCCCGTATGAACTTCTTGTTGGGAGGAAGCCCAACATCTCCTACTTCCGAGTTTTTGGGTGCAAATGCTACATCTTCAAGAAGAGAAAGCACATAGGTAAGTTCGAGAGTAGGTGCGATGTTGGATTACTAGTTGGTTATTCATCAAACTCCAAAGCATATCGAGTATTCAATAATGCCTCCCGCATGATTGAAGAAACTTGTGATGTGGAGTTTGATGAGACTAATGGCTCCCAAGGGGAAGTTTTTGTTTGTGATAATGTATGTGATGAACCACTACGGGAAGTCATGAATAACATTGCCATTGGACAAGTCAAGCCAAAGGAGGAGGATGAAGAGATCATCACACCATCCACTCAAGGTGGAGCCCCTTCCAAGGACGACTCCAAGAATGAAGAAGAAGCTTCACCAACAATCCATCATGATGAGTTATCCGATGAAGAAGATGAAGCTCCACAACCTCCTCCTCAAAATGTCCAAGATGAGCAAGTGGTTCAAGAACAACTCCACTTTGATGACATCCACATCACAAAGTGAACAAACCCAAGCTCAAGCACAAAATATCGAACCACAAGAAGATTCATCATCTCAACCACAAGAGAGGCACACAAGAACTTCAAAGAACCATCCCATTGACTTGGTCATGGGTGATCCTACGGGTGATACAAGAACCGGTAGATGTCAATATGCCTCTTTTTGTGAACATTACTCGTTTGTTTCTTGTTTGGAGCCCTCTAATGTAGAAAAAGCTCTTGAAGACCCGGATTGGGTGATGGCAATGCAAGAAGAGCTCAACAACTTCACCCACAATGAAGTTTGGGTTCTTAAAGAACGTCCTCAAGACAAGAACATCATCGGCACCAAGTGGGTCTTCTGCAACAAATAAGATGAGCATGGAGTGGTGGTTCGCAACAATGCAAAACTTGTGACTAAGGGCTTCGCACAAGTTGAAGGGTTGGACTTTGGAGAGACATTCGCCCCATTGTAAGACTTGAAGCCATCCGTATCTGAAGCCATCTGTATCCTTTGCGTACGCTTCACATCACAACATGAAACTCTTTCAAATGGATGTGAAGAGTGTGTTCTTAAATGGCTTCATTAATGAGTTGGTTTATGTTGAACAACCTCCCGGGTTTGAGGACCCTAGATATCCTAATCATGTTTATAGGTTACACAAGGTGCTCTACGGGCTCAAGCAAGCACCTAGGGCTTGGTATGAACGCCTTCGTGACTTCCTCATCAACAAGGGCTTCAAGAACGAGAGGGTGGATACAACTCTCTTCACCAAGATCATCAACCAAGAACTTTTCGTATGTCAAATCTATGTTGATGATATCATATTCGGTTCAATTAACCCTACTCTTTGTAAAGAATTTGGAGACATGATGGCTAGGGAATTCGAGATGTCTATGATCAGTGAGCTCAACTTCTTCCTCGTTTTTCAAGTCAAGCAATTGAAGGAAGGAACCTTCATCCATCAAGAAAAGTATACAAGAGATATTCTCAAGAAGTTCAAGATGGATGATTGCAAGCCGATCAAGACTCCAATGCCAACTAATGGGCATCTAGACCTTGATGAGGGAGGTAAATCGGTAGACCAATCTCTTTATCGTTCTATGATTGGGTCACTTCTTTACGTTACCGCATCTATGTGCGCTCGTTTCCAAGCTAATCCCAAGGAGTCTCACCTAAGTGCCATGAAGCGGATCCTTAGATATCTCAAGCACATGCCTAGCATAGGTTTGTGGTACCCCAAAGGTGCTAGCTTTACTCTCTTAGGGTACTCGGATTCAGACTTTGCCGGATGTCAGGTCGACCGTAAGTGTACTTCGGGTGGGTGCCACTTGCTAGGGCGTTCTTTGGTCTCTTGGTCCTCAAAGAAGCAAAATTACGTGGCCTTGTCCACCGCGGAGGCGGAATACATTGCCGCGGGGGCTTGTTGTGCTCAAATCCTCTACATGAAGCAAAGCCTTTTGGACTATGGTGTAGAACTAGATAGGATCCCTCTCTTTTGTGATAACGAGAGTGCCGTAGAAATTGCTAACAACCCGGTTCAACACTCTCGCACAAAGCACATAGATATTTGCCATCACTTCCTAAGAGATCATGTGGCAAGGAATGACATTTAACTTTGTGGTGTTCGTTCCAAAGATCAATTGGCAGATATCTTCACAAAACCCCTAGATGAGAGCACCTTTTGTAGGTTGCGAAGTGAGCTTAACATTTTAGATGCTTCTAATGTCATGTAATTACCTTGTCATATAGTTGCATCTCATATGTACATATTAGGGGCTTGTCTAACCTTGTCAAGATACATGTTCCGGTGGATGTTTTATTTCGCTCATGGCATGAAGAAATGTTCATCATGAAGAAGCTTGCTGAGGGTTCAAACTTGACAAGACAGATTTAAATTTCTTGTAATGCATTCTTCTTATCATATAGATTGCATTCATGTTTAATTCTCGTCTTGCATAGTATTGCATTGCGTTAGTGGCATCACAAAGGAGAAATC
Source organism: Panicum virgatum (assembly GCF_016808335.1). Taxonomy (NCBI): domain Eukaryota; kingdom Viridiplantae; phylum Streptophyta; class Magnoliopsida; order Poales; family Poaceae; genus Panicum; species Panicum virgatum. The sequence goes on along the minus strand of NC_053142.1, from coordinate 4,827,310 downwards.
ACGCTTAGAGAATGTCATACATGTTCAATATGTTTTGACAACTCCACAAGAGTGATAAAGACAAATGTTGCGCTTTCATGCCTATTGAGTCATGTCCTAGCGAACTTAAAGGTTCAATCTCTAAGTTCATAGGCAAATGACTCATACATTCCCGTTTTAAGCTCTTAATCTCTTGGATCTTCATTTGCCTATGTTATGTAAAAGCTCTTTGAGCATCTAAAAGTATGAGTGTTTGAGGGGTGAGGCTGTCACTCGAAAATGGTCCAAATTGAGTGTTTATTGCTTTGGTTTTTCAAGATTTGGTTTAGAAGTAGAGGCTTAGTTCAGCAGAAAATTCTCTTAAGGGCTGGATAATCCGACGCTTTGCACTTCTCTACGTCGGATCATCCGATCCCTTCATCCATCTCCTGTTCTGAGCTCTCTGTCAGCATTAGTCCGACCCTTTTCATACTCCACTGTCGGATCATCCGAGGTCTTCGGATTATTTATCCGATGCCTCACCTGTCGGACTAATGGGCCGCCAGAGTTCTAACCAGTCAAAATCTGTCTGACGCCTTTCTCCGATGCTTGTTTTCCACCCCGTCGATTTATCTAACGCATTCATCTTCAGTGGGCCCAGGCTGTCAGTAGTGATTATCTATCCCGTGGGGCCCTAGCGTTAGTTCTATCGTTTTCCCACCGACTAAACACCCGTACACCGACATCTCCTGTCGACTCCCGTACACCGTCGCCGCACCACACCCTCCACCGCGCCGCCGCCCGCTCGTTGCCGCACCACACCACCACTGCAGCAGCGCCGTCGCAACTCCGCCTCGCCGCTTCTGCGCCGCATCACCACCACTCGCCGCCGCGTCCTCACCCTAGCGCCGCTCAGAGCCGCCGCTGCCGTCCTTCGCCGTTGCCGCCGCTCTGTGACGCTGCCACCACCCTGGACTGTCACTGCGAGCCACTACACCCCGTGCGACCGTGAGGAGCCCGAGAGCCATTCCCATTCTTACACTCCGAGCTCTGCACGACACATGTTCGACAGTTTGCCCCAAAGGGCAAATCCTCCGTTTCTTCGGATTCCTTCGCAGATCAGGAGTGGTATGTGATGCCTCTAGTGTTAAGCATGTGTTGTTCTCTTAATAAGCTATCTTTTCCACATGCTTGCACGTACACATGGTCACACATCCACTTTTCATATATACACTTAGAGCACATTCTTGCCATAATTAGGAGTTGTCACCTATACTCTTTACACATCTTTTCACACACTCCTTGGCACATTTGTTGGCACTCACTCTTGCACTCACTTATTGCAAATCATTAGAGGCAAGAACACATCCACTAGATATCATGATTTTGGCTCATATCGACTCAATACTTTGCTTAGGGTCTTCTCGTCTCTAGCATATGGTCTAGTACTGTTATATAGCTCTATCTCATTCTATTATCTTCCACCGTCTCTCTTTGAACAGATCGCAGGTGACAGAAAGGGCAAGGCCAAGGTTGACGAGCAGCCTAAGAAGAAGAAGCGGTCTCGTGAGGAGCGAGATTGGGAGCGTGCACACGTAGCTGTAGCTGCTGTAGACCGCCCTCAGAGGCTGTTCCAGATCCGAGAGTCTCGGGCAGCCACTCAGAGGCACCACTCGACTTTGCGCCGTTCTGCGCATACCCAGGGCCCAGCTCAGACCCCACCTACTCGTGGTGGTGCTCGAGCCCGAGGTAGATGCCCTCCGAGGCCTAGAGGCCGTACTCAGCCACAGACAGACACAGCCGCTCAGACAGATGATCAGCCAGAGAGTGAGCCAGAGGATCAGTCTAGCAACAGGTCAGTGTTTCTGATTGATGTTTGTGAGTTCACTGTGGCCAGGGTGAGGAAGATGAGATATGTGGATGAACAGACTTCGTTTCCCGATCAGAGGGAAAGGGACGCAGACCCGTTCTTTCACACACTCCTCCAGGAGTCTTTCTACTTCGGGTACTTGCAGCTTGGGATTCAGATGAGCGAGCACAGGATGCTCCACTGGGGAGCTTTGAGAGTAACAGCGGGGGGTGTGCCCATTCAGCCTTTCTTTGAGAGATTCCCTGGTTTGCCAGCACTCCTAGCAGAGAGACGTCAGTACGTCTAGGAGTGGGTCCGTATGTTCTACACCACCCTACTCTCTTCACTTTGACACCTATGGTGATGCAGACCCACCACGTCACACGAAGGAGATGATGTTTCCCTCCGACGAGGACGTGAGTGTCTTATTCCAGCAGCCATTCCTTCCAGGCACTCCCAGGGTTCCCAGCCGGCTCACTCCAATAGACTATGTGATTCACTTTGTACTAAAGAGGAGCTTGTTGTTCTGGATTGGCTACAGTGAGGGGATTACAACACTCCAGCAGTGGCTATTGATCTATATCCTCGGAGGTATGCAGTTCGATATTGTTGACTTCTTTATTTGTGAGATAGAGGATGTGATCATGGAGGGGCTAACATCGAGCAGGAGATAGCCTTACGATCACTGGATCAGTTGGATCCTCGCTCAGCTTGACCAGGGTGCCATGATGCACGATCTAGAGATCTCGACCACGTCGTTCAAGGATTACTCTCCTACTTCTGACGATGGTCGCAGAGGAGCTCGAGGTCAGCGCAGAGCCAAGCAGAGACTCAGAGAGAGGACTCAGGCAGAGGCAGCAGCAGCCGAGGACCCTTTCGCAGCCGTAGACGCTTCTCTTGCCACTGCAGAGGCCCATCTACCACACTACCTAGCCACAGACTCAGAGGACTCCGAGGACGACGAGGACTTCACTCCTACTATTCCCGTCCAACGAGCAGCACATGATGACGAGGCCGGTACGTCAGGGGCAGTAGCACCTCGTCACGACCTTAGGCCCCCGACACCGCCTCCAGTTACAGTGGCTCAGGTTGCAGTGCCAGACACGCTAGCTCAGATTCTACAGACACTTACAGATCAGCAGCATCATTTTGCCGAGCAGCAGGACTAACAGGCAGACGCTCAGGCTCGACTCATGGCTGAGCAGGTTCGTCAGTAGGAGACCCAAGCACTTATGCTCCAGGAAATGAGGTAGCACCAGGAGACAGTCAGACTACAGTACTTCCAGCAGAAGCAGATGCTTCAGTACTTCTCGGGCTGCTTTGGAGCACTCTACAGTCACGTCGAACATTCTCCACCTCCTCCAGCTCCTCTACCTCCCTTGGACCCAGCAGATCCTACCGGTCCCGCTGCCAGCCTGCCTCAAACACCCTTAGCATCATTCCCGATGTCGCCATTTCTACACCTAGGGGTGTTTGGGTACCCTCAACAGACGCCGATGACACCGGATCAGTGAAGGCAGTTTCTTGAGCAGCAGCGACAGTTCCAGGACTTTCAGCAGCTCAGCACAGCTCAGTCTTGCCCTCCTACTTCAGTTGTTTCCACTCTACCGGTTGAGGCTCTTTAGTTTGATAGAACTTCTCTATCACCGCTTCAACCCTCAGCAGTTCGTGTCTCGGTGGACTCCACGCTTCCCACGTCACTCGCGGCTTCGGTCGCCCCTCAGACAGAGTCCACGGTCGTCACCACGGAGCCAACCGTCTCTTCAGCTCCGACTACTTCTGCTACCTCGTCGCCCTCTCCGACCGAGTGCACTACTTCCACTTCTTCGGACGACGATGACGACGTCGGCCGCTACATCGCCGCTCCGAGCATGACTCCTCTGACTCAGTCTTCTCCGCCCCAGGTCTAGTTCGCTCCAGCCTTCCTTTTTGTTGCTTTGTCGCCAAAGGGGGATATAGATAGGGGGAGTAGAGATAGGGGGTTCAGGGGGTTTGTGGCGTGTTTGGCTTTTCATGGTTCTTGATATATCAAACATGTCATTTGGCTTTTGTGTATGACTCTGTGTTGACATGGTTGTACATGTGGCTTTCGTTTCAGTTAATTGTTTACGCTTTAAATTCCTTTGCTATCTCTATCTATGTGTTGTCACCAATCACCAAAAAGGGGGGATTGAAAGCATCTAGGCCCGTGGATGCTAAACGGTAAGTTTCGGTGATTAGTGACAACGTTTGTGACTAACGTGTGTTTTGAAGGAATTATTGTTAATCCGTTAAAGTCGCAAATGAAAGGATACCCCTCAATTTCAACATTCAAAGTCATGGACTCATATTCACAAGATTAAGGACCTTTCTAGGCTCAAGTGTCACAAGGAGATGAAGGACACTTGATTTAGTATAGGTTTTATAGTTTCTAGTTCGTGACCATACTATCAAGAGGGGTTCGGAGTTAGTAGCTTGACCATTTGATGAGTTGGCCTTGGATTTCTTGCACACTTGCTCAAGATGAACTCAAGACAGGCAAAGAAACTCAGAAAAACACTTGGAAGTAGAAAGAATCGACGTTCAAATCAACTCCAAGTCAGAAAATAGAAACAGGAAATTCTCAGTGGGTTCGGATAATCCGAATACACTAGGGTCGGATAAACACATCAAAGCACCCGGATTATCCGAGCCTACAGGAATACAGGTCGGAGTTTGACTCGTAGTATTACTCAGAGAGCATGTTTTCAGGGACTGAAAATATCCTACGGGATCGGATTATCCGACGCTAAGGAAAAATCACACCGGACAAAGTGTCGGATGATGTACTAGAGAGCATGTTTTTGTAGATGGAAAAAGGATCAGATGATCCGATGTGGGCTTCACTATACGTTGGACAAATTGGCTGGGTAAATGATCAAGTGCCGTTGTTCTGGAATTCAAATTTTCAGTGGCACCGGATGATCCGATGCTCTACTCAAGAATTGGTCGAATAAACATGTCGGGTGAATGACATCAGCACTGGTTTAAATCTTAATGGCTAAAATGGAAAATGCAGTGGGGTCAGATGATCCGACGCCCCTATCTAGGGATGGGTCTGTTTATCCGACGTAATCAACTTTTTCCAAAAAGTTGGTAACGGCCACTAGGTGATCTCTAGCCTTTTTAAGGGGGTACCTCGAGTCTCTTTTGAACCTTTGAACACTTGAGGCCACCCATGAGCTGAGAGAAGACATCCACACATTGAGATCGACCATTTCAATCAAGAATTCAATCCTTGGAAGAGTGCAAGTGTGCTAAAACCTTAGGGCCAACTGAGTGATGGTCAAGTGAAGGCTTAGGACTTGTTACTCTTGGTGTTTGACGACACCTAGACGGTCTTGGTGATCGGAGGCTCTTGGTGAGCTCTTGGAGTTTGTGGGAGCCCCAAGAAGAAGAAGTTGTTCACGGTTTGAAGCCCGCCGTTCCGGAGATGGAGAAGGGGTATTCTTAGTGGATACTTGCTCTTCGTGATGCAAGAGAGCTTAACCCTTTGTGGGTGCTCCAACATGGATTGGGGGGAGCGTCAACTCCTCGATACCACGGAAAAAAAAATCCGATTGTCTCTTGTCCATTCTCTTTACATTCAAGCAATTTACTTAAGCATTTTCAGTTTCTTGCTCTTGGCTTGTTTGTTTGAGATTAGGACTTGCTCTTGATATCTTGTTTCATTTGGGCTAGCCGTTGCTTATCTAGTGTGTTCATCTAGGATGATGGCTTTGTTAGTGTGCTTACCTATCTAGATTCATCATGTTAGTGTGCTCTAGATCTTAGGTCTTTGAACTTTAGGTTTGGGCAACACTAGTGGTAGGCTAAGGACGGTTAGAAATAAAAAAAGTCCCAATTTATCCCCCCCCTTCTTGGGCCACGATCCTTTCAAAGACGCCACAAGGATGCACAAAAGATCATATCCAGCATCACACTTACAAAGAGGACCCACCTGGCAGAGCAACGGACGTGCCATGCAAGATGCATGACATGATCAACACCTAGGCCCACCGGTCAGACTGTCAGACGAAGGAGCACCTGGGGAGGCTCACCAGGGGACGGACGACCCCTAGTGTCGGGCGAACCTGGACGGTCTCCCGTCCAAGTGCACCTCGGGGAAGAGTATCACTACTCCACCTCTCCACCTTCCATATGTGCTTCCATGGTGGCTACTCCTTGGGCTATAAAAGGTGGCCTCCCCCTCATTAAACACACACCACCAAGTCATCCAACTCCAACCAAGACAAGATGTAGTGCTCCATTGCAAAGACGAAGCACTGGCTAGGCTAGTGCTTAGAATTGGAGGAGTATGAGGAGTAATTCGGGGGAGTGCCAGGCCTGTCAATGCTCTTCTCCAAACTTGTACCTCTACGGATGCTGGCTTCCTCTGGTATAAGTAAGTTGGTATTTGTGATTCTTGTCTTTCATAGTACTTTTGTTTGAGTGGGATCAGTTCTCTTACTCGCGGGTTCATTGCTCTAGGCTAAGGGTTATAGGTTGCTATGTGATGTTAGGCATAGTCAGGCTATGGTAATAATCAATAGAGTAAACGTGGTGTCTAGGCTAAGGGTTACCTTTGTTTCCCTTGTATTCGATGGTTTGTTAGAGGTAGGCCGCAGGTGGTGCTAGCCCTGTTGGTCCCTCGTATTCCTCCATGTTAGGATATAGCATAGTGCTGCTGACCGGAGTCTCCTGACCATTTCAGCGGTAAGTCGGTGCCCGAGTGACTCTACCCAAGATATCGATATTTAACTCATCTTTACTGCTACCTCACGAATCCTCTCTATCCTCGCCACATATCTTGGTGTGTCCTTGGACCGACTAAGTTAGAAGTTAGTGCACACACGTTCCCTGTGGATACGATACACTTAAATAATCATGGATGAAAGCTACAATGGTATCCGTGCACTTGCAGATTTATTCGCATCATTAAAATGCCCAACAACTGGTCTATGCTACCAGTAAGACTGGTAGGCCCAGCTGTTCAATTTTGATCGTATATGCCCCACTATTTTTTTTTGGCAAAGCTTGTATGCCAAAAAATTATCTTCTAGACAAAAATTGTCTAGGGACGATGATGAACAATACATCAGCCATATATTGCTTCTAAGGGCGATGAAAATATGCATCGACCATAAATCTTGCTCCAATTCAAGATGATGATGAAACAACTTGCTTTGTCCTCCATACTTGCTTAGTAGTAACTGACCTCGCTGGTATAACCTCGACATGTTGTTCCATAGGTTCTCTCTTGCACATTTGTTGTAATCTGATATTTTGAGTGTGAAACAAGTCCAAGGGACACTACCTTGGCTATAAGTACCTTGAGTCTTGCTTCATGTCTATCTCACCCTTTTTCTATCATCAAACTCTACTTTGAGCAGATTATTATTAGCAACAATCAGTCTTTGCAATCCTCCACAATTTGGATATGTAGAAGGATATTGCATAATATATGGTTACATATGCACTACAATACAAAGGTGTATAATAGCAAGGATACGACCAAAACCAATGAGAAAATGGCCCATCAAATGAATATGGTGCAGTAGCATGATTACCTTGACGTGGACAAAAATTCTGTTTCTCCCACTGTCCCGATTGTAACTTTGTATCCGTAGTTTTACTTGGCCGCCTCTTCTGCTCTTGAGCGGCTGCTTTCTTCTTATACATGGCCAGAAGTTCTTCATAGCTCGGCCTCCCCTTCTTCCTGTTTTTAGGATTTTTTGCAAAATTCCTAGATGAACTGGTCAAATCGGTTTTGAGATTGGCCAAACCAGTCTTTGCAAACCTAGTGTTCCTATTTTGGTCTTACCCCCCAAACGCCGAATTTTTCAATGAAACTTTGGTGTCTTCTTCACTATAATTTTCTTGTCCCTTTTCAAAGGCTCAGATCTTTTTTCACCAATGATTATATTTTTCTCTTTTGTTGATTTGGCTTGATTTGACCGAATTAATACTTTGGGATTTTGCAACTCAATAGCATGTACTGGGAAGGTGTTTTAATCAATTTGCATCTTAGAAATAGCTAATCGACCTTCATTAACGACCAATTGAATTTACCTTCAAAACACATTGCAATCGTTAGTTGTATGAGATAATTAATTATACCATTTGCAGTAAGTATGTCACTTCAACTCATCAAGCGGTAGTATAGCATAAGACAATATGATATTTCCATTATTTAACAATCCATCAAAGATTCTATTGCACTTGGCTACATCAAAAGTGAATGTAACATCATCTTACTGATTTTTATGGATTGGCTTGAGAGAATTGTTGTAAGTGCATTTAGCCCCCTAAGTGGGTTTTTGCATTGATGACATGCATAATGGTTTTATTGAGCTATGAGCAGGTTTCAAAATCATTGAAATGAAACAGAGCAATTAACTACACTTTGTTTGCTAAAGAAACGGTGTTCGAGCTTCATTGAAGATCTTTTATGAATTTTTATTTTAAATTTGAGTATAGGAAACACCATACTATTGAGAGGGATGCGGAAAGATGACGTGGAGATGGCAAAGAGTCTAATTGAGATGCTAACAACCCATAAGAGACACAAAGAACTCATTTAAGCACTTGTCCATCCAGTTGCTGTTGGGGTCGGAAGTTCCAACCCTATTTCGGAAATTAAGACACACCACCCCTCTGGAGGTTTTGTGTTGTTTCCGTCAAAGGGTCCTTGGCCATGAGTTTTAACTGGATTGGAAGTACTGAACATGGGTTGGAAGTTTCGATAATCACATAACCAGCACAGTAACGACTAGTTTTGGGGGCTTGGGTATTTACACCCCCTCAGCCTCCTCATTCAATCCTGCTGACTTAACCTGAGACAAACTCCTCTTTTAGCATTCAATCCTCTTCTCCACTCCCTTTGAGAGCAAATCTTTGAGTTCCTTGAGCTAGAGTTTGTGTGAGAGCAAGTTTGAAGTGTGAGACTTGACCCTCTTGAGTGACAAGGCAGCCATCTTCATCTCAAGAGCACTAGAAGCATCTCAATCCGTCAATTTGTGTTTGTTACTCTTGAAGCTTGCTACTAGATGGTTAAGCATCGCCCGTGGAGCGCCCTCTCTTGTATGAGTACCCCGGGAAGTTTGTATTGCCCCGTCCTTTGTGGACTTTGCTAGTAAGTAACTCAATCCTCCTTTGTGGTTGATTGAGAGAGGGAAAGGGTTAGTGGACAACCCTGCTCTTTGTGAACTCCTCAATGGAGACATAGCTTCCTTAGTGGAAGTGAACTTCAGGATAAATCTCGTGTCAACTTGTTCTTATTGCTTTCATATTGTTCTTGTTGACTTTAAGCTTGTTTTGTCCCGATCTATGTTTTTGTGTTATTTCGTTTTACAAGATCTCTTGCAGGGTACTCCTAAACACAAGAGTGAACTTTTGATTCAAACATGTTCTTTGATTTCATCTCAGATTTTGAATCATGTACTAGTTTCTTGTCTTTGACAGGGCAAGGCGCGCCGACAAAGCCTGCAGGGAGGCAGTGATGCTAGTTGGTGGAGTCAAGCAGAGACGGCGGCGGCCTAAGCGTTGACACCCTGCTGTGCTCCCTGGCATCTCCACGGCTATCACGCCCGATTTTGACGGAATAAACCGAGCAATAAATCATATGTGCGCCAGTATCAAATTACACACATATGACGAAAATAGTGAATAACAGAAGCAATGTCATAAAGTACTGAAGTTAATTATTATAAACCAAGCTGAAAGTCATAACATAAATAAATAGCATTTCAGTTCGCATTTATTCTAGCAGTGGATCCATCCAACTCCACAGGTAGCTGACTGGGGGAACGTACGCCTAGAAATCCTGGATGTCCTCTGGGAAGTCCTCAAATTGATCTTGGTCTGAGCAGTGTTGATATAGCAAGTGTGAGCACATGATGTACTCAGTAAGTATATTGGAAAAATAAATGACATGCAAGGCTAATATCTAGGAATAAGGCTAGCTGAATAAGCAATAAACATTTTAATTAAACAGTTGATTAAACTAGCGTTACTACTTAAATGAATCCAAACCCACATTTACGAAATGAAATTAAATACTAAAGTAATAAATAAACCTTGAAACAATTGAACATCTGAATTAAGAAGTGATTTTCATTAAGTAGACATGTGAGGGTCTGAGCCGCTCTTGACCGTGAGCAAGGCTGATATACCAGTTTTCACTCTGCAAAGGTTGCACACTTTACCCATAAGTCATGTCTCCCTTGATGCCCGAGTTTGAAAGGCCCTTAAACACTTCCTTTGGTGAGTGGCAGGGATTCACTATGAGGCCTTTACAAAGACTCTCAAACCAGTAGTAGCCCGCTGAGGTTTCAGCCGCTAGGTGAGTGCACCCTCCCCCAGAGCGAGCGTACCCCGTAGGCATAACAAAAACCCCTCTGGCAGGCCGAGTAGCCCTCTTGAACCTAGTCCCCCCTTGCGCCTTTCGGTAAGCTACTAACAGGATAAAGAAATCTAATTAATTAGCCAAGACCAGAGCCATATAGTCCTTGTGGTTGCGCTGTTTTTCTGGGTGGTCGCTCCAAGGTTGATTTTAATTATCATTATCAATATATCATAATGTTCATCAAAGAGTATAAACCTTGTGACAAGTATAGAGCTTTCATAAACCACCCATAACCATTGTTCAGCGGCTAAACAAACTACCCAAAGCTTTTATTAAAGAAAGCCCAGCTATTCAAGGACATGGATAACAATAAGGATAATAGGTACCCGACCAATTTAATGCATGCAAGCGTAAAGTAAATGTGAGTAGGACCAAATATGATCAAGGAATATACTTGCCTTCCTCATTCACTTACTGCTGCTCAGAGTCTTCAGAATCTTGATCTTGAAGGTTTTCGAATGGCTCTTCATCTAATCAACACAAACACGCCAAGCAACACGAGCACATACAAGCAAACAATGGAAATAAACTAAAACAGTAGACAAATCAATGAAGAACAAAGATAAAACACTTGAAAACAGGTTCCACGCGTTGCAACGATCGACACGGTACTAAGAACGCTTAAAACGGAGTTAAAACAATAAAGTTATGCTAAAAACAGTTTTACAGGGGCTCACTTGCAAGGAAAACTGATAAAAAGGGCTTAACAGCAAGAAATGGAGGGCTAAAACATAATTTTATATCAAAAATGAGGGCCAATGTATAAAAAGGGAAATATGGATGATGGGTTCTATTTTAGGTAAGCTCAGGGGGTTTTATGCAAAAACTAGGACCAAAACATCATTAATTTTGAAAAGAGATGGACTGTGGGTTGATTTAACCGAAATAGAAGGGCTTTTGTGCAAAAGTGTCACGGTTGACCGGTATGTCCTCTGTTGACTCGGGTTGGGTTGGCGTCCAGTCGTCGGATCTCGATCTGACAGTCCGGATTGGATCGGTGGCCATCGGCGGTGGATAGCTCTGGCGAGCGGCGGCACTGCTCTGTTCTCGGCAGCCCTTTGCTAGAGCAGCTCCCAGATCGCGCTAGGGTGCGGCAAAAATTGCTTGAAGGGCCTCGGAGCAAGGGCGCAATGAGGGGAAGCCGTTGCAGGGGTTTCGGGCGGCGCTCGGGCACCGACGGCGGCGCACGGCGAAAAGGGGCGGCGGCGGAGATCCGGCGAGGTCGGGAGAGGTCGTCTGGGCATGGAACGGAGATAAACCAGAGGGGGTTTAGATCGGGAAGCAACGGGGAGCTCACCTAGCTTACCAGAATGGGTTGAGCGGCAGTGAGAAAAGATATCGACGGCGGTGCGGCGAGCTCGAACGAAGGCGGCAGCGCACATGGGCGTGTGCAGCGCTAGGGCAAAAGAGCGGCGGAAAAGAAGGGCCGGGGCCGGGTCATGCGGGGTTTAAGAAGGGTGCGGCATGGGTCCGAGGCGGCCTCCTTGGGCGTTCGTACCGCGGGCCCAGGTGGGGAGGCGAGTCCGAGCCGGACTCGACTAAAGGAGGAAGATGACGGGCGGGCCCCACCCATCAGCGAGAGTGGCGGAGCAAAAGGAAAAAAAAAGAAAATGGGCCGGTAACGGGCCGAAAGCGGAGAAGAGAGGGAAAGGCCGGCGGAAAAAAGAAAGAAAGGAAAAGAGGGATCGGGCCAGCGGGGAAGAAATGGGCCGGCGGCCCAAAATCGGTAGAAAAAGATGAAAAGGAAAAAAAAAGGAAAAGGGTTTTTGACGTCCAGAAATTAAAATTAAATCATAGAAAATAGATAAAAGCTTCAAAAAAATCTGAAAATTTTCTGGGAGCTTTATAAACTCAAACACAACCATACAAAAATAAAATATGCACCAGCATAAATGTAACAATTCAAATTAGAGCCTATGGTGAGTTTTAAATATTACAAAAATTAATTCCTTTTTACTCCAAAAACTATATTACTATTATGAACAATTTTAGAAGTAAAATTTAGGGTGTTACAAACCTACCCCCCTTAAATTGAATCTCGTCCTTGAGATTCGGATGGATTTGAGAAGAGTTGGGGGAATTCGGCCTTCAATTCATCCTCTCGCTCCCAAGTTGCTTCATCCTCTGAATGATGGCTCCACTGAACCTTGCACATCTTAATTACATTGCTTCTGGTGATTCTCTCTGTAGTCTCAATGATTTTGGTTGGATACTCTGTATAGGTGAGATCATCCTGGACATTGAGTTCCTCCAACGGTAACTGTTCTTCAGGCACACGCAAGCACTTCTTTAACTAAGAAATATGAAATACAACATGCACATCTGAGAGGCGGGCTGGCAACTTTAGCTGATATGCTACCTTACCTCTTCTCTCAAGTATCTAAAATGGTCCAATATACCTTGGTGACAGCTTTCCCTTGACCTTGAACCTGCGAAGGCCTCACATGGGTGAAACCTTCAAATAGACATAATCACCAACCTCAAACTCTAATTCTCTACGCCTGGTGTCTGCATAACTCTTTTGTCTAGATTGTGTTGTCCTCAGGTTCTCTCTGATGATCTGAACATATTGTTTTGCATCTTTTAAGATTTCTGACCCAAATACCTGACTTTCACCAGTTTCACTCCAATGCAAGGGTGTTCTTCACTTTCTGCCATACAAAGCCTCAAAGGGCGACATCTTCAGACTAGCCTGATAAATATTGTTATATGAGAACTCAGCATACGGTAGACTCTTATCCCAACTTCTACCATATTTCAAGGCATAAGCTCTCAACATATCTTCTAATATCTGGTTAGTTCTTTCTGTCTGACCATCAGTCTGAGGGAGCTAAGCTGAGCTGAAATTCAATTGTGTGTCCAAATTCTCATGTAATTTCTGCCAGAAACGAGAAGTGAACTGAGTACCTCGATCTGAGACTATTTTCTTAGGCACACCATGCAAACACACAATTCTTGACATATACAGCTCTGCTAGCCTGGCACTAGAGTGAGTAGTCTTCACAGGGATGAAGTGAGCTACTTTAGTTAGACGATCCACAATTACCCATATAGAATCATATCCAGCCTGAATACGAGGTAGTCTCATAATAAAATCCATACTAATTTCATCCCACTTCCATACTGGAACCTGCAATGGCTGAAATAAACCTGCTGGCCTCTGGTGTTCTACCTTGACTCTCTGACATATATCACACAACTCCAAATTCTCTGCACAACTCCAAAGGATAAGCTAGAACCACATTAACATGACTCTTTCTGCTCAAAGCATCTGCTACTACATTAGCTTTCCCTGGATGATAATGAATACCCAAATCATAATCCTTAATTAATTCCAGCCATCTGCGCTGCCTGAGATTAAGGTCATTCTGAGTGAAAATGTACTTCAGACTCTTGTGATCAGTATATTTCTCACATCTGTTACCCAGAATGTAATGCCTCCAAATCTTGAGTGCATGAACCACTGCTGCCAATTCTAGATCATGTGTTGGATAATTCAGCTCATGTTTCCTCAACTGCCTCGAAGCATAAGCTATAACTCTGCCTTCTTGCATCAGCATGCAACCCAGATCTTGGCAAGAAGCATCACAATATATATCAAAATTCTTGCGAATATCAGGCATCGCTAACACAGGTGCAGTAGTGAGTCTCTTCTTTAATTCCTCAAAGCTGTCCTAACAAGTATCTTTCCACTTAAAATCTTTTCCCTTCTCTAAAAGTGATATAAGAGGTTTAGCAATTTTAGAGAAGTTCTCCATGAATCTGCGATAATATCCAGCCAATCCTAAGAAACTCCTGATTTCTGACACTGTCTGAGGCGGCTGCCAGTCCAACACATCCTTGACCTTCCCTAGGTCTACTGTAATACCTCCATCAGTGATAACATGACCAAGAAAAGATACCTCATCCAACCAGAATTCACATTTGCTCAGCTTAGCATATAACTGATTCTCCCTTAGTTTCTGCAATACCAACGCAGATGTTCCTCATGTTCCTCTTCATTCTTGGAATATACCAGAATATCATCAATGAATACCACAACAAACTTATCCAGATACTCCATAAATACCTTATTTATCAAGTACATAAAGTAAGCTGGGGCATTAGTCAACCCGAAAGACATAATTGTATACTCATATAACCCGTATCTGGTAGTGAAAGTTGTCTTCTCAATATCAGATGGCCTGATTTTTAACTGATGGTAACCTGACCTCAAATCAATCTTAGAGAACACTCTAGCTCCTCTCCACTGATCAAATAAATCTTCAATGCGAGGCAAAGGATATTTATTCTTAATTGTGACCTCATTAAGTGATCTATAATCCACACACATCCTCTGAGTGCCATCTTTCTTCTCCACAAATATAACAGGTGCACCCCAAGGTGAAGAACTAGGACGAATAAAATTCTTATCGAGCAATTCTTTTAATTTTTTCTTACGTTCTTCTAACTCATTAACAGCCATCCTATATGATCTCTTAGATATGGGTGTAGTTCCAGGTAAAAGCTCAATAACAAATTCAATATCTCGATCAGGTGGCATACCTGGCAAATCATCTGGAAAAGACATCCGAAAACTCGCACACAACTCTGATATCCTCCAGTCTGTTGCCTTCTAACTGGTTGACCACACAATATGCTGTTGATGGCACGGTTGCTACAAACTGAACTCTGTCTCCTTGAGGACTAGTCAACAACACTGATTTCTTGACACACTGAATTACTCCATCACACTTGCTCAACCAATCCATCCCCATTATCACATCAATTCCACTTGAATCCAAAACAATTAAGTGGGCCATAAAATCTACTCCCATTATTTTCAAATTTACGTTGGGACACAAATATGCAGCTTTCATACCCCCACCAGGTGAACTAACTAACATGGGTTTTGGCATGATGCACATGGATATACTATATTTTGCTACATATTGAGCAGTGATAAAAGAATATGATGCACCATAATCAAATAAAACTGAAGCGGGGGCAGAGTTGACAAGAAACATACCAACCACCACATCTTGAGCTTCCTGAGCACTCTCAGTGGTCACATGGTTCACACTCCCACGTGCATAATTCTACTGTCCTCTGTTGGCCTGCTGGTTCTGGTTCCCATTGTGCCCTTGCTGCTGCTGGTTCTGCCTCTAACCATTGCTGTTGGTTTGCCCTGGGGTGTTTTGAGCAACATTCTTTGGGAAGTTGTTGGCATAATGACCTGCCTCACCACAATGGAAGCATCCCTTCCCAATAGGGGTTCTCGGAGCACTAGTCTTCATCTGAGGGCCAGGAAGTGCATTCTAACGGTTCTGGGGGGTGCTGGGTCGCTGACCCATCTGATTAGGGGGCTGAAACTGACTCTTGTTCTGGTTGAAGCGTTGATTCTGATACTACCCTTGCTGCATCCCAGTGCGCTGTTGTGGCCCCTGTGGCATGGGCAAGCGAGGGCGAGTGCTGCTGCTAGACTGCCCTGGGCTGTTGAACTTTCTCTTGCGGTCTTCTAGCTCATGACACTTGTGCTCAAGAACAAGTGCCTTGTCTACCATCTTCTAAAAGCTATGAAAGGTGTGAGCGATTAGCTGATACTGTAATCCTCCATTCAGACCCTCCAAGAACAGCTCCTTCTTCTTCTCATCATCAGCCACATCCTTAGGAGCATATCGTGACAACTGAATGAACTTGTCATGATACTCACTTATAGTCATGCTCCCATGCTTCAGACTGAGGAACTCCTTCTTCTTAAGCTTGATCACTCCAGCTGGAATATGGTGAGATCATAAGTGATTCTTGAACTCTAACCAGGTGATGGTGGCAGGATTAGCATGAGCACCAGTATATGAATCACACCAATCAGCTGCAGACCCCTCAAGTCTGCCTAAAGCATAAAGGATCTTCTCCCTGTCATTGCATTGAGCAATATCTAGCATCTTCTCAACTGCCTTGAGCCAATCATCAGCCTGAAGTGGATCAGCTGAGTGATAATACGTAGGGGGCTTGTGGCTCATGAACTCTCTATGCTTGTCCCTTGGCTGAGGTGGAGGTGGTGGTGGTGCTTGGTTCTGCTGAGCCAGAAGGTTGGCCATGGTGGCTGCAATCTCGTGCAAGATCTGAGTCTGCATGGCCATCAGCTGCGCCACATGAAACTGGGGTGGTGGAGGAGGTGGCGGGATGTTGGCATTTGGATCTAGACCTCCTCCTGGGTTCCCTCTGACTCTACCTCTGCCTCTGCCCCTGCCTCTACCTCTGCCTCCAGCATTCATCTGTTTTAGAGAGATAGATAAAGAAAGATATAAGATAGATAGAAAGCTGAATCAAAGGTAAAGATAGCAAGGACATATATAAGAACAGCATCTTAAATAGGTAAGAGTTACTAACAAGTAGTAGCTAATAACAGTTCTAACTCAAATATTCTAAGCCTTAATGATTAGAGAGACAGGAGTACAAAAGTATTCAGCAGATAGAACAAATAGATATGATCAAGGCATGGATAGTAGGAATAAGATAGATATGAATATCATGGATGAAAGCAGTACTGAAGATATGATAGATACAAATAACACAAGGATAATGATATGATGGAACATATATGATAAAAATGATAATAAGCTGAAGATTTCCCAAGATATGACCCAACACTAATTATTAACCAAATCGATGTCGTTGTGGCAATTACCCCCACAACACATCACAATCATTACAAAGATCCAGATCACACCATTAACATAATAACAAAATCACAAGCACACCAGAAGGTTCATTACACAACGACTCACAAATGACTCGACTAACACTAAGAGACACTAAACATGGACTACTATCTTAGGGATCCTCCTAAGGCAACACGGTGGTGGTGGGGTGCTGAGGGCCAAAGTTGGTCCTCTTGCGCGGTGGAGAAAGGGCTTTGTAGTCATCATCTTCATGGTTAGGTGGATCTCTCCCTTGAAGCTGGGCTCTGAGTGTGTCGTTCTCTCTCCTTGCATCTGCCAGCCGGTGGTGGATGCCCTGCAGCTCCTCAGAAGTGCGCTCCATCTGGGTGTGAAGCACAGCGGTAAGTCCAACCTGTGCAACCATCCTGGTGTTGAAGAAGTTCTGCACTTCAACGATGGCGCTCCTCATGTCCCATTCAGCACGCCTGGGGAAGTGTCTCCAGACGGAGTTGTCCAAAGCAGCTCCACGGTGGAAACATAGCACTGACAAAAGCCTGACTCGCAGCGTCACTAATTGCAGCTTCATAGGTATCTCTGACTAACATGGCATAGTGAACTGAGACCTCTATCATTCCTGTATGCATGTTGTTTGGCGTGAGAATCCGAGCAGACACAAACCACTCTTCTGGGTACCACGGGTGAGTCCTTTGTCTACCCAAGTAGTCAATCTCCACCGGAATGTGCAGGTACTAGAACAGCATGTGCAACACCCTGGAGAAGTAGCAGTTGCCCCTATGATGATGATACTGCACGGTCCACCTCTCTGGCTGTTGCAGTGCCGGCGGCAGTGGCGGTGGAACAGCTCCAGGTCCAGCTCCAGATACGTCTTCAGGTACCTCTTGTGCAGCTTCAGCTTGATCATCCTCAGCCTGGTCCTCCTCCATGTGCATCACCTCTTCTTCATCATCTTGAGTGAGGTCCACCACTGGTACAAATTCTTCAGGATCCTCCTCTTCATCAGGGTCTTCCTCAGCAACAGGCATAGGTGCAGGTACAGGAGTAGGTACAGGCTCAGGTGCAGGCACTGGCTTAGGGGCGGGCTCAGGAACAGGTATGGCTGCGCTAGCGTCAGCGGGAAGCGGGCTGCTACACGAGCTGGCGGCACTTCTAGAGAGAACCATCTATAAGGGACAATTAGAGAAGTTAGTACAAAAATAATATAGAGATAGGACAAATGATCAGATATAATAAATGAATAGGACAAGGATATAATAAATAAACAATGATTAGCAACAAGGAGGAGATAAATGACCAATGGATTAGAATTAATTAAACAAAAGCAAGAACAATATTAATACGTGTTAGAACATGGTTAACTAACAACCAATACTAACTAGGCTGACGTCCTACAGTCAACAAGGCTCTGGTACTAGTTTGTCACGCCCAATTTTGATGGAATAAACCGAGCAATAAATCATATGTGCGCCAGGATCAAATTACACACATATGACGACAACAGTGAATAACAGAACCAATGTCATAAAGTACCGAAGTTAATTATTACAAACCAAGCTAAAAGTCATAACATAAATAAATAGCATTTTAGTTCGCATTTATTCTAGCAGCGGATCCATCCAACTCCACAGGTAGCTGATTGGGGGAACGTACGCTTAGAAATCCTAGATGTCCTCTGGGAAGTCCTCAAATTGATCTTGGTCTGAGCAGTGTTGATATAGCAAGTGTGATCACATGACGTACTCAGCAACTATATTGGAAAAATAAATGACATGCAAGGCTAATATCTAGGAATAAGGCTAGCTGAATAAGCAATAAACATTTTAATTAAACAGTTGATTAAACTAGCGTTACTACTTAAATGAATCCAAACCCACATTTACGAAAGGAATTTAAATACCGAAGTAATAAATAAACCTTGAAACAATTGAACATCTGAATTAAGCAGTGATTTCCATTAAGTAGACATGTGAGGGTCCGAGCCGCTCTTGACCGTGAGCACGGCTGATATACCAGATTTCACTCTGCAGAGGTTGCACACTTTACCCACAAGTTGTGTCTCCCTTGATGCCCGGGTTTGCAAGGCCCTTAAAAACTTTCTTTGGTGAGTGGCAGGGATTCACTACGAGGCCTTAACAAAGACTATCTAACCAGTAGTAGTCCGCTGAGGTTTCAGCCGCTAGGCGAATGCACCCTCCCCCAGAGCGAGCGTACCCCGTGGGCGTAACAAAAACCCCTCTGGCAGGCCGAGTACCCCTCTCGAACCTAGTCTCCCCCCCCCCTTGTGCCTTTCGGTAAGCTACTAACAAGCTAGAGAAATCTAATTAATCAGCCAAGACTAGAGCCATATAGTCCTTGTGGTTGCGCTGTTTCCCCGGGTGGTCGCTCCATTGTTGATTTTAATTATCATTATCAAAGTATCATAATGTTCATCAAAGAGTGTAAACCTTGTGACAAGTATAGAGCTTTCATAAACCACCCATAACCATTGTTCACCGGCTAAGCAAACTATCCAAGGCTTTTATAAAAGAAAGCCCGGCAATTCAAGGACATGGATAACAATAAGGATAATAGGTACGCAACCAATTTAATGCATGCAAGCGTAAAGTAAATGTGAGTAGGAACAAATAAGATCAAGGAATATACTTGCCTTCCTCGTTCACTTGCTGCTGCTCAAAGTCTTCAAAATCTTGATCTTGAAGGTTCTCAAACGGCTCTTCGTCTAATCAACACGAACACGCTAAGCAACACGAGCACATACAAGCAAATAATGGAAATAAACTAAATCAGTACACCAATTAATGAAGAACAGAGATAAAACACTTGAAAACAGGTTCTACGCATTGCAACAATCGAAACGGTACTAAGAACGCTTAAAACAGAGTTAAAATGGTAAAGTTATGCTAAAAACAGTTTTACAGGGGCTCACTTGCGAGGAAAACTGATAAAAAGGGCTTAACAGCAAGAAACGGAGGGCTAAAACATAATTTTATAAAAAAACATGAGGGCCAATGTATAAGAAGGGAAATCTGGATGGCGGGTTCTATTTTAGGTAAGCTCAGGGGGTTTTATGCAAAAACTAGGACCAAAACAGCATTAATTTTGAATAGAGATGGACTGCGGGTTGATTTAGCCGAAACAGAAGGGCTTTTGTGCAAAGGTGTCACAGTTGACCGGTATGTCCTCTGTTGACTCTGTTGGGTCGGCCTCCAGCCGTCGGATCTTGATCTGACGGTCCGGATTGGATCGGTAGCCATCGGCGGCGGATAACGCCGGCGAGCGGCAGCGCAGCTCTTATGATCCGTTTTAAAAGTAAAATTAATTCCTTTTTACTCAAAAAACTATATAACTATTATGATCAGTTTTAGAAGTAAAATTTAGGGTGTTACGACGGCGGCGCTGCAGCGGTGGCAGCACGACTGTAGGGGCGTTGGGGTCAAACCCTCGGCTCGAGTGACTTCGCAGTGCGCGGCGTGAGGAGCAGATGATGGGCTACTAGATGGAGACGTTGATTGCTGCAGGGTGGGGATGTCGACGCGGCGGCGGCCGCCAGCTTCCGCAAGGAAAGCGGATGCGAAAGAAGTTGCTGGTTCTTGAGGGTATTGCGGGTTTCGTACTCCTCCGTGGGCTTTGGCTAGCTGGCCAATATCGGGCCACTAGAATTTTACCGTTGGACCGCATCAGCCATGTACGAGAATTTTGCGGTATGGGTTCGTGGGCTCGTAGAAGAACCCACCCCGCCTACAACCCGAGGCATAATGTAAAAAATAGATGGAAAACTCCCAAACTGAATAAATTCATGTGATGGGATAGAATTATGAAAGGCACACGAGTTTCAAATACTAAAACATAGTACTGTTTGTTTCTACAGTCGCCTGGATAGAAGCCATCTCACGGTCGATCAGATCAGCGCCAGCCCAGTCCGCAGAAGGCACAGACCATTCACATGGGGCATCCCACATGAGCATCGCTATCTCCTTCCATCTTCGTTCAGCTGCTAGTCTTCTCCTTTTCCGCCCCCTCTTACTTCTCTTCGGTGGATTCTTTTCCGGCGATGATCCTCTTGCCGGCACCGAGCAGGCACGGAGTTCCACAAAAGGAGGCGTGGATTTTAGCGGCGAGCAAGGAGGCGGCGGGCCGGTGTCCGGAACTCCCGCGGCAGGCCAGGATGCATGGCCTGGACAAAGCCTGCGTCTCCATTCAGGGAGCTCCGCAGCTTCGCCCCTTCGGGACGAGTGGCGCGGCCAGCTAGCGGTGGGCTCCCCCCCTCCGGTAGCGGCGGTGAGCTGGCTGATGTAACAAGGTTTGTTTCCTTTTTTTTCCTTTTTTTTATTTTTGGATGTAAAAGATTTTCCCAAACTTTTTTTAGTTTGGATGTAAATGGTTTTTCTTCAATGTTTTCTCAAAACTTTCTCTTTCAAATTTTTCTAATCAAAGTTTTTTTCTTTTTCTCTCCAAAAATTTTTCTTGAAAATTTCTCTGAAAAAGTTTTATCAGAAAACAACAAAATGTGATTAAAAAAGAAAAAAAACGGATGGTTGGAAGATTGACGGTAGGGAGCCCTCCCTACGGTTAACCGAAAATTAGAATCCCCTTGCTGAAAGGGAAAGTGAAAGCCGCTTGTATTTGGTCCCCAACATTGAAATTTGTCGACCCAGATGCCCGTGCCCAGATCCAGCCACTACCCACTCCCCTCGCCAAGTCAAGCAGGGGCGCCGCGCCTGCCATGGCAGCAGGCAGGGGCGACGCGGCGAGCATGGTGGCGGTGGGCCTGGTGTGGGGCGCGACCAACGCGCTCATGCGCCGGGGAGCGCTCGTCTGGGACCGCCGCGCCCGCGCCTCCCCATCCAGCAGCGTCCTCCGGCGGTGGGCAGCCCTCCTCCTGACGTGGCAGTACTCGGCGCCGTTTGCCGCCAACCTGTGCGCATCCGCGGCCTTCTTCGCGCTCCTCGGCGCTGCTCCCATCTCGGTCGCCGTGCCCGTCACCAACGCCGTCACCTTCGCCGCCACGGCCGTCACCGCTGCGATTCTTGGCGAGCGCGTGCGCCCCGCGCCGGCCGCGCTCGGCACCGCGCTTATCGTCCTCGGCGTCTGGGTCTGCATCTCCTAGTTCTTGCGGATCTGCTCCACGTGAAGCATCCAGTCAGTAGTTCTGTGAATTGACATTTAGAATAACTGTTTTGGTTTGGTTTGTTTCCTCAGTAGGAACAGGGCAATCCTGATTGTATGTTTCCCTCTGTATGTAGCCATTTGAATGAATTGTGCCCAATTTACTGGTTGAGCGCATACCATTGATCTAGATTTTCGATTTTAATACAATTTCCATTTGAAATTTCATTTCTGAATCCCCTATGCTTTAGGTGATTTGAATCTAACAGTACGTCACCATTCATTATTGGAGGGTAGATATGCAACAGCACAAATTTCTATACTATTATTTTCTTAACTTTTTCAGACTTGAGATGATTTATTGGAAACCTGATGATACTTTGACCTGCAGTTCTTATGCTTGTGGCTGGAGTTTGCCCTAAAAGTCAAAACTGTGGTCTCATCCTTTTAAGGTCTTACATTTTATAGGTTTCAAGGTGAAAATTCCCAGCCAATAGTGTTCTGTGAGGTGACATTAGAAGGATGTATTGAATTGGCCTGTTTCCTCTGCAACATCAGGCAAAATTCTTTGATTTTTCTCTTTCCCCCTGTATTTTGGCATTAATGTATTCTGCAGAGTTTGTTAGTTGGAGCGGCATCACTTCATTAGGTAGGTAGACGATCTGAATCCAACACATGCAATTTCATTACCGAATCCAATTGTATATTTTTTTATCTGAATCTAATATTGCACCTCCATAGTTGAAAACACCATACCTTTATTTACTCATAGGTTCCCATTCTTCTTCAGATGATCAATTGTGAATGCGGTGCAGCTTGTTAACCTGCCTTATGCTTGTACCTGATGCTTGCCCTGTACGAACAAAATTTTCAAGGTGTTGGGGGGCATGGATCACCAGAAGCTTTAAGAATGTTTGAGAAAAAGTGCATCAGACAATGAACTCGGTAACAATGTCCACGCTCCTCAGATACAGGAAACCTCATATATTCGACTAGATTTTTGTGCTTACCAGGTTTGTCCCTAGAATTCAAAGTGTTGGTAGGTAGGAGTGTAGGACCTTACGGAAGAGCTTAAGGAGGCCATACACAGCACACGGACTCGTCATGCTTGCTAATACTTGTCTATTTTTTTAACCAACCAACCACAGAAGAGGCGAAACTGAATAGCTGACACTAACCAATCCCTTCTACAGCACCATGATGACACTCCTAGTGCCGTGACAAGAACCTTGAGCGCGTGCCATGATTTATTATTTCTTGATAATTGACTTGTAGCACATGTGCTGTCATCTAATTTCAAGTGCAACTTCAAGAATAGATGCAGGTACGAATATGATAGATGTGCTCAGATTTTGAATCTTCTTGAATTAAATGTGGTTCCAGTGCATTCAAGGAGTGGTTTCGTATAGAAACACTATTTCCAACTACGTGGTGTGCATAGTTGTCTTTTTGGTTGTTTGAATGGGCATAATTTGGTTAGGATTTTGATTTATGCGCTCCTTGTTGATTTATGCCATGATGAATTGATGTTAAACTTCAGTTGTAGTATATGTGAATTCAGAAAGGAATATTCTTTCCAGGCAGGCATGGGCACAAAGATAAGAGTAGTCTTTGAAATTCTGAGGTTCTTGAACCAAATGGTTAGAACAGCTTTGGTGTTAATTCTACATTTCTAGATTGGTTTTGTATAGAAATAAGAGTAGCAGATTTCCTTTACATGCTTATCTTTTGTTGTTGTCTCCTTGTTGATATGAGGATCCATGTTCAAGTTTGGTTGCCTTTTCTTTTGTTTTGTGGCCACCTTGTTGATCTGAAGGTTCATGTTCAAGGTATATGCAAAGTGGAAAATCCATGTTATGCAGATCTGCTGGCCTTCTATTTGACCAATTGATCATTGAAAAGTAAATTTTGTGTTGAGGAAGTTATGTATCTTGTGTCACTTACCACGACCATTTGTGAGGGCCTCTGGTGAATGCAAAGAACATGTTGGAATACGAAAATGCAGCAAGCTAAGACAGTAGATTTTTTTTATATGCGCAACCAAATGTATTTCATTTTACTGCATGATTATTATTGATGCCCATGTAAAAGAAGTGTTGTAAAATGGTGCTCTAAAAAGGAAAATACTTTTTTTTTACCTAAATAACATGCTATTTGGGAGTGGTTCTGAGATTGGAGCTTGTCTTGATGACGCAGATCACGTTGGCAGCCCTGCCCTTGGGTTTGAAAAACATTTGGTACAAAAGAAGCGAGTTTTTATTTTCTTAATGGATTACTCTTTTTTTTTAAGTGGAAGAACATGTCATCCACATTTTTAAAACTTCTGTATTTTTTAACATGCCATCCATATCGAGTCCTTTATCTCTAAAGATGGGATGCCCTAACCATCCAACAGCTGTTCCATCCCCATTTGTCTATTGACCCTGATCTGAATAATCCCCCGTTTGGCGGATTATACCAATATAATCATAAAAGGCTATTTTTTTAAGGAATTTTAGACCAAGCTTCTGACAAACTAAGATTATTGACTAATCTATTGCTATCTTTTTGATATATTTCTTGCTGAAACCCGGAATGTATTATTTGATCTAGTTATAACATGTAACATGTAAGTTTAGCCTAGTTATGTATTATACTATTCTGTTCATTGTATTGTTTTATTTAAAATTTTTATTTTTCTAGGATGTGTTATGAATTATTCCTGTTGTACACCTGTATTGTCTGGTACAGCAGAATTCAACTGCTTGTCTAATATTTTTTATGGATCCCCCCATGTATTTTGAATTCTTTGCATCCTGCCGCTGCATTGTTCATAGGAAAAATTGGTTGTGTAGCATTCAAAGATGACGACTTTCGTAAAATACCACCAAAACCGTTCGGCCCGTGAAATACCACCAAGACATGCAATGTTATTTCAAACCCACGTTATGTCACGATTTTCGTCGTGCTCGCCGTCAACTCCATTTCTGCACTCGTCCACGCGCCTGCTAGTGCTCCCCTGCCTCGGCGTGCACGGCGGTAGCCGCTGACACAAGCTCCCTGCCCAGCCGCTCAGCTACGGCCTCGCCGTGCGGCTACCGCTTGCCCGCGAGCTCTCGCCCCTAGCTCGCCCACTCGTTGCAGCGCGCATCTCTCGCCGCCGTGCAACACCACCATCAGCGGCGGACCTGCATGCCATCAGATGTAGGGCCCTTGGGGCGGGCGATGTCAGCGACAACGTTGTTGTCCTCCGCCACCGTGGTTTCGCCCGGAACCTCCGCGCCAACGGCAGGTACTACCGCTAGCACACCTGCATCACCGTTGATGATGACATTGGCATCTTCAGAGAAAGGAGCATGATAATGCATTGGATCGTCCAGGAGTTTCTTTTTGCCCCTTTGAACTGCTCGATCTGATAATTGCATTGCGCCGTGTTCGAGTTGCTACCCATGGGCGCCGTGTTGGCCATGGCGCCGCTAGCTATGCTGGTGATGTGCGTGCTGGCGCTCACGCTCTGCATGCTACTGCGCGAGGGATATGCCATCGCCGCTCTCTGCACGGGCGCCAGCTTCGCCGTGCTCCTCCTCGACCATTGCACAAGCGGGCGGAGTTGGTGGCGAGCACGGTGGAGTGAGGCCGCCAGCGAACTGGGGCTGAGAGTGAGCGGGCAGGCGGCAGCAGAAGGCGAGGCCGCAGATGAGCCGCTTGGTGGGTGTTGGGGGAATGACCCAGTCCTTGTTGTAAATGGGCCTCATGTGACAGCCCAAGAGCCTATATGTAAATCTTGTATTTTCCAGGGGGTAGGGACCTCTCCACCTATATATATAGCTGACCCAAGAGGTCAAAAAGGGGGCCCTCTTGCTTGAGCACTCTGCACTTGCTCACTTCGGTGTCCTCTCCTCTCTCTACAGCATGGTGGAGTCTTCTCCCCAATAGTTTGGCGCCCCACCGCGTGTCTAGCACGAAACCAAATCCCACGAATACCACACGAAAAAGCAAAGTCGACGAAGCTCAAGCTTTGGCCCAACCGAAGGCACCCTATCCCTTCGGTCCACCTGGTGCACCGCTTCAGCGAGCTTCGCCCACGAAGTGTGGCCTTCGGCTGCAGGACTTTGGCCTATGCGGCACGACCCACTGTTGACGGTCACTAACGACCCTTTTTGACAATCAACTCCTACACAAAATTCAACTATATTGTGGAATAAATGCTAGGATAGGATTATTTATTAACAAATTCCACAGATGGTGTTTGAGAATGTGTGCAGGTGATTTTCAGCTAAATTTGCAGCAAAAGCGGTGTGGCATGATCCAAGACACGACGTTTCGGCAAATTAGAGCGCGACACGTGTCAACACATGGATTAGAGGGCCCACCAGAGCAAGGAACCGACATAATAGAAGCCATAACACATGCCAATTACAAGTGGGCCCAGAGAGTAGCCCACAGGGGTCAATTGGCCCACAGGGTGGCCGGCCGACTACCCTGGTCGGCCGCCTAGCCTATGGGCCCCACCGACTCAAACCTGCCATGTGGAGCTTCCTCATTGGATGTATAGGTCGGTTCCAAGAGGCATACCTGCAGATGGAGCTCCCCTTGGCCGTGGCTCCCTCCTATAAATACAAGGGGAGGGGGGTGCAAATCGAGACACACACCACACATCACAACACACTCTTACCTTCTCCTTGGAGCTTGGAGTTCTTCATCCTAGATGCTTTAGGCAGCCTGGGGGTGTAGAAGACTAGGGGGAGAGTTAGGAGTTAGGGGAAGTGCCGGATCTGTCGACACTCTTCTCCTCTTGTGCCTCGACGGATGCTTATTCGGTTGTAAGTGTTCGAGACTTGCTTATTTAGAACTAGAGCTTAGTTGCAAAGTAATTCTTCTGCTTTATATTGAATTGAGTGTGTGCTTACAGTAGCATATGATCCTAGCTTAAGACTCTGGATAGAGACAGATAATCTTGGCTAGGGCTAGGATAAGTATGGTAGAGCGTAGACGTGGTGTCTAGGCTATACTTTACCACTTAGTTGTCTTATACGCCCACGGATTGAGAGGTAGCCGGCAGGTGGTGACAGTCCTATTTGAGCCCTAGTAACCCTCCACGTTTGGATATAGGATAGAGCTTTGTTACCGGAGCTGCTGGCTTGTATGAGCCAGTCGAGACCGGGTGCTCAAAGTATCAAGCAGAGGATATCTTCTTCTAAGCGTAGACTCTAAATCTTAGGAAGTCCTCTCTGTCTTAACCCTTCTACACCTGTGTGTGTCCTTGGATGAGCCTGAACCCGTAGATAGTGTACTCACGTTCCTCAGTGGATACGATACCCTGGAATACTCTTGGGTGAAAGTTACAGCGGTATCCGTGCGCTTGCGGATTTTATTCGTGACGTTACAAAGTACCAACAAGCTTTCTGGCGCCGTTGCCGGGGAACGGTACCTAGATTACCTTCGAACTCAGTCATCCTCATATCTTTTTCATTTTCTTTACTTCTACCTCAACCCCCGTTATCCATGGAGCAACTATCCCTTTTACAACTCTCTTCATCCAAGAGTGAGTTCTATGAGCCAGCGTCCTCCGCTGACCCAATTCTTTCCACCAGCTATGAACTCAGCTCAGGCTATATAGCCTTAGTTCAGGAACATTCCTTTTTAGGAAAGGATTGTGAAAATCCCTACCACCATCTGCGCGAATTTGAGCAAGTGTGTTCATGCTTGAAAATTTAGGGTATGGCACACGAGACACTCAAATGGAAATTGTTTCCTTTCTCCCTTTCAAAGGAAGCAAAACAATGGTACATTCGTGTCGTAGGATGTGTGAACGGAAGTTGGATTGAGCTTAGGAACAGATTTTGTTCTGCGTTCTTCCTGCTTTCGCGAATATGTGCCCTACGAATGTAAATTTTAACATTCCATCAGAATGATAAGGAATTGATCGGTGTAGCATGGGCTCGATTTACCTTATTGGTTTAATCAGTTCCTGACTTGTCATTACCCAAGCATTTTGCTCCAGCATTTTTATACTGGTCTTGACAAGGAGTCTGCACTCCATCTCGATCTTACCTCTGGAGCATGTTTCGCTCATCTTACCCCATCCGAAGGCAGGGAAGTCCTTAACAAAATTTTGGACAGAACCTCTTTCTTTTGTATCCACGAGCCAGTTCCACAGAACCCGAGATGCGTCAAGAGGAGTCCTCAGAGATCGAACCGGAACCTTTAGAAAGCCAACCAATAGGTTCGACCCTTGAACCCTCTCCTGAACTTAAACCCGAAACACTAGAAGAAGAGGATTCTCTACCTCCAGAGTTTCTCCGAAGTATCGAGTACGATCTCTTTGAAGATTTTGGCAATACTTCATGAAACTTCTGTCAGAAGCGACCACCAATCCCTGTCACCCCTATGGATTCTTCAAAGAGAATTAACTTCGGGAAACGATTTGAGAGTTGACAACGTTGATGAGCAATGAGTGGTTGCAAGAAGGAGAGTTATCCCTGGACCCAATTCAGCTTACCCCCCTTCTTCGTCATTCCATTGCCGTCTACGAGATCAAAATGTGGACGCTCTCTACAATCCCACTGTTGGAGCCAATCTTATGTCAGATGAGTTTGCCTTAGCCTTCTTGGGCAACCACAAGCTCACTCTGACAAATAGACAGCTCCAGAGACCTTCAGGTTCTCTCATATGTAGTTATGGGATACTCACAGACGTGTCATTTTGGCACAATGATGTTAAGATCCGACTAAACTTCCATGTCTTCGAAGGTCTCAACTTCGACTTCATGATAGGTCATCCTCTTAAGGCTCTCCTTAAGGATGTATGTAAAGACGGATGCCTAAACATCAAATTAGGGAAGGACATTCTCCACATCCCAGTGGATCGAGCATTAAAAAGCTCAGTAGAGCACCCCCTACTATCGAGCCAATCAAGGAGATAATGGCCACTTCTGTTTCCAAGTCTCTTGACTCAGACCTCGAGGAGGATATTGAGGAAAATCCGGAAGAAGTCATCGAGGTAGACGAGGACCCTAACGAGACATTTGAACTGCCCGAGACCGAAAAGTCATCATGACCTTCGATTGAGCTTAAGCCCTTACCTTCTGGGCTTAGATATACTTTCCTAAATAGTGATGTAAAATCTCCTATGATCATCAGTGATAAACTTTCAGAGGAGGAGACACACAAACTCATCGCTATCCTAGAAAAGCACCGATCCGTTTTAGGGTATACCTTACAGTATCTCAAGGGCATCAGTCCCGCTCTTTGCACTCACCGAATCCTTCTAAATCGCGAAATAGCACCTTCTAGGGAACCCCAAAGAAGGTTGAGCAATGCCATGAGGGAGGTAGTGAAGAAAGATGTCCTCAAACTCCTAGATGCTGGAATCATCTATCCTATTCCACATAGTGAGTGGGTAAGCCCTATTCAGGTCGTGCCCAAGAAAGGAGGCATGACGGTAGTGGAAAATTTCAAGAACGAGCTAATTCCACAACGGACCATCACTGGATGGAGGATGTGTATAGATTAAAGGAAACTAAACAAGGCCACAAAGAAGGATCACTTTCCACTGTCTTCAATCGATGAGATGTTAGAACGGTTGGCAAAGAATTCCTACTTTTGTTTCCTTGATGGTTATTCTGGTTACCATCAAATACCCATCCATCCGGAAGACCAAAGCAAGACTACGTTCATATGCCCGTATGTTACGTACGCCTACCGATGGATGTCGTTTGGGCTATGCAACGCACCCGCATCATTCCAGAGGTGCATGATGTCCATTTTTTCGGACATGATTGAAGAAATTATGGAAGACTTCAAGGACGATTTCTCAGTCTATGGAACAACCTTTGATCATTGTCTAGAAAATTTGGATAAAGTCTTGCAAAGATGCCAAGAAAAGGACCTGATTCTCAAATGGGAAAAATGCCATTTCATGGTCCGTGAAGGCATCGTCTTAGGACACTTGGTGTCCGAAAGAGGGATAGAGGTGGATAAGGCAAAAATTAATGTTATCGAGCGACTTCCGCCTCCCACCAATGTGAAAGGAATCAGAAGCTTCCTAGGCCATGCAGGATTCTATCGACAGTTCATCTCGAACTTCTCTCAGATCGCTAGACCCCTCACGAGCCTCCTAGCTAGAGATATTCCTTTCCAATTCACAGACGAGTGCCACAAAGCCTTTGAAAATCTCAAAAAGGCACTCGTCTCAGCTCCAACCATACAATCCCTAGATTGGAAGCTCACATTCGAGATCATGTGTGATGCTAGTGATTACGCGGTGGGGGCCGTGCTTGGTCAGACCAAAGACAAGAAGCATCACGCAATCGCGTACGCTAGCAAGACACTCACCGGAGCCTAGCTCAACTATGCCACAATAGAAAAGGAGCTCCTAGCAGTCATCTTTGCTATTGATAAGTTTAGATCCTATCTAGTGGGAGCAAAGGTCATAGTGTACACCGACCATGCAGCACTCAAGTACCTCCTCACTAAGAAGGATGCTAAACCAAGGCTAATCAGATGGATTCTCTTACTCCAAGAATTCGATTTAGAAATTAAAGATAAGAAAGGAGTAGAGAATTCAGTGGCGGATCATTTATCGTGCATGACCATCACCAGCACTCAAGAAGCACCGATAAATGACTTCCTACGGGATGATATGCTCCTCAAGGTAACAGCTTCACACCCCTCGTATGCGAACATCATGAACTTCATGGTTTCAGGGTATGTACCCCTGGGGGAGAGCAAAAAGAAGCTGAGCTATGAGAGCAGACGCCACCTATAGAATGCACCATATCTGTACCAAGTATGTGCAGATGGGTTACTCAGATGATGTGTACCTATGGCAGAAGGACACAAGATCATCGAAAGATGCCATGCAGCACCATATGGAGGTCACTATGGTGTATTTCGCATTCAGGCGAAAATCTGGCAAAGTGAATTCTATTGGCCATCTATGTATGAAGATACCCGGAACTTCATCCGAAGATGCCCAAACTGCCAGAAGCATGGAGGAATCACAGCTCACAACGCGATGCCCCTAACTTATAACCTTCAAGTTTAACTATTTGACGTGTGGGGCATCGATTATATGGGACCTTTCGTCAAATCCTAGGGTTGCGAGTATATCTTGGTCGTCGTAGACTATGTCTCCAAATGGGTCGAAGCCAAGCCATGCAGGGCCGTAGATGCAAAGCACGCCCATAAGATGTTTCACGAGATTATCTTTCCAAGGTTTGGCACACCAAAGATGGGTCACACTTCATTGACTCTGCCTTTCGGAACTTTCTCGAGGAGCTAGGGTCAAGGCACAACATCGTGACCCCGTATCACCCCTAGACCAGCGGTCAAGCAGAAACATCCAACAAACAAATCAAGAACATTATGCAAAAGACCGTGAATGAAATGGGAAAGGGATGGAAGCTGAAACTATCGGATGCTCTATGGGCATACCGCACAGCATACAAGACGCCCATTGGAATGTCACCCTACCAGATCGTCTACGGGAAGACTTGCCACTTACCCGTAGAACTAGAGCACAGAGCGCACTGGGCCATTCGGAAGTGAAACATGGACCTTAAACAAGCCGGAGAGCACCGGAAGCGCCAGATCTCGGAATTGGAGGAATGGAGACATAAAGCTTATCATAGTGCCTCGATCTACAAAGAGAGAACCAAAAGATGGCACGATAAGTGGTTGAAGCATAAGATCTTCAACCCAGGAGACAAGGTCTTATTTTTCAATTCCAGGGTCAAATTGTTTGGTCATAGAAAACTGTGAAGCAAATGGCTAGGACTGTACCACGTCATCGACACTACACCTCACAGAGCTATCACGATACAAGATGACGACAGTAACACCTATAAGGTAAATGGTCAACATCTCAAGCTTTTTCTAGACCATAACAGAGCTCTTGATGAAGAAATAGACGTGATCGACTTAGTTGATCGCACTCGTATATCTAATTAAGAGCCATATAGGCCAAAAGGGCAGGTGGGCCCACTACTACTATACCCTACTTAGGCCCACCTGTTGACCAGAGGAAGATGGGGCCCACAAGGGCCCATCCATGGTCGGCCGACCATTGTGGTCGGCTGAGCATGGGTTGGCCCCAATACGGCCCATCCTCGGTACTCGGCCTCTTTAACCCGTGTTGAGCCCGAATCCGTCAGGCACAACGACGTTCGCGAGGAGAAAAGGAGAGTTCCCATGCCCTTCTTCCAGAAAACCTAAGCCTCCTTCTTCTCCACCTTGTTTCCATCTACTCCAAACCCTCCATCAAATCCAGCAGCATCCCACAACCCACCTGCCATGGCCGGCAAAGAGATAGTTCCGTTTGTTGCTCCAAAACCCCATCAAGACAATCCACTTAGCCCAATGGAGCAATACTTCGCGAAAGTCCTGCACAAAGAAGTCTTCTCCGTGTCCGCGACATCACCAGCAACACCTCGAAGCTCCCCCAGGAGGAGGGACCCAAGAGGCGCCAGGGGTAAGTCGGCTGACCGTGGTGGTCGGCCGACGGCCCCACGCGCCCACTCGGCCCCCGGTTCCTCTAGTGGTTCTTCCTTGCCTTGTGATTGTGGCAGAACCGCCCGAATTAATCTGATTCAAAGGTGCTAACCATCACCATAAAGGCAGTACAGGTTAACATGCACTTCAAATGGAGTAATCCGGCAACACTGTCGGGTAAAATCCCGAAAAATCCACTTTTGCTTCGATCGAACCCAAAGCTTGTAGAACACTCACACGAAGGTGAGTCCAATGATTACAACATTCCAGAAATTATTACATCACAGAGTACATCATAAATTTATTACAAACCAAGTTCAAATTCAGGAAGTGCTTTTGAACATAAAGAGATCATCAGAGTTCTTTATTGCAGCGGAAAATAAACACGTTAGCTAACGACGAAAACATGACATCGTGATGAAGCCCGTACATGACATCAACCATATCCTCAAAAGCAACACCTGAAAACAAAGCCACAAGCAAGGCTGAGCATACTAATACTCAGCAAGGCTGAACCGTCAACGGATATAACTTAGTGCACTTAACTAGACATGCAAGGCTTTTTGGCTGGAGGGGTTTGTTTTGCTGAAAAAGCAACTAAAAGTAAATCCTTGTTTTCAGATTTTAGCCTTTCAAATTCTATTTCAATTAACCATTCTAGATTAGCATCTATAGCTAAACAAGCATGTTGGAAATAAGCATGTAATATACATCAATATTATCACCATCATCTTTCACTTGTTACTCTATGTAGCAGAAGTGTTAAGCAGTCTCATTGACCATGGTTTGAAAAACTTTTGAATACCATTTTTGTTCAGGTTTTTGAGATCTACAACTTTCGTTTCATGTACTTTTTAATTTGAGCAATGGTTTGAAAGTTATTTCAAATTTCTTGTAATGTGTACTATCGCTTTGTTTGAATCAAAATTCAAATATTTCTCCACTTTTTGTGTACAACCCGAAAAACCTTGAACATGAAATTTGTCAAACATTAAAAACTTTATAACTTTTATTGTAGACAAAAGTTTATTTGAGCAAAGATTTAGAAGTTAATTTGAAATTTTGAAAGCTTAATGATTAAGGAACATGTCAACTTAATGATAAAGGAACTTATCATTTTATGGGCAAATTTTCATTTTCTCCCCTAGGCTTCAACTAGACTTTTGTTAATTTTGCCATGGTGAATATGCTTATTCAATTTCATGGACATTGGTGGATCCATTTGCATGTTAATTTAAATCTAAGACAAATAAGATTTGAATTTGTTATCATTTTCTGTGATAGTTTTTGAATTTGAATTCGACTTGTATAAAAACTGTATAGATCATTTTGAAAGGTGTGTTTTGGTGCCTTGTTACCACGCATGCCAAGTTACGTTTGCAAACCTAGAAAGTATTGTATTTTAAGCGTATTGTGCTCAAACACATACACACATTTATGTACACCTAGATTTGCAAAAGTAAACAATGAGGTTCTTATCTTAGTTTTCTTGGCTCATTTATGTATGATATTTATGCTAATTGTCTTGCTTTAGCTAACTTGACACCTGAGGTGTCACAATGATGCACCTCCCAGGGTGGGTCGGCAGCATAAGCCCCGGAACAGACCCTCAAAGAAAAAGTTGGAGGTCTTTGCTGTCAAGCTTGTTCAAGATGAGGATGCACCCGGACCAAGACTGAAGCCCGGCGAGGAGTACGTGCATTCTTGGGTAACCAAGGAGGGCCGCGTGATCAACCATGAGTACCAGCGCAACAAGATATCTCCTTATTAACCACCACTCCAACCACGTCTCAAAATCTATGGAGTTAGGCCACCAGCCAAGGCAGAAGATCATCAAGATAAGACTAAGATAGGAGAGTTCTCCAATGAACTCCAAAATTCTCATAAGGCCAACATAAAGTTGGAGATATCACAACAGAGATTGAGGTCAGACATAAGAGTTGTGCAGGAAGACATCGACCTCTATCTGGACTATCTTGATGATAAGATGGATCTCCTAGCAAGTGCACTAGGAATCCAGGGGTTCAAGTGAAGGCCCCAGGGGAGGACCTTCGTTATCATAGGTTAGTTGGGCGCTAGTTTATATTAGTTCATTTAGGTTTAGTTCGGTTTAGTGTGCGCCCCAGGAATAATTTGTTTTATTTGGAAACTTTGGCTCCCCGGTGTTAATGCTGGTAGAGCCCCATTATCTTTCATATTTTGTTTTGTTCTGTCTATGATCGATGAGCAGGTCGAAAACAAGTGTGGGGGAAATCTCATGACATTGCGCGTACACATTACTATCATCCTCACACGTCACGCACGCATTCCGCTCCGACTCCTGAGTTTGTATTACCTCACTTGTTTCCTCTGTATAGCATTATTAAACATGAGTACAATATCTGAAATATCTAAGGAACTGTTTAAAACATGCTAAAAGGAATTCTTGATGAATGAATGCATAATTGTTGTTCCAACTGCGCTCAAGTTTGTGAACTAAAACTTTATAGGGACCCCAAGATTATGTGCCTGTTGACTAAAGTGATATGTTCTGGCTCTAAATTGTTTATCCGTGCATGTTAGCAAGTTTGGGGAATTTATTTATGAAAATATGAAAAAAAAATTAAGTTCATGGTCATCACCTCCGTGTACCTATTTCCTACCAGAGCCATATGACACTTTCCACATCAAACATCTTTGGCATATGTCTCTTGACTACGTGTCAAGCTTGGTCAAATTTTGTGACCCATCATGGCTAAACTTTATCTGCGTTTCTGATTAAAGGTTATATGCACATATGAAATAAATACTCCACAAATACTGTCTGACAATAGTATTCGAAAAAAAGAGAGAAAAGATGGCATGCCAAAGAAGAATGACCCAAAAAAAGAGAGAAAAGATGGCATGCCAAAGAAGCATGACCCAATAAAATAAAGTCAGTCATAAAAAGGAGTATATAATTCTCTGTGCACTAACCTAATCAGTTAGCAAATATAAGTATGATGCCTATGGATCCAATCTTTGATTTTGCAACAGATTTGAGTCAAGCAGATGTTGTTCTACTTCCCTTCCAAACTCCACATATGCTAGCCATATCAACAAGGTAGAGTAGAGGCAAGTCCTAGTAAGAAGATACGCATGAGCAACACTGAGAGACCTACAAAGGAGAGTGAGATCATGAAAAATTTCTTTGAGAAAATTCTTGCAAAAACCCCCAAATTTGACAACATGGCAGGATGACACTTGAGGCCAAGGTCATTCCATTCTCCAACAGTTATAAACATCATGGTAGACACACACAAGTTCACAAGCAGAGGCAAAGTATGGAATAACTTTTGTGCAGGATGTTCTATCAAGATACCAAGGCACCTCAGTCCTGACCTTCACTCCGAACGAGCAAAGGGCCAAGTGTGGGGGATCTTGTTGATGGTCACTAACGACCCTTTTTGACCGTCAACTCCTGTACAAAATTCAACCATATTGTGGAATAAATGCTAGAATATGATTATTTATTAACAAATTCCACAGGTGGTGTTTGAGAATGCGTGCAAGTGATTTTCAGCTAAATTTGCAGCAAAAGTGGTGTGACATGATCCAAGATACGATGTTCCAGCAAATCAGAGCGCGACACGTGTCAACACATGGATTAGAGGCTCAACCAGAGCAAGGAACCGACATAATAGAAGCCATAACACATGCCAATGACAAGTGGGCCCAGAGAGCAGCCCACATGGGTCGGTTGGGCCCACTGGGTGGCCGGCCGTTGGTCGACCTGCCCATGGGCCCCACCGACTCAAACCTGCCACGTGGAGCTTCCTCATTGGATGTATAGGTGAGTTCCAAGAGGCATACCTGCAGATGGAGCTCCCCTTGGCTGTGGCTCCCTCCTATAAATACAAGGAGAGGGGGTGCAAATGGAAACACACACCACACATCATAACACACTCTTACCTTCTCCTTGGAGCTTGGAGTTCTTAATCCTAGATGATTTTGGCAGCCTAGAGGTGTAGAAGATTAGGAGAAGAGTGAGGAGTAGTCGGGGGAAGTGCCGGATCTGTCGGCACTCTTCTCTGCTTGTACCTCGACAGATGCTTATTCAGTTGTAAGTGTTCAAGACTTGCTTATTTAGAACTAGAGCTTAGTTGCAAAGTAATTCTTCTGCTTTATATTGAATTGAGTGTGTGCTTATAGTAGCATATTACCCTAGCTTAAGACTCTGGATTGAGATGGATAATCTTGGCTAGGGCTAGGATCAGTATGATAGAGCGTAGACGTGGTGTCTAGGCTAGACTTTACCACTTCGTTGTCTTATACGCCCACGCATTGAGAGATAGTTGGTAGGTGGTGATAGCCCTGTTCGAGCCCTAGTAACTCTCCACATTCGGATATAGGATAGAGCTTTGTTACCGGAGCTGCTGGCTTGTATGAGCCAGTCGAGACCGGGTGCTCGAAGTACCAAGCAGAGGATATCTTCTTCTAAGCGTAGACTCTAAATCTTAGGAAGTCCTCTCTATCTTAACCCTTTTACACCAGTGTGTGTAAAGGGCTTCGGCCTACACGGCATGTCGAAAAACTTCGCCGAGCTCCAAATACTATTTGAATGTTTTGCAATATTTAACAATTAATCATGGTCCAAAATAACCTCGTCAAGGCCTTCGGAGCATTGTTTCTTTCAGAGCAAGAGTTACCCTTCACTCTCTTCGATTTTCACCGAAGTAGCCGTCACTATTTGTGTAAGACTGATCACTCTTTATTTACCAATATATGTTCATGTCTAACAAAAAAATGCCGAAGCTCTCACTCATGAACAATCGCATTCCCTTCGGTCTACCATTTTCGGACTTTAGAATTCTTGTCATATTTATAATGAGCCCTCGGTCATATTCATATATAATTCTTGTGGAGAATGGGCATATTCAGGTTCGTACCCCTTCGGTTAAGTTCAATCATCACTGCAAATCATGCCTTCGGCGCACTCTCAGAAGTTACCACTTATTATGAGCACTACTATTATTTTAAATG
The DNA here is from genome assembly GCF_016808335.1 of Panicum virgatum. Taxonomy (NCBI): domain Eukaryota; kingdom Viridiplantae; phylum Streptophyta; class Magnoliopsida; order Poales; family Poaceae; genus Panicum; species Panicum virgatum. Next base: position 4,789,858 of record NC_053142.1, on the reverse strand, counting down.
CATTGATATACTGCTTGCACAGTTATCGAAGAGTTACTGTCTCATATATATGGATTTATCTAACTCTCTTTTTTTGGGTCGGGCTCAGTCCATCCTCACTTTTATGGCAATAACGTCCAGTGCCCTGCTTAATATCTTACACTTTACCCTTCGATAGGCCTTGCTTAATTATATGCGTAGGCTAAACTCTTCGTTTGCAAGGATACCATATATCTTTTCTGCAGACTCTTCATCAAGGATGCCATCTTCGGGCCATTTGTTGTATGGGTGAGCCCAACCCATGACGCAGGCGGTCTTCGTCAAATATGATATTCGTCGGTCATGGACCTTCATCGCAATCGTGTTCGTCGAAATGGTCTTCGTTGAAACCATCTTCGTCGAAATTGTCTTCGTCCGATAGTGGTCTTCATCAAAGTTCGAAGTTATCTTTCTCAAAATTATCTTTGTTGAAATTATCTTCGTCGAAATTGTCTTCGTCAAAATTATCTTCATCGAAATGGCATTCGTCAAAACTATCTTCGCCGAAATGATCTTCATCGAAGTGGTCTTCATCGAAACGGGTCTTCGTCGGAATTCTCTTCGTCGAATTTATCTTTGTCGAAATGGTCATCGTTGAAATTGTCTTCGACAAAATGGTCTTCATCAGAAATTCTCTTCGACAAAATTGTCTTTGTCAGAAATTCTCTTCAATGAAGTTGTCTTCGAGGAAATGGTCTTCGTCGAAAGATGTCTTCATCAAGTCCAAAAGTGGTCTTTGTCGAATATATCTTCATTGAAATGGTCTTCGTCAAATCCAAAAAGGATCTTCGTCGAAAACATCTTCATCCAAAATGGTCTTCGTCTGAAAAATGGTTTTCGTTGGTCATGGACCTTCATCAAAAATGGTATTCGTCTGAAAAATGGTCTTTGTCGGACATGGACCTTCATCAAAAATGGTCTTCGTCAGCCATGGACCTTCCTCAAAAATGGTCTTCGTCAGTCATGGACTTTCCTCTAAAATGGTCTTCGTCAGTCATGGACCTTCATCAAAAATGGTCATCGTCAGTCATGGACCTTCACCCAAAATGGTCTTCATCTGAAAAAATAGTCTTCGTCAGTCATGGACCTTCATCCAAAATGGTTTTCGTCTGAAAAATAGTCTTTGTCGGTCATGGACCTTCATACGAAATGGTCTTCGTCTGAAAAAATGGTCTTCGTCCGTCATGGACCTTCATCCAAAACGATCTTTGTTTAGAAAAATGGTCTCCGTCGGTCGTGGACCTTCATCTGAAATGGTCCTCGTCCGAAAAAATGGTCTTCGTCGGTCATGGACCTTCGCTACAAATTGTCTTCGTCGAATGGGTCTTCATCAGAATTCTCTTCGTTGAAGTGGTCTTCGTCAAAATTCTCTTCGACGAACTTATCGTCGTTGAAATGGTCTTCGTCGAAGTGGTCTTCATCGAAATTCTCTTCGTCGAACTTATCGTCATCGAAATGGTCTCCATCAAAAATATCTTCGTCGAAATCAACTTCGGGCTATTGGTTTTCACCCCGAAGACAACTAAGTCATATATGTCAATGACTATGCCAAGGTCTCACAGAACTCTATTTAGCCTTCGATACTACTCAATTGCAGTTAACTTATGGAATTTCCACCAAATAACAAAGTGGGACTCACCCAAGGGTTGGCCTTTGATTATTAGGCCAACCCTTGGCTCTTTGCCTATTGCCAAAACATTTCATTCATTCATCTCATATTCAATTCTTTGCATCACTTGCATTGCATTGCACTGCGGTGAAAAGCCAAAGGTAGAGAAGTCCTTAAGAGCAAAAGCCTAAGGTAGAAAAGTCCTATCGCGCGAAAACAAAAGGCTAGGTGTGTTTCTCTTCGCACTAAAGAGCCGAAGGAACCCTAAATGAAGACCTTAAGAGTGAAAGCCTAAGGCAAGAAAGTCCTATCGCGTAAAAGCCAAAGGTAGAGAAGTCCTTCTGTGCGTAATGCCTAAGGCAAAAAGTCCTATCGTGTGAAATGCCGAAGGCAAGGAATGTCCTGTCGCGCGTAAAGCCGAAGGCAAAGACGGAGCCACTCCGAACTGGAAATCCGAATGCTTTGTAATTATAATAAATGTGAAACAAAATGACATGTTTTTTCAGGGGAAATAACAGTCAGCTTCGAAATGGTATGCACCAAAACTCTGTCCCTCCTCGTCAAGCAAAAAGGGGAGTCATCGGCGTGTAACAAACGAAGACGCTTGAAAGAAGTAAGCACAGGTCGCGTGCCCTGAATGGGTCCCACTCCCATCAGCTTCACTTCTAGCACAATAAGGATCTCCCATGAGAATACGCTTGAAAGAAGACTCTATCGCTCAAAATGAAGAGAACTCCATCCAAAACGGACTTCGTCACTTCTATACTGCCTTCACCACGAACCCCGGACAAGAGGGGTTATAGTGGGGCCAGGGGTCTAGCGCCTCCAGTCGAACAAGTCTTGCCCGGTGCTCGCCATTTCGGCTTCGACCACGACTACGACTTCATCCTCGTCGATACCGTTCGACTTGAGGGGCTTGCCGTCTACCTTGGGCGACCACGACTTCAGCTTCGCCCTCGTCGATGGAGTTCGGCTCGAAGGGCTCGCCGTCTACCTTCGGCGACCACAACTTCAGCTTCGCCCTCGTCGACAGAGTTCGGCTCGAGGGGCTCGCCATCTACCTTCGGCGACCATGACTTCGGCTTTGCCCTCGTCGACGGAGTTCGGCTCGAGGTGCTCGCCGTCTATCTTCGGCGACCACGACTTCGGCTTTGCTCTCGTCGACGGAGTTCGGCTCGAGGGGCTCGCCGTCTACCTTCGGTGACCACAACTTCGCCTTTGCTCTCGTTGATGGAGTTTGGCTCGAGGGGCTCACTGTCTACCTTCGGCGACCACAACTACGCATTCGCCCTCGTCGACGGAGTTCGGTTCTAGGGGCTCGTCGTCTACCTTCGGCGACCATGACTACGCCTTCACCCTCGTCGATACAGTTCGACTTGAGGGGCTCGCCTTCCACTTCGGCGATGACAGCTTCGACCTTCTCCCTCGTCGATACAATTTGACTGAGGGCCTCACCATTTGTCTTTTGCCGAAGGCCCTCTTCATCATCAAGATCGAAGTCAACGACCTCCTGGAGTATCATCACCCTGTATGAGTAGACCTGCCAGGCATGCATGTTTTTTTTCTCCATCTATTTTGTCCCACTGGGTTTTTGGATGGAGTTTTTAGCGAGGCGTACGAGCAGGTGGTCACGAGAGAAATCCTCGTGGCCAAGGTCTTAGATAGTGCTGGGCCACTTCCTATGTATTCAGCTACTATGCTTTGCCGAATGATCAAACCAAAGTAGCTGAGGGGCTACTATTGGGGGAATGGCCCAGCTCATGTTGTAAATGGGCCTCATGTGACGACCCAAGGGCCTATATGTAAATCTTGTATTTTCCAGGGGGCCAGGGGAAAATTGCCACCTCCCTCCCCACCTATATATATAGCCGACCCAATGGGTCAAAAGGAGGGCTCTCTTGCTTGAGCACTCTGCACTTGCTCACTTCGGTGTCCTCTCCTCTCTCTACTACTTGGTGGAGTCTTCTCCCTAACAGTGGGGAGCTAGGTCGGCGGCCACCGCAGCGCGCGCTGAGGCAAGGGATCACGAGCAGGCAGCGAACAAGCGGGGAAATAGAGTTGAGGGCGAGCATGATAGAAAACGTGACAGAATGTGAGTTTGAGGTAACGTTGCATATTTCGGTGGTATTTCACGAGGCTGAACGTTTTCGGTAGAATTTTACAGAAGTCATCTTTCGATGCTACACAACCAATTTTCCCTTGTTAATATACTGTATTTATAAGGTACATAGGATCCATTACTGAAACTTTAAGACCAAGGTACAGTATGGTACATATAGGATTCGTACTGAAAAGAAATTAAATAATCCAACTAATCATGTTTTTAAATTATGTCAGTAAACCGAATATGGCTAGGCTCAAACATGAGGGCACCTCCATTATTTACACGAATATTCAATTCTCCTTCATTGTACTCGAGCCTTTGTTAAGCTCTCCGATCATACAAGGAGTATACACAAATGACTCATATATGTCATTTGTATAGTTACGATAGTAACTCTTTGGACGTGAGTTGCCAAGATATTGAGCCTTCGATGTGTTCAAATGATCGGCCACCACACTAGCTAAAGTAGTCAGCCAAAAAGACAACTCCCTTATAAGGGTGGAATCCAAGAATATCAAAGCCTGCACCATAGTATTCCTCGTCAGTTGATCCAGCTTCAATTGTAAAAATATCATCATTGTCCGAGTCCCGGTCCAAACTATCTTGCATGGCTTCAGAAGCATTATCAGGGTCATGCACATCATGCACAATCCAAGGTGCATCCATCTGTTTGCCATAGCTTACATGATGGGCAAGGTGTGTAAGATAAGATCAACTTCACACTTCGCGTCGGAGCTCGTGAACGGTTGCTCTGAGATTGGCAGTCCACTCAGAATGCTCTCAAACATAGTAGAGACGAACGAAGAACAACAATTAGGGTTTAGAAAATGTTAGTGTTTGGAGCGACAAAAGTAAAGGCGAATAATGCTTGATTCGATTGGGAATAACATCAATCGGGCTTAGCCTTCATATATATAGGCCCGGAAAGACGTACCCCTTCACGAGTTGATTTACAAAAAGAATCTTATCTTTACATCTAAATCTACCCAGATTACAGCTTTAGAGCGGTGAGACAGGTCGGCCTCGGTGCATGCCAAATTTGGATGTCAATATATTCCACCTATGGTAGTTGGTATAGATAGAAAAATATAGAGTATAGATGGCTGCAGAAGAAGTGGATATAGAGAAAAAAATTCGATAACCATGATGAAATATTTCTTTTAGAAGATGAATATAAAGGATGATGAGTGCGGATAGCCTAAGGCTTTGTTTAGATCCCAAATTTTTACAGCACTACAGTAACTTCGAACGTTTCACTACTAATTAGGAGTATTAAATATGGATAACTGACAAAACTCATTCCACAATCCCCCGGTGTAATTGCGACACAAATCTTTTAAGCCTAATTGGACCATGGTTCGATAATATCGTGCTACAGTAAATAACCTCTAATAATAGATTAATTAGGCTTAATAAATTTATCTCGTGATTTTCCGTCCATCCATGTAATTAGTTTTATAATTAGATCATGTTTACTACTTCTAATCTTCGATTGAAAATTGCTACAGTAAATTAGTTCCAAATTTTGGCAAGGATCGCTTGGTGGTTGGGCTGCATTGAAGCTTGCGGAACCAACTGGCGGAGACGCCAAACTTGTTATTTTTTGGCCCTTCTTGTAAAAAATGTTTACATTTAGACTCTTGAAATAACGTTTTGCATGTTGGGACCCAGTGGCTCGGCGCCAGGGACCATGGCGCCGAGGAAACACTTCTCAGCACCAACCATGGCGCCGAGCACATAGGTCCCGCATAGGTACCTTCCACGCTGGCTGTCCGAGCGGTGGTGATCTGGCTGCCAGCTCGGCGCCGTGGATCTTGGCGCTGAGCATCTATACCTGCAGAGCCGTTGGGACCGCTACCCCCGTCTTGCCTGTTCTGGCCGTTCTCTGCTTCAGTCGCCGGCCAAGCCACACCGGCTGCCGCGTAGCCGCCTGTTCGCAGCACCCGCCACGACCCTCCGCACGCTCGCTCTGGTCGGCCCCGCGCCTCCTGCTACCGTGGTCCGCCCTCCGTCCCCGCACCGCTGGTCGCTGTCGCTGTGGCGGAGCTAGCTGGGGCGCCGCGCTTCCTGGGGATGGGCGGCTCGGGGCAGTACATGCTCCGGAGGAGGCTCGCCGCAGCCAGGGGCGTGGCGTTCTTGCCGCGCCCATCGCCGTAGCCGGGCACAGAGTCGTTGGGCGCGCTCGTGTCGTCGCCGGATCCCGTCCCACCCCCTGGCAGTTTCTATGTTTACTTGATAGTTTGGATTTGAGGAGCAATAGTTACTTCATATTCTTCTTATTCCGATATAATTTTGGACTGTAGAGAGCCAGATATTATTCACCTTGTTTGCAAGCTGCAATGCCGATGCAGATGCTAATTACTTTGCTATCCTGCAAAACAACCGAGTCCAACTTGATTGTGACTTTGATCTGATTGGAAACAAAAAACTGATGGCGATGGTAAAATTAAACCGTAAGAATTGAGCATTGAGATGTGCTTGCATGCATCCTTTTTACTCCCTATATAGGAGTATCAACCTCTCCATGTATTATGTTGAGATCATTCCGGGTGTAGGATTCTGGATTATAAAATGTTGTTGCATAGCTTTAATCATTACAAAGAAAATTGATACTGATACATGTTACTTGAACATGACATGGTAAACCTTCACTTGTACAATAACAGTGCTACAAGTAATTTACAAACATCGGACAGATGGAGACCACAGCTCAAAACAGACGGAGTTGAATATGCACACCACAGCAACTCCAAACATCAACAAAATCCCTTGTGCTGAATAATACTTCTCTCGCTTCATAGTGTTTTTACACTAGATGCCCCATTCTTCTGTTGCTCGCTGCCTTGCACGCTTCATCTTCCCTTTACGCCATTCTTCAAGGGCTGGATATGTTGACAAAACAGGGGACAAAAATCTGCCCAACTGCTCTAGCAAAGTAGTAACACCACTCACAAATCACTATTCAAGAACAAGTAGTTGCAAACAGCATTCTGTTGCATACACGGGAAAGAAAGCTAGCTTATTTTCCACATATGCTGACTTCAGAGCTGACAACACTACCATTTCATTGTTTTCTGTGTTAGATTGATTTCCGCCAGTTGGCCGTGGGCCAACTGGGCCTTTGACTCGCACCTTGATCGGGGCGCCCAGCCCGTGGAAGGCTGGTGGGCCCCGTCGCGCAGCACACATAAAAGGAAGAGGTGGGGGCCAGGGGCACGCTCTCTGAGGTTCGCCGTCCTTTTGCCCCACCAAAGAAACCCTAGCCGATCTGAAGGATGTGCTGAAGCGGCGGGAAGTCCACCGCGCCGTCGCCCGCGAGCCGCCACCTCCGCACCGCGACGACGTCGCCCTTGCATCGCCTCTGCACCGCCTGTCGCTGCCCTAGTGCAGATCTTCACCGACGAACCTGCGGTGGCCCCGGAGAATGAAAGTAACCTCCCGATCTACACCTAGTCGATCCTAAATCTCTAACATTGGCATCAGAGCCGATCCAGTGTGTGGATCGATTTTGGCAAAGTGGATTCGGTTGCGAATCAAAGAAAGAAAAGAAGGATTCGTCTGCAAATCGAAAGAATCAGAGAACAGTACATCGATCTCGGATCGAAAAAAAGTCAAAAGAAATCTCTAACCCTAGCAGGAGCAAAGAGGCGGCGGAATATACCTGCGCATCCGCCGTCCGAGAGCCGCCGCTGTTTCGGTGAGTGGAAAGAAAGGGAGAGCACCACCACGGGAACCACCCACGCGCGGGAGTGCACTGCCGCTGGCTTCGCCCTCGCGTGGCATGGAGAATCCCAAGCCACCGGCTCCTCTGGGCGTGCGCTTGGGACACAGGGAGCCGCCGCTAGACCGCTCGACGGTGACGCGTTCACCCAACAGTGAGCGCGCGCGCCGGCAAGGGGACCGGCAGCGGCGCCGCCGCCATCTCTGGCCGCCAGTGGCATCCTCCACTCTATGCTCGAGAGAAAGAGAGAGAGACAAGGAGGAAAAGAAAGAGGCTCGAGGGTCGTTGGCCCTTGCTCTGGCGACCGGAGCTCCGATGCACCGGCGAGGGGACCGGCGGCGGCGCCGCCGCCATCTCCGGTCACCAAATGACGGCCGCCCCTCCGTTTCAGGAGATAGAAAGGAAAGAAAGAATGATCTAGGGTTTGGGAGGAGCCAGTCGGCGGGAGCTGGTTTTGATCCAGCAAAATCAACGCTCGGCCGTCGGATGGCAGTCGACGGCCACTATAATTCTGCAGTCGATGGGCCGGTTGCGCGAGTGGGCCGCGGGTCGCTTCCACCAGCGGGCGCGTGCGCGGGTAGGGAGCGCCGAGCTAGGCCGCCGCCACTTGGCTGCTGGGTCGCGGTAGCGCACTCGCAGGCACGCGAGCGGGCCATGGGCCGGTTTGCCGGCTGGGCCTCTTGCACAGTAAAGAACGTTTTAATGTTTCTTCTATTTTTCAGATGCATTTTGACAGATATGTTGATGAATTTGATTAGAATTTGTTCTCTATTCAATATTGCACCAACATATATATTGTTTAGAGAATTAAAGTGTACAGTAATGCTTCTGAATATAGAAATTTCATGTTTCCGCTGTAAAGTTTCAAAGTTGTTGCTCTTATTTTAATTCACCAACGGGAGAATTATTTTTAAGAGCATGATTAAAGAACTTAGTTTGAGTAAGTTTGTACAGTTTTATCTCTATTCAATTTTGAACCAACGAGATAAATTGTTTAGATAGAAAATGAGTACAAAGTATTGTTTCTGAAAAGAAAGAAAAGTGTTTCGCTGCCATAAAGAAAGGAAAAGATTTCCGTTGTTATATGGCTGCTATCTTTCAATTAAGTCGGAACCATTGAGAAGATTTAATTGGAAGAATAGTTTAAAAGTCTTAAATGAGTTTTTTCGTGTGGGTAAAAGATAGAAAAGCTTCCGCTGTTTAAAGTCAAAATTGAGTTTTGGCAATTTTATGTCATTTGAAGTCTCAAAGTTGAGCATCACTGGAATCATAAAGATAATTCTCAAAGAAAACGAAATTAAAGCTAATTATGGTATTATTATTTTCTGACCAACGTTGATGATAATGATATTATAATTCTTATGAGTCATAGCTTAAAGTTTAAAGTCTATGGTAAATATTGCATCAAAGTGACCATTTTCATAGAATAGCTAAAGAACTGCTCTCAAACTAGAGAAATGTATTTTGTAGTTTGCGCTGCAATAAAGTCAATTATCCTCTAATTAAATTCGAACCAATGGGAGAATTTAATTTTGAGGAGCAGATATATTGTTTTAAAGTTTATTGAGTTTTCCTTACGTTAATTCCGTCTCTGCCCAACGGTGATATGGAATTAATGTAAAAAGAAGGATATTTTATTCTATTCCTGCCCAACGGTAATATAGAATAGAACTTTAAGTTTTAACTATTGTCTTTTCAGACAAAGATTTGCAAGTTGTCCTTCTTGAAGGGACGAAAGAAAATGAACTGGGTACTTGTTACTCAGAAAGAAAGAAAGAAAGAAAGAAAGAAGGCCATCACATGAGAAAGTGTCTTAAAGAAAGGTAATAAGGCATTTTTTCTTGGATCAATATCCATGAGTACCTTTCTTTAAGACATTTTTTTATAGAGAAATGTCACTTATGTACTTTCTATCAAAAAGAATTTATTTTGAGTTCAGTCAGAGATGTAATAAGGCATGCACAGCTAATTTGACCAACATCAGACTAAGCATGTGTGTTATGGAATATTCAGATTTATTTCTGAATTTGATATGAGACAATCCTAACATTTATGTCTGGAAAATGTATGAAATAATACCCGCATGACGGGGTTAAGTTGGCATAGTGCTAATCCTGCATGGCGGGAGAAAGTTGCGATGACTCATGTGCTGGTTTATCCCACACTGGGAGAAAAGTTTGGAGTAGCTTTGCTATTCTAGAATTGATTGGGCACTTCTATTGTGTCACAGAGATTAAGCACTCAACGAGTTTAAGAAGAATGAAAAGTTATATACGAACCTCAAGATAAGAAAGATATGCGAGCGTGACTTGCTAAAGTACTGGTAATAAAAGACTCTGTTGAGTTCGTGAAGTGAAATGAGGAAAAAGTACTGCCATATCGAATAAAGGACTCTATTGAGTTCTCAAAGAAAAATGAATAAAAGGTACTCCCATACGAAGTAACAAATTACTTGATTCTGCATGTCGTAATCATGTGGATGAAGTAAGTAATAAAAGTTTCCTCATTCACGAAAGTTGTGAATAGTTTTCAAAATTGTGGCAGAAAAGTTCATGCCACATTTCGAGGGGGAGAAATTTGAGACAGTTAGAAAGATACTTCCCTCTAATGTGCATTGAAAGAAAGAGATGATCTATTAAAGAATGAATGTGACCGCCAGGGGGAGTACAACGGTCACTATATTGATACCCCTATGTAAAGAAATAGCTAAATTCTAGGTCCTTTTTACAGTTTCAAAAGGAAGATAGTGAGTTAGCCGGTATTCATACTGGACAACCCTCAAAGATAGTAAGACGGTGCTTCAGAGCATATATAAAGTCTTTAACAGATGGAACCCAAATAAGATATTTACTGATATCCATCTTTACAGAAGATGGAATAATCTGGGGGAGCATGGTATGTAGAGACCTAAGACTTGAAGAGAAGTAGGAATGCGTGTCCACTTCGATGATTCAGGAGCAATAAGTTTCTCATATTTGTCGATGTTGTATACAACACTTGTTGTTAGCTTTTCAAAGAAGATGAATCATGTAAAAAAAAGGTCTTGTTATGCAAGAGCCTATAGAGTCCATTGCCTTTTGGCAAAGAGCAACAACAACCCTATATAGAAAACAATGTGTCAAGTAAAGAAAATCAAATGGAGGTTGATTCCACCTCAATTAAAGACATCACGAGTATTCCATGGGTTGAGTCCATGGAAAAGGGAATGGTTCCTAAAAGAGTCATCACATTAGGTTATAATGGACCTATAAAGAGAAATGTGACTCCAGAGGGAACGTTGAAAGACATAAAGCAAAATATTTTAGACAAAGAGAATAAAATGATGAGAACTTTCCCAGTCTCATGCAAAGGATTCTTTAAGAATCATAATGGCGTTAGTCGCGCGTTACATTTTGAAATTATATCAGATAGATGAAATGTTTACATGACACTAGCAGACATTTTGTCATGAAAAGAAAAGAATATATGGGATACCACAAGAAGAAATCCATTTATGGATCAAAATAAACCTTGAGACGGTGGTATCTAAAGTTCATTGAAATAGTAAGAAAATTTGGGTTTAAAGAGATTGAGCAGGACAATAGCTTTTAAGCAAAGTTAAAGAATGGGAAAATTGTTTTCCACGACTTAAATGAAGATAAAGAATTCTTGTCCTCAAGTTTTTGATCTCGGTGATTGGTTTTTAGTCCAAGACTTGAAACTCATCGAGATAAAAAAGGAAGGGGTATTATGGTTACAACAAATGCATACTTAGAAAAGATTTTAAAGAGATGAAGTATGCATATGAGTAAACCTACGCCTGTTCCTATTGTCAAGGGTAACAGTTTTGGGAACTTTAGTGTTCCAGGAGCCAATGTGAGATGGAAATAGTTCCATATGCTTCAGCTATTAAAAGCTTTATGAGCGCGCAAGTAAAGAATTTACCCTGACATAGTTCGTATATCCGGGTTATTTTGGCAAAAGTTCAATCCTGATATAGATCACTGGAATGAAATTGAGAATATCGGCCCCATGCTAAGAAAGAAATAACTAGTGCTCTCAAAGGGTTGTGAGTACAAAAGTAGAGCTTGTGAAATATGTAGCGAAATCCACAATTGTCGCTAACTTTCACACTTGGAGGTTTTGTGTGGAAAAGCTCCAAAATAAAACAGTTATCATCAATGTGATGCAAAGACATAGTATAGCATGATGCGAGGCCGAGGGACAGGCAAAATGATTAACAGAATCAGTACCCGGTGTTGATAATGGTTGATAGGAGCAATAACCATTTAAATAGTTTGCTCCTATGACAACGAGTCAAGTGTGGTGCCAAGCACATTGACACAAAGTTATACGTTGTAAAGGAGGAAGTCCGGAATCATGATTGAAGTGCATTGTGAATATAAATGACAGACAAATGTTTGCGGATCCGCTCATTAAAGACTTGCCGCCCAGTGTGTACAGAGAACACACAGTCGATATGGGTTTATGGTATAGTCTATGTTTTCCGGACAATAAAGGGCCCAAAGTTAAAGTTTCTATTTCAAAACAGAGAGGTGCGTTGTAGCTGTTAAGTCCATCGGCGGTTGACCGTGACGATGAGGCATGCTCATATGCACTGATCCGTGAAGGAATAGGTAAATAAAGAATCAAGAATGAAGAAAGAAAAGATTGAGATAAGTTAAAAGACAAGGTGAGATCAAGGGGGAGACTGTTAGATTGATCTCCGCCAGTTGGCCCAACGGCCAACTGGGCCTTTGACTCGCGCCCTGATCGGGGGCGCCCAGCCCGTGGAAGGCTGGTGGGCCCCCGTCGCGCAGCACACATAAAAGGAAGAGGTGGGGGCCAGGGGCACGCTCTCTGAGGTTCACCGTCCTTTTGCCCCACCAAAGAAACCCTAGCCGATCTGAAGGATGTGCTGAAGCGGCGGGAAGTCCACCGCGCCATCGCCCGCGAGCCGCCGCCTCCGCACCGCGACGGCGTCGCCCTTGCATCGCCTTTGCACCGCCCATTGCTGCCCTAGCGCAGATCTTCACCGACGAACCCGCGGTGGCCCCGGAGAAAGAAAGTAACCTCCCGATCTACACCTGGTCGATCCTAAATCTCTAACATTCTGCTCTATCTGTGTGCTAACTGGAGCAGTGCATGTTCAATTTAGTTGATTCTACCTACATCTAATGCTCTGTTCCAGAAAACAAAACTACCAACACTCAGTTACTGATGCCATGATATGCATCACTGAGTTATAAATACTTCTAGATATATTTCAGCAAGATGTTCGAGTAACATATGTCTACAAGAAACGAAGCTTTTTTTTGTCAATCCAGTCGGAACAACAGTGTAAATTATTTTCACTAGTGAGGAAGATATAGAATCTGACAGCCTTAATCATGTATTCAGGTAGCGAGCTCGGTGCCACAGATCTTGGAGCCGAGATCAGCGCCACCGGTCATGTTGGCTGCTCGCTGCTGCCATGTAGGCCAAGGGTTGGTGGCTCGGCGCCATGAACTATGGCACCGAGGACAAAAGTTGTTTCTCCAAGACTCTAAATGTGAAATTCTTTTGTGCAAAGGATTAAAGCACAAAAAGTACGGGCGCGGATCAGAGACGTGTGGGGGCGAGGTCCATGCAGACGACGTGCCCCGGTTAGGAGACAAGACAGCGTGCAGAGGGAGCACAGACGTGACCCGGTCAGGAGACAAGATGCGGGCAGAGGGAGCAAGAGGTGCAACAGCTGGGATTTGCTAGCCAGTCGCCGGTCTCTACAATGTCCACGAGCCCAGTGCTGCCATAAATTGACAGAGCCAGAGTTTGAACCTTCCTTCACACTGGTAGCAGCTGGTTGTTGGACATTGAATGCATCGTCTCAAGTTCCCTGTATATTCGATTACCCTTGTAATACTCTAAGATGAAAGCTACGACTGTATCCGTGGGCTTGCGGATTTATTCATAACGCTAAAGTACCCAACAGTGGGTGGAAGAGCGGTGCGAGCTTGATCCTCCATGAGAACGACTTGAGCTAGAGCCCATCACCTTCTTGAGCGCACCCACGAGCTTCCTCCCGGTTATCATGACTATTGGAGAAACTTCGCGCAGACCTAGAACAATGAGCTCAGGAGGGACGTTGATGAGGGTAGGGACCCGGGGTCCCCCACCACGCGCACTCCTAACTAGAATCTGGCCAACCTGTCGGCCCAAGCTAGCATTCCACTCCAACCCGGCCCGTCAAGGGTCCCGACCCCCCTAGACAGAGAGGACCACATGGCAGTCTCCCGACCAAAGGGGTGCACCGGCCCCGTGCCGCGCCGTGCCACGCAAGCCGCGGAGACCCAAGAGTGCTGGTGGTCAAGGGCTTGCCGTGCAAGCCAGCCTTCGCCTCCGCCAAACGCGCCGCGCGATCGGGCGGCGAGCGGCCATGCCCCTCAGCGGAGCACTATGACAATCCCATAGTGCCAGCCGCACTGCAAACAGTGGCCGGCAACGCGAGTTAAGACCGCTCACCCAGCACGGCATCATGATGGCCATACCGGTTAGGCCGGACGACGCTGGGCGGCTGCGGCAGGGCTCGGTCGCCCGATAGCCGTGGGGGACGGCGGCGGCTGAACTAGCCCCCCCGATAGCTACAGGGTTCACCTCAACAGGTGTGCCGCGCCCGAGTCAAAAAGCATACAGGAGACGACATGCTGGCACAGGGCAGACAAGATGGCTGTACGGGTGTTGACGCCCCGACTCGGGGGCAAGACTACTTCTCCAGGAAGCATCGCCACCACCAACTGACAGAAAGGGGCCCGCCGACTGACAGGAGCCGAAGCAAACCTCCCTGGCGCCCCGACCGACTACGCTAGACATATGTAACCAGAGGGTCCCACCTTGAAGTATAAAAGGGGGTCCTCTGCACGTAGAAAGAGATTCAAAGAAAAAACCAGCTCATTTTCACTACTTGCTAGCTTGTTAGCTCCCCTCTGTAATTTTTTGCACCTGGGCTCGAGCAATAGAAGGCAAGAACCACCCCCCATACTGGACATAGGGCATCGCTTGGCCCGAACAAGTCTAAATCCTCGAGTCATTGTGTGCTACACCATTCTGATCCAAACACACGAGACACGAGCAATCGAGTAGTTTGGTAGTCGCCCTTTTCCGGTAGCGACATATTGGCGCCGTCCATGGAGAGCGCTTCGCGCGTTCATCGCTCCGGCGATCGGATGGTTTCCATCACTCCCACCACCGCTTTGGCTCTTTGGAGTTCCCTGCGGTCCCACACACGGGATTGTGGGCACCTCCACCTTTCCAGCCCTCCCAGAGCTTCTGCTTCGGGAGCCTGGATTTCCTTGCCAACTAGTTCGGCACTCTCCGCCTCCGCGAGGAGGAAACTGCCACGGCAGACCCCGAGAACCTGGAGGAGCTGACTCCTCCACCCTCTAGGCCGGTCCGGCTGAGGCGTCGACACCTCCTTCACCGGCACACCAAGAGGCACGGGCCATCGCGGCCCACACGCGCGGTGCTATGTCGCATCGCTCTCATGATGGCATCCAACCCCTCTGCCGAGGACGTCGACTTGGTCCTCCACTCTTTGGCCAACGTCTCTCAGCAGCTTCAGGGCGGACCGCCGCTCCCTTCGCCGCGCTTCCCCCGAGAATGGCTACCGTTCGGCATGTGCAACTCCGCGAGTGCCTAAGCTCGGGAGACGTGCAAGGCCATGCGTGGGCGCCAGTCCGCATCCCGTTTTGTTGGTGTGACAGAGGGCTACCCCGACTCCGTCCACGACCTCCTCTATGACGAGGAGCCTCTCAGCGACACATCCAGCACGAGGGACAACTACATGAAGGGCCCACCTGCATCGCGCCGCATGTGCGCGATGGAGACCACTCCACGCGACCCGTCACTGCAGGTCGATCCCTCTCAGGAGATGCACAGCCCTCCAGATCACCATGCATAGGCGCTTGATCGTGCGCTGGCACACGCCACGGAGCTGCGCACGCCATCGGCGGAGGCTGCACCTCCGGCGAACCTGCCCGTTCGGCCGCACTCCGAGCCAAAAGGGAGGGCTCCCACCGGAGCGGCGCGCATCCGGGCCTGCGCGGTTCACAGCAACATCATCAACGACGCCCATTCGTAGCTTCCGCAAGAGCTCCGGGCTGGTCAGAACATTGCTGACGCGGCAATCCTGCTGCAGGCGCTTCTTGAGCCGGAGGACCCGGCTCAGTGCGACATCCATCATCAGGTTCGGCATCTGGTGGAGCTCGCTGCTGTATAGCTGGCTGAAATTTCCTCCCTGTACTACCGTCAGGCTGCTTCCTGCCCAGCTGGCGGGCCACACACTCATCAACGGGAACCTTTGGTGGTACATCCGGCGCCGTCTGCTTCGGTGGTCGCCGCCGATGTGCCGCCACAACCCGCGCCAATTCCCGCTCCGGTCCCGCCAAGACCACCGGTGCATGGCCATGTCGGGCCTAACCACGACACGCGGAGCGTGATTCGCGGAAGGTAGCAGGCGCGCCGCAACGCCGATGTCGATCGTGTGGTGCTGCGGGCCGAGCACGTGCGGGCCTATGCCCTGAACCCGGAGCACTCCCCGCTACAGCGAGGCGGCCGTCCTACCGACCCCGACGTCGACCTAGATCGCAGCCTAAGTCCGGACCCTCCAAGCCCAGCCGCTTTCACTAGGGCAATCTGCAGAGCGCGTTTTCCCCAACGCTTCTGCCCGCCGGCCAACATCGTGAAGTACACCAGTGATACGATCCCCGGTGTCTGGCTGGACGACTACCGCCTGGCGTGCCGGGCTGGAGGGGCGGACGATGACAAGTTCATCATCCAGTACCTACCCATCTGCCTGGGAGACAACATCCACGCGTGGCTCGACCATCAGCCTCCGAACACAATCGGGAACTGGGAAGGCCTACGGAAGGTCTTCATCGTCAACTTCCAGGGGACATACACCCGCCCTGGCAATTCGTGGGACCTCAAGGGCTGCAAGCAGGAGCCCGGCGAGTCCCTCCGCGACTACATATAATGCTTCTCCAAGCAATGCTACTCTCTGCCTGACATTGTCGATGCCGACGTGATCAATGCCTTCCTCACCAGAACCAGCTTCAAGATGCTGGTCCACAAGCTGGGCTACCAGAAGCCGCGTACCACTCACGAGCTCCTGGACATCGCGACTAACCACGTTTCCAGTGAGGAGGCCGTTGGAGCTGTGTTTGTGCAGGCCCACCCCGCTGCCAAGACGAAGAAGGAGAGCCCGGGCGAGCAACGTTCGACCTACGAAGAGGGAAGTAACAAGAGGAAGCGCTGGCCGCTGATGAACGAGGAAGTGGCGGTGGCGGCGCCGCAAGAGGATCGCCCACCTCGGAATGAGAACTTCGAGTAGCTACTCAACAAGCCCTGCACCAACCACGGCTACCCAGTAAAGCACAAGTTCAAAGATTGCGACCTCATGAAGCGCCTCCTTCGCAGGAGCGGCCGGCCAGCGGGCGGCGGCCGCGACAAGCAGCTACCCACCGACTAGGAGTAGTAGAAGCCGGTGGAGGATGCGTTCCCTAAGGTGGACTGCTGCCTGGTCATCATCGGTGGACTGGAGGACGACTGCTCCAAGCGTCAGCAGAAGGTACGCCTTTGTGAGATTTGTTCTGCTTCTCGTGCAATTCCTGGAAAGCTTAAGTGGGCGAACACGCCCATCATCTTCGACGAGGACGACCAACCATCGAACATTCCGCGGCCGGGGAGCTACCCGCTCATCGTCGACCCCGTCGTCAGCAACATGCGCGTCTCCAAGGTACAGATGGACGGCGGCAGCAGCCTCAACATCCTCTACGTCCACACTCTCGATGCCCTGGGCATCCTGCGGACCACGCCTTTCCCGTTCTATGGCATCGTGCCGGGAATGAAGGCGTACCCACTCGGGAACATCGACTTGCCGGTCACCTTCGGCGGCAAGGCGAATTTCCGCACCGAGGCCCTCACTTTTGAGGTGGTGGACTGGAAGGGGGTGTACCACGCTATCCTGGGCCGCCCTGCATACGCCTGGTTCATGGCGGTGCGCAACTACACCTACCTCAAGCTCAAGATGAGAGGGCCAGGCGGTGTCATCACCGTGACCGGGTCGTTCGAGCAGGCCTACACCAGTAGCCGCGAGAACTTCGACCTCATCGCCGCGACGGCGAACACGGCGGAACTCGACCGGCTCCACGCCACCGTCGCCGAGTCGCGACCCGACCCTAGCAAGCCGAGCTAGTCGCCCACCTTCGTTCCGACCGAGGAGATGAAGACCGTCACCGTCGACACCGACGATCCGACCAAGAGCGTCCGGATCGGAGCGCAACTGACGGACAAATAGGAACTCGCGCTCATCGACTTCCTCCGCGCCAACAAGGATACTTTTGCATGGAAGCCGTCCGACATGCCTGGCATCCCACGGGAGGTCGCCGAGCACAAGCTTCGCATTTTGCCGGGATCCAAGCCAGTTTAGCAGTGCCTGCGCCGCTTCGACGACGAGAGGCGCAAGGCCATCGGCCAGGAGTTAGCGAAACTATTAGTTGCAGGTTTCATTAAGGAAGTGTACCACTCCGAGTGGCTTTCTAATCCTATACTTGTGAAGAAGAAGAACGGTCAGTGGAGGATGTGTGTTGATTACACCAGCCTGAACAAGGCATGCCCCCAAAGACCTTTTCCCGTTGCCTATGATCGATCAGATAGTCGACTCCACCTCTGGGTGTGAGATTCTATCGTTCCTAGATGCATACTCTGGTTATCACCAGATAGCGATGAAAGAATCCGACCAGCTCGCGACATCTTTCATCACCCCGTTCGGATCATACTATTACGTAACTATGCCGTTCGGGCTGAAGAATGTGGGTGCGACTTATCAGCTTTGCATGCAACATGCGTCGCCGATCAGACCGAGCCGACCCGACCGACGATCACAGTCTATGTCGATGACATCATCGTCAAGACACAACAAGCGGACGACCTGGTCGCCACCTTGAATGCCACGTTCGCCAACCTCCAGTGGTTCAACATTAAGCTAAACCCGGAGAAGTGCACGTTCGGAGTCCCGAAAGGCAAGCTCCTCGCACGCATGGTGTCCGAGCAAGGCATCAAGGCCAACCGCGACAAGATCGTGGCCATAGTCAACATGGGACCCATTCGTAGTGTCAAGGGAGTGCAAAGGCTCACCGGATGCCTAGCGGCGCTCAGTCGGTTCATTGCCCGGCTCGGTGAACGCGGGTTGCCACTATACAAGCTCCTGAAGAAGTCGCACACATTCATCTGGACAGAGGAGGCGCAGGCGGCCCTCGACTATTTGAAAATTCAGCTATCCTCTGCGCCGGTGCTCGTCGCACCGAACCCTTGTGATCCCCTCTTGCTCTACTTGGCCACAACCATGCACGTGGTGAGCGCTGCGCTTGTAGTGGAAAGAGAGGAGCTCGGCCATGTTTTGAGGGTTCAGCGACCCGTGTACTTCGTCAGCGAGGTGTTAAGTGACACCATGTCATGTTACCCCCAGACGCAGAAGCTTATTTACACTGTCATTATGGCAATCAAGAAGCTACAGCACTACTTCACCGAGCACGAAGTGATGGTCGTTACCTTCTTCCCGCCCGGCGAAGTGGTCCGCAACTGAGATGCCATTGGAAGAGTCTCCAAATGGACGGTCGAGCTCATGGGTTACGACATCAAGTTCGTGCCACGAACAGCAATCAAGTCCCAGGCCCTAGCCGACTTCATCGCCGAGTGGACCGAAGTCCAAACCCCGACCCCTGAGATCACACATGAGTACTAGACTCTCTTCTTCGACGGGTCTGTCATGGGACCCGGCGCGGGAGCAGGAGTAGTCCTTGTCTCCCTAGAAGGAGGCAGGTTCAGGTACGCGATCCGCATCCACTTCCCTGCATTGAACAACGTAGCCGAGTATGAGGCAATCGTCAACGGGCTGCGCATCGCCATTGATCTGGGGGCGACCCGCCTCTACGGTTACGGCGACTCGAAACTGGTGGCCGACCAGGTCATGAAGAACGCCAATTGCAAGAACCCCCTCATGGATGCATACTACCAAGAGGTCCACAGTTGGAGGGAAAATTCCGTGGCCTGGAGCTGCACCACATCTCGCGCAATGACAACGGCGAGGTGGACGTCCTCGCTAAGATGGCTGCCAACCGTCACCAGGCTCCCGATGGAGTGTTCGTCAACGACCTCAAGGCCCCGTCAGTACGGGAGAAGCCCCCGATCGCCCCCAAAACCCCTGTAGCAACAGAGGGGCCCACGCCGAGTGCGCCGCCCCCCGACCAGCCGCTCGGGGGCCAACAAGGTGTCGACATCGATATGTCCGACCCGGACCAAGCACTCGGGGGCCACCAGTGCTTAGCTGACAGCCAGCCTGATCCTGGCGGCCTAGACGAAATAGACTGGATGACTGACCTGCTCGCATACTTACGCGATGAGACTCTCCCCGACGACTGCAACGCGGCTCGACGGGTCGCTAGGTGAGCAAAGACGTTCGTCTTGATCGACGGTGAGCTGTACAAGCGCAGCCCGTTAGAAACCGGCATCCTCATGAAGTGCGTCCCCATTGCCCAGGGCAAAGAGATTCTTCTCGAGATCCACACTAGAATCTGCGGGCACCACGCGGCTCCCCGTTCTCTGGTCGGAAAATCTTTCCGACAAGGATTTTATTGGCCCACCGCGCTGCGCAACATAGAGGAGATTGTGCGCAGGTGCAAGGGTTGCCAATACTATGCTAAACAGACACACCTTCCTGTCCAGGCCCTCCAAACGATCCCCATCACATGGCCATTTGCCATATGGGGACTTGACATGGTCGGTCCATTGCGTAAGGTGCCGGGAGGGTTCACGCACCTTTTGGTCGCCGTGGACAAGTTCACCATGTGGATAGAGGCTAAGCCGATCGTGACCATCAAGTCGAAGGAAGCCGTCAAGTTCTTCCTAGACATCGTGTATCATTTCGGCATACCCAACTCCATCATCACGGACAACGGGACCAATTTGATTGGCAAGTTTTTTTAGGAATTTGCCGAAGGATACGGGATCTGAATCAATTGGGCTTCGTTCGGACACCCAAAAACAAATGGGCAGGTGGAAAGAGCCAACGACATGATCCTCCAGGGGCTCAAATCATGAATTTTTTATCAGCTCAAAAAGTTCGCTGGCCATTGAGTCGAGGAACTGTCGGCGGTGATCTGGAGCTTACGCACCACCCCCAATCGGTCCACAGGCTTAATGCCTTTCTTCCTAACCTACGGGTCTGAGGCCGTTCTCCCCAGCGATTTGGACTACGGTGTGCCCAGGGTCAAGCCATTCGACCCAGCCATGGCGGCCGCAGCTCATGAAGACGCTATGAATCTACTGGAGGAAGCCCGGCTTGCGACGTTGCATCGCTCGGCCCGCTACCAGCAAGCTTTGCGTAGGTACCACGAGAGGCGAATAAGGGAGAGGACTCTGCAGGTTGGAGACATGGTGCTTCACCACGTGTTCTCCACAAAGGACAGGCACAAGCTCTCACCACCATGGGAAGGACCCTACACGATTGCGGAAGTCGTACGCCTAGACACCTTCAGGCTCATGGACTCCAACGGTAACATCCTGACCAACTCCTGGAACATTGAGCATTTACGTCGTTTCTTTCCGTAAGAAGCAAACCGGCTGCCCCCAGCGTTCCGGCACGATCATGCTCGGCTCGGGACACTCGGGGGCCGGACACTTGTCCTTTTCGATCACTTGAGAATCACACCGGCCCTTCTAGACCTAGCCACATTCGGCCCGGGACGCTCGGGGGCCGGACACGTTTTCTTTCTTTTTCTTCTGTTGCACAAGGACATAATTTTAGCCCCTCTACCCAAATTACTTTGGCTCGAGGCGCTCGGGGGCCAGACTGCGGTCTTCGACGGATCGTGCCTCGACCACCCTTTGGCATTTGGTCACATTTTTCTATGTGATGCCACACCGGCCCTTTCAGTTCCACGACACGCTTGCACTCGGCCTGTGGCACTCGGAGACCGGACACGTGTTTTCCCCCTTATCCTCGTTGGGCAACTACAGTGTTTTAGCACCTCGACCCAAATTCCTTTGGCTCAAGGCGCTCGGGGGCCAGACCGCGGTCTTCGACGGACCACGTCTCGACCATTTTGCCTCTGCAGCCCCTTGATCTGAGCAACTCAGACCAAGGCGCTCGGGGGCCCCATAAGGGGTAAAACCATTCCGTTATGCTTTGCACCATCTTGTTCGTTGCACTGCACCAAAATTTTTCTCCGTTGCAACATTTCTCTGTTTCACTTAGGCATTCCCTCCCGAATATTTCAATCAATTGGACTCGTGTAACAGTCTATGGTCCTGGCGACTGATGCCTCCGGGCCAGTCCCGGGCTACACGTCGCCGCCTACGATCACCGGGCGAACAAGCCGAGCGAGCCAGGGAAGACCCAACCTACCGGCCACGGTCGCCCTGGCGCGCATGGCGTTTGATTCTTCGTCAGCACAAGCAACAAGCAAACTCAAAATGGCTCCCGGGCCAACAAACAGACGCTTGCAAATCAAACGCGAAATCGACATCGGCCAAAAGCAAGCAAAAGCATTAATGTGTGCGGGCGCCCTGATGTTCGTCCAAGCCAAACGAAGGCTTAGGCCACTGCATTACAACACAAAATAAATTAACAGAAGCAAAAGAGGGGGCCGACCCCGGGGCGCCACGTCCTGCCACCGCCTTCGCTGCTCACTGATCGACGTCCAGGTCAGGATCGGAGCCGCGGTGGAGGATGTCGTCGACGTTCATCTCCGATACGACGACCCGGGCATGACAGGAGAACCGCCGCATGGCCGCTCAGCGGGTGTCGTCGCTCACTGTCGGCGGGAACCCGGGCTCCTCCCCTCCCAAGTGCAGCCCGGAGCGGAGCTAGACCGAGGCCAGCACGGCGGCTCCGCGCCGGACCCCCAGTGTGACCCTCGAGAGGATGATCACCGGCAGGGTGTGGAGTTGGTCCATGCGCATGGGCTCCAGCGGCTCCACCATATGGTGGACGGCGTGAACGCCATCTGCCAGAACCTCCTTCTGGGCCTCGATCTCATCGAGAAGGCGGCGGAGCTCCACCGCCTCCTGACGGGTGGCACCCAGTTCCTCCTCCAACCCTGACAAAACAGACGATAAAGGCAAAGCCCGGCGAGCCAGGAACGCATGCAGAAACAAAAACTCACCAATGGCGTGGGCCTGGGGGTCTGCAGCGTCTGCCCTCGCAGCGATCGCATCCTCCTCCACATGGCATGGACGACCTCGATGGCTGTCATATGCTCCCTCAGTCGATCGAGCTCGATCGTGGCGGCAGTGTATCGGCCACGCGCCTGGTCTGACGCCCGCACCAGGGCTGCTACATCCGGCTTCAGCTCCGGCTGGTTCGGTGCTGGCAGATCAGCACTTGCCGAGGAAGGCACGCCAGAAGAGGAGAGCGCGGTGGAGGCCGATGAGGAGGACATCCCAAAGGACTGTGGCAAACTAGGTGTGGCTGCAGCGGTGCCACCTCCTTGCGCCACGATCCATTTGCGCGGCCCTGTCGATGCCGCGCTGCAAAAAACCCCATGCAGGGATCATCAAGAAGACACCAATCGAACAAGAGCGACTCGGAGGAAAGAGGGCGGCTGAATGAACCCCTGACGATGAAGCTCCTAGCGGAGGCGCGGCGGTCCGCACGGCGGAGCCCTGGACCCTTCGTCATGGGGGCGCTTGCCGTCGGCCATGGGGAACCTGCGGCGACGACGACGATGGTGGTTTGGTCCCCCCCCCCTCTCCTTCTCTTCCCCTTGCACACGCTCTCGAACCTCTCTGTCTCCTTCTCTTTGCTTTTGCAGGCAACGGACTGATGGCTCACTCGGGAAGGAGGAGGGGTTAAATAGGCCCTCGCCATTGATGCGCGGCGGTTCCGAGACGGAGCGACAGCTTGGATTTCGAGCCATTCCGCCGCACTGACAACACGCCAACCGGTCCGACCTTTTGGCTACCCAGGTACGCTCCCGTAATTTCAATTTAAACCGCTCGCCTCTTTCTCTCGCATCTCGTGCAAGAACCGGTGAAACCGCCATAGTGCCAATTAACGGGTCCCGACCGCAGACCCAAAATCTACCAAGGTTCAAAGGCCAGCTGTGACACCCTAGGTGTTTGCGCAGTAGAATTGCATTTATTTTATGCATCATGTGCTTATTTTGCTTGAAAAAGGATCTTATTGTAAAAATCTAAGGGTAGTTGTGTAAATATGTTTTAATGCAGGGTCCTTTCTATAACTTAATTTGAATAGGGAGAGCAAATATTGCTTTTGTGGAGGGTTTATTTGGAAAATTTAGTGTAATCATTGCTTAGCAAAAAATTTTGCTTTTTAGTTTGAAATTAATCTGAATTTGCATTGGAAAAGACAAAAGTCCATTAAATTCAAAATCCTTCTTATGTTTTCAAAATAACTCTTTAACCTTTGGTCAAATCAAATTTTGCACAACATAAAAGTTGTAGATCTTGAAAAGTTGAACAACTTTCATGTTGGGAACTTTTTGATTTGAGCCATAGTTTAGAAGTTATTTTAGTTTTACAGTGGGACCCTTGAACTTTTCAGATTTTGCAAATCAGTCCAAACTTCATCTTCTACCTCCCTGTTCCTCTGCTTGCACTGCCGCCGGTGCTGAGCGGCGCTGTCGCCGCCGTGGGAGGCCGCAGCCCACCTCCTGCTTTCCCCACCGCCTCACGTGGCACTTCCGCGAACCCCTGGACCCACTCCCCCATGCGCTGGACCCCTCCTTCCCTCGCCACGCTACCCCGACGAGCTCTGCAGCCGCCACCTCGCCGCCGCCGTGGCCAGCCCGACATAGCGCCCCGGCTCTCCTTCTTTCGCGCGCCCCAGCACCCAGAGCACCCCATCAACCCAATCCACTCACTCACTCACTAGTTCCCAGCCCAGAGCCCCCAGAACACCGCAGCCGCCCCGCCCAAACGCCGGCGAGCTCGAAGCTCACCGTCGACCTGCCATTCCAGACTCGCTCTGCTCGCACTTACCCCATCTCTAGCTCCGCCTCATCCTCGCGCAGCTCGCAGACATCTCCTCCTCGCCCAGAACCCACCGGAGCACCCTCGCCGCTATTCTCCTCCGCCGCCGCCGCCCTGCTCGCGGCGGACCCGCCTCCTCCGACCATTCCAGACCCAGCCAAGCACACCTACTGGTGCGCCCTGACCCGGTGAACTTCCCCAGCTCTCCACCCTCGCCGCCAGCGACGAGCCCCGTCGGAATCGGCCGGTCAAACCTCCCTCCCCTGCTCTGACTCCGGCCAGGGACTCCCCTGCAAATACTTTTAGAATTCTAGGGTCCTGGATGCAAGTTTTCAATCCATTCTCATTTGTTTCTAGGCTAAACTTTGAAAATACCTAGAAATTCGTAGAAAAATCAGAAAAATACAAACCCAAATGTTTTGGAATCCTTGTTACATGAACTACATGTTTTGTTACATGCACATCTTCATTTTTGGTCTATATTTTAATCCAAGAAAAAGGAAAGAATAAATAGGCTTTATTTGTTCTAGGAGTTCTTCTCAGTAACTGTCTGTGATTTTTGTCTTGATTGTGTCTTATAGTGTTACTAGTGTGTGGTAAATATTTTAAGCCTATTTCACATCATTAGCTAGGTCAAAGTTTCAAGATTCCTTGATCTACTAGTTATGCTAATATATTTGTGCTGGTAGAAAGATTAGAGTTCTGAGTGTGAAACATTTTCCATGCTTACATATCACTACATCCTTGCTGTTGCCCAAGTTTTAGAAATTGTTGATATTTTTGGCTATTTATTTGATTTAATGATTATTAAGTAGGCTTTAATTATAGTAAATAGTTTCTCTTCATGATAAATCATTCAAATATTTCTGAATGTTCATTTTGAATATCTCAGCTTGTCCATGAAGTTTGAACAACTGATCGTGTCTAGAACAGAAGTTAAAAATGAATCTTGATGTGTTAATGCTAGTTTTGTTCTTTTTATCAGAATTAATTCTTTGCAGATAAAATCAATAAAAATTTACAACAGCTTAGTTAACACTGTGTTGGTTTGCTGTTAAATTTATAGCTCCAGTTTTGCTCTAGCCTAACCTGTAGAATTTAATATTATTCTAGGTGCTCTTTGAGTGAATGATTTATTCTGAATAATTGGCTACATGAAATAGCATGAAATTTTCAGAGTAGATTTCTCTCTGTACTTCCTGTTTGAAGTAATTTTTTTGCATTTAAATGCTGGTTGTATTCTGAGTTACTCAATTCTTAGCAAACCATGTTTTAAATGCTATGTGAGTTAACTAAAACATACTTTGTGAAGTTAATCAAGTTGTCTTGTGAGGTTAATCATATTATTTTGTGTAGTAGGAAATGTTAAATAACTACTCTATAAATGATTGCCCATATGCTTAGTTATGTTTGTTATCTTTTAAATTGCAACTTTATTGAGAAGCGTGTGTTTATAATACCGTTTCTTGCATCACATATAGATACGACTGTTTTATCGGATGGGACGTACGAGCTGATTCCGGAGTCCGAAGAAGGTGATCAAGAGGCCCAGCTGAACGCCATTGTACTAACTGAAGACCCGGACAAAAGTTCGGAAGAGCCCAAGGATAATCTAGCTAGTGACTACCGAGAAGGCAAGCCCCGGACATAACCCAGTATTTCAAATTATTACAATTTATCGTTATTACTTACTTGTGCATTTACAATTCTTAGGATTGGAATTGAAACCCTAGATGCATGATCCTAGGAACCTATGTATTGAACACTAGACTGGAGTTCGAATAATTGCTAAGCTTATAGGACCGGTAAAGGTCGAGTGATTGCATGTCACTCGCGAGCTCTATAGGAATTGCTTGTTTACTTTCTGCTATCAATATAAGGACAACGGACGGGGTCATGTTCGATATCATGACCTTGGGTGAGACCACGTCTGTGTTGATAAATTCTGCTAAGGCTGCGTGTGTGGTAGCGGTGGTTAAGTTTTTGAACGTACTAGCCACATGCCGTAAATATGGTACGCGGTAAGCCTAGTAGCCGATCGGACCGGGGAGTGGATATACCTTTCATTCTCTCTTAGAGATAGGTTTTTATTTATGTTTATGTTGCGCAACACTGTGGCTACAGGGAGGAAGATGGTGCCCTGTAGTCGGGGAGAGTGACACTATCCACAAGCCGTAATGAAAGGTAAACAGTTGTTTGGGAACGACCCGACGGTGTTCCAAACGTGTGTGTTAGGTCTGCCTGGCCAGGTTAACAAATTCGATTCGAATCATCCGCTTCTCACGGTTTGGGACTGCTTGATCCCTTTGCCACACAGAGTAATAAGAGCAACATTATTATGATCAATCTTGATGTTTGACTAAAGTTCTACCATGGTTGGATAGGATTAGTTGCTTACATAGAATGGTTAATCAACTAGAATATGGAAAGCTAAAATGTGAAGTAAGGACCTACTCTTTATTGCTTTTCAGCAAAAGGAAACCAAAGCCTTACAAAACCCTGCATAGTCTAGCTAGATGGGCTAAGTATACCTGTTGACGGTTAAGTCTTGCTGAGTATAAGAATACTCAGCCTTGCTTTTGAAACCTTTTTCAGGTATGAGTTTTGAGGACCAGATCGCTAGTCTGTCTTGGCCCTGCTCTTTGTCTCCTGGCTGGTCCGTAGAATGGGATCCGTCTTCGACCGGCAATGACCCTGACGAGTGATACCTTGTTTGGGCTAGCTTGGTATACTTTTGCGACGTGTTGTAGCCGTCGTGTTTTCTTTCCGCTGCTTAAACTCTGAATGTTAAACTTATGGCTTGTATAACTATTTTACTAAGTTTGGACCTGTAATATTACTTTGAACTTGTGTAATAACTGCTATGCCGGTGTTGTAAAATATGTATGGTTGTAATATCTCTGGACTCGCCATCGTGCGGGGGATGCTTGTTCGATCCGAGAACCGGTGGTTGTATCGGGACGTTACCCGACAGACCAAGAATTATTCCGTTTGAAGTGCGTTTGTGTCGGTGTTACCTTTATGGTGATGGCCAGCGCACTTGAGCCGGGATAATTCAGGTGGTTCTGTCATAGCTGGTATCAGAGCTACAAGTGTACACTAGAGGTGTTGGAACCTTAAAAATCGATTTCCGTATAAAATTTGACCAACAAGGTATTTCTAAAAACTACGTTGGTTTCGTTAAGGATTGTGCATAGAGCGTAAAGCCCTAGGGAAATTATGGGATTTATCAGGTGGCTATCTATGTATGGTTTATTATATCTGACTTCCAGCACTTTACATTTTTGTCAAACCATACTCACAAGCAACCCTTAATTTCTGTAACGACACATCTATGTTAAGGTAAGAAGGTAAGGATCCTCAGTCAGCTGAGGGAGTCTGATCTTCCCGTCGGTGATGCGAGCCGAACGCTGCCCTCAAGCAGTGGCTTACTTGAGGTACTCCCAATATACCAACTATTAGTTGACTATATTGGAAGTAAAGTGTACTCAGTCAGCTAAGGGAGTCTGACCTTCCCGTCGGCGATGCGAACCGAACGCTGCACTCAAGCAGTGGCCTACTTGAGCTATTGCCAATATACCGACCATCGGTCGATTATATTGGGAGTAAAGGAACTTGTGAATACGTTATCTCAGTGGCGTATATTAATGTTGGCCATACGACGGAAATTGTATGGCTGCCGCTTCTATAGTGAGTGGTAATGTATGGGAACGCTTTCATGAGTGCTGGCATGAAAGGTTCAATGTATATATGTATTCTGTCAATTTTCTGTAGGTACACTAACCACGATTCAATAAGTTAAGAACAGTTAGAATTTATCGACTAGATATAATAGGGAGAAACGTATTTATGTTATGCCACCGTACTAACCACATAAGCCCAACAATAGTTGGCAATTGTTTATCTTGTGAGGGCGAATTGGTCGTGCATGCATAGTGTGAATATGTTTGATTTGATTCCTAGAATTTGAAATTGTGACATGAGTCTTTTTAAGGAATTTCTAGTATGGATCTTCATGGATATGTACTAGTATGCTTAACCCATAAGTGGAGTTAAAGCTTGATATTAGGAGCATGTTTGTTGAAACATTTAGATTTCCTTGGATGAAAAGATGGATTTGAGTCATGCCTTCATCCTTAGCCCCATCACGATGTTATAATGATCTTTTCGTTCCATAGAATCTCAAATGATGAACCAGTACCACTTGGGGGTTTGTTACTTTCTGAAATTGGTAAAACCAGATAATTCTTTGAATCAGAATCACATTTTTTCGCAGTCTTCTTAAAAAGGTTTATTTGAGAAGTCTTGAGATAAGCATATAACTCACATTTGAATCCTTTTTGATTCAAATGGTGGACTTTCACAATGTATTTTGGGATGAGGATGGATGTGCTCATACTGATTGCCTGTACTGGTAGGGCTTTCCGAGGATTTTGTGGGATACGCTCCGTATTTTCCACTACCCAGACTCACCCCGGTACAAGGGACGACAGTTTTCTGAGGATGGAGTTCAGAAGAGCAGAGTCACCATGACCATTCCTCACCACCCCACCTTGGAGTGGCCGCCTATCGAGATTGAGGTGGTTGGATATCGTTTTGTGGACGCTTTTGAGACAGCAGCTCTCAAAGCTATCACTACCTTCTGTGAGCATCATCCCGATGAAGTAGCCGCTTATCCTATTGGCTTGTTTCCGGCAGTCAGTGCCGGCAACGCAGAGTGGCGCTTCAGGAGCACCCACTTTGGACACTTATTTGGAGATGTAGCTGAGGAGACTATCTAGGCGGTGATCAGGTATATGAATGCCCAGTCCCACTATCAGATCCTTCAGCAGAGGCACATGGATCAGGTGATGGACTTGGCCCAGACTTTTCAGCGAGGTCTTAGTTTGAGAGACACTCAGATTCAGGGGCTTAATGAGGCTGTTGCTGGGAGAGATCACGCCATTGCACAGTTTGAGCTTCAGGTTCTGGAGCATGGTGCTGAGATAGTGCAGCGCAACACGGTGATTGCTTTTCTTCAGGAGTAGGTTCACGAGCTCCAAGTGGATCTGGATGATGCTATGGCCCATATTGGTATGCTCCATGAGCAAACAATACCCCCAGTTGTTCTAGCCGAGCCTGCAGCAGCAGAAGAAGATCCAGAGGAGATTGAGGGAGTTTCTGAGATAGATTCCGAGCACGCGCTTGCCGAGCCTAACCCTCAGCCGGACGACTCTTCCTCCGGCAGTGCTTCCTCTGTGGGCAACCTCAACGACTTCTAGGCATCTTAGGATAGTCCTAGATAGCATGTGATCTTCCTTGTTGTAGTATATGTAAATAAGTAGGGAGATGTTGTAAAATAGCCCTAGGAAGGAGTACCACTTGTTGTAGCATATGTTGTAAGAAAGTGTGATGCTAGGTTTGTACTATAAAGACTACCTTGGATGTAATATAAATAATGACTACCAGTTTGGAAATCAAGACTTTTTCTGCTTACCGAAGTGAGAGGGTACGAAGTTATTTAACAGCTGACCAAATTTTGAGCAATGTTTGTTGAGCAAATATGTGTTATGCATATTGTGTTACACCGCATCTGGTTAAATTCTGCTGATTTTGTTTTGATATCCAATGTATGATCATTGCACATACCATTGATTTTGGGAGCAAGAAAAATGTATCTAATGGATGTCTTCCATAATTACAGATGGTTGGTCATACCCGTGGATCGCCTGAAGGTTTCGACCGTGAAACTGGCAGTGGATCTCAGCAGCCACCACCCCCACCGCCGAATCTGGCCGAGCTAATGGCCATGCAAACCGAATTGCTTCGTCAGCTGGTCCAAGGGCAGCAGAATCCGCCACGCCAGCAACATGGAGGACGTGATGCACAACCAGCGGGTTACCAGGAATTATTTGGTACCCAACCTCCGCTGTTCGGCCGAACTGATGAACCTTTGGACGCTGATGCTTGGCTCCGTACTATTGAGTCCAAGTTTGCCTTGCTAGCAGTACCTTGTGCAGATGCGAACAAGGCACAGTTTGCCGCCCAACAGCTTTGTGGCACCGCTCGTATTTGGTGGGATCACTATTGTGCTATGCAGCCTATTGGACATGTTATCTCTTGGGAGGAATTCCGGAATGCTTTTTGGACACATCATATTCCTGAGGGATTGATTGAGAGAAAGTTGAATGAATTCTTGGCTTTGAATCAAGGAACCCGCACTGTTCTTCAGTATGCACAGGCCTTCAATCATTTGTGCCAGTACGTGGGCCATCATGCGGATACTGACGCCAAGAAGCGTGACCGTTTTCGTCGTGGCCTCAACACCAAGCTCAAGGAACGCCTGAACCTTATTCAACCAAATACTTATAATGAGCTGGTCAATATGGCCATTACTCAAGAAGATTGTATCGCAGCGCATCGCGCCGAGAAGAAGCGAAAGGCACCAACAGGACCCTCGAGTGCTCAGCCACCGAGGTATCGTTTGGTACAGAATACTCCACCCAGACCTCCACAGAGAAATGCCCCAACGGGAAGATTTGTTTTTAGTCCGCCTCAGCAACAGGAAGGATTCAGACCTCTAGTCTTTCAGCAGCCGCAGTAGTTTGGCCCAAGGGCAAATACCCCACAATTCAATTGTGGGAATGGCAACAATCGATGCTTTAATTGTGGCAGTACTGTCCATTTTGCCAAGAATTACCCGCAACCCAAGAAGTCTTATCCAGGGCAGAACTCCAATCAGAACAATAAGGGCAAGGGCAAGAAGCAAATGGTGCAAGTCCGACAGGGGCGAGTTAATTTCACTACTCTTGCAGAGCTTCCCAAAGGAGCACCAGTCATGTCAGGTACTTTCTCTATTCACCATAAACCCACAGTAATATTATTTGATTCTGGTGCAACTCATAGTTTTATAAGTGCCAAATTTGGAGCAAGAATAGGATTGGATTTTTGTCATACTAAGGGATCTTTCATGATAGCAACACCTGGTGGGAAGATAGCTTCGAATCAAATTATTAGATATGTGCCAATTAAGTTGGGTAGCAAATTGATAAAGACAGATTTGATCTTACTGAACTTAGAAGGAATGGATGTTATTCTGGGCATGGATTGGATGACTAGACATAAAGTACTGTTAGATATCTCTTCCCGAGCTATCGAGATAGATTCACCATATCAAGGAGCCACCATACTCTATCTACCACAACGAGAGTGCTTCAACTCTTGTGCCTATGCCATAAAAGAAGTTAAGATTGAAGATATTCCTGTTGTGTGTGAGTATGCGGATGTATTTCCAGATGATTTACCTAGAATGCCCCCTGATAGAGATATCGAGTTCGTTATCGAGCTTCAACCCGGTACTGCCCCTATTTCTAAGAGGTCATACCGAATGCCTCCAAATGAGTTGGCAGAATTGAAACTCCAACTTCAAGACCTTCTTGACAAGGATTTTATTCGTCCAAGTGCTTCACCATGGGGATGTCCAGCCCTGTTTGTGAAGAAGAAGGACAACAGTTTGAGGCTATGTGTTGAATATCGACCAGTCAATGCGGTTACTATTAAAAACAAGTATCCTCTTCCCCGCATTGATATCCTGTTTGATCAGTTAGCTGAAGCCAAAGTTTTCACTAAGATCAATCTTTGTTCTGGCTACCATCAAATAAAGATCAAGCCTTGTGACATTCTAAAAACAGCTTTCTCGACCAGATATGGACTCTATGAGTATCTGGTTATGTCTTTTGGTCTTACCAATGCCCCGGCATATTTTATGTATCTGATGAATTCAGTCTTCATGTCGGAGCTTGATAAATTTGTTGTGGTGTTCATCGATGACATTTTGATCTACTCCAAGAATGAAGAAGATCGTGCTCAGCATTTACGCATCCTTCTTCAGCGATTACGAGATCATCACCTTTATGCCAAATTCTCCAAATGTGAATTTTGGCTGGATAGTGTGAAATTTTTAGGTCATACTATCTCCAGTGAAGGTATATCAGTTGATCCAACTAAAGTGCAAGAAGTGATGGATTGGGAACCTCCTACTTTAGTCCATCAGATTCGCAGTTTTCTCGATTTAGCTGGATACTATCATCGATTCATTCCTGGTTTCTCCAGAATAGCCAAACCTATGATGGAGTTATTAAAGAAAGGAGTGAAATTTGTTTGGTATGATAAATGTGAAGAAGCTTTTCAAACTCTCAAAGCACGATTAACTACTGCTCCAGTGCTGGCTACACCGGACAGTACCAAACCTTTTGATGTCTATTGTGATGCTTCTAGTACGGGACTTGGTTGTGTACTTATGCAAGACAACCGGGTGATCGCGTATGCATCAAGAGCTCTCCGGAATCATGAGAAGAACTATCCAACACATAATCTGGAGTTAGCAGCTGTCATTCATGCTTTTAAGCTCTGGAGACATCATCTTATGGGAACTCATTGTAACATTTATACTGACCATAAGAGCCTCAAGTATGTCTTCACCCAAGCTGATCTCAACATGAGGCAGAGACGCTGGCTAGAGTTGATAAAGGATTATGATCTAGAAGTGCACTATCATCCAGGAAAGGCTAATGTGGTTGCGGATGCACTCAGCCGCAAGTCACAATGCCATTGTCTATTTGTAGAGCCATTTAACGAAACTCTATGCCAGGAAATGATGAAACTAAATCTAGAATTGGTACCTCAAGGAAGTCTGAACCATATAGCTGTCGAGCCTACACTTCATGATAGCATCATCATGGCACAATTACATGATGAAGGTATCAAAATAATCAAGGAAAAGTTATCCCAAGGAGAAGCAAAGTACAAGTGTTTCCAAGTGGATCATAAAGGAGTTCTATGGTTTGAATTTCGTCTTGTTGTACCTAAGAATCACCAGCTTAGAAAACAAATCCTTGATGAAGCACATCTATGGAAGTTTTCTATTCATCCCGGTAGTACCAAGATGTACCAGGATCTTAAATAGAATTTCTGGTGGACTCGAATGAAAAGAGAGATCGCCAAATATGTTTCTGAGTGTGATGTCTGCCAAAGAGTTAAAGCTAGTCACTTGAAAGTAGCTGGTACTCTCCAACCTTTACCCATTCCATCGTGGAAATAGGAGGACCTCAGTATGGATTTTATCTTTGGTTTACCCAACACTTCACAGAAACATGATTCTATTTGGGTAATCGTTGATAGACTCACCAAGACAGCTCATTTTATTCCTGTGAATACAACTTATCCTGCCAAGAAGTATGTAGAGATCTATCTTGACCAAATTGTTCGTCTGCATGGAGTTCCAAAGACGATCATTTCTGATCGTGGGGCGCAATTCGTTGCACGTTTCTGGGAGCAATTGCAAGAATCCCTTGGAACTAAATTGATTCATAGTTCAGCTTATCATCCACAAACAGATGGGCAAACCAAACGAATCAATCAAATCCTTGAAGATATGTTGAGGGCATGTGCTATTCAATATGGCAAGAACTGGGATAAGTGCCTAGAACTGGCAGAGTTCTCATATAATAACAGTTATCAATCCAGCTTGCAAATGGCACCATTTGAAGCATTATACGGTCGAAGGTGTCGAAATCTTTCGAGTTGGTCACAAGCTGGAGAACACAAAGTATTTGGGCCAGATCTAGTTACTGAGGTAGAAGAGAAAGTTAAAGTTATCCAGGCTAATCTTAAAGTAGCCCAATCAAGAAAGAAAAGTTATGCCGACAAAAGAAGAGACCCTTTACAGTTCAACATAGGGGATTTCGTATATCTGCGAGTATCTCCTACTAAAGGTGTTCAACATTTCGGCATAAAAGGGAAATTGGCACCCCGATACATCGGACCATTTGAAATCATTGAAACTTGTGGACCAGTTGCTTACCGAATTCGTCTTCCTTCTCGGTTGGCCGCCATTCATGATGTCTTTCATGTATCTCAACTTAAGAAGTGCATCAAAGTGCCCACTGAGATTCTTGAACCACAAGATGTCGAGATTAAACCCGATTTATCTTACGCTTAGTACCCAATCAAAATTCTTGACACCAAAGAAAGAAGTACTAGAAGGGAGAAAGTTAAAATGTACAAAATCTAGTGGAATCATCATACTGAGGAAGAAGCCACTTGGGAGACTGAAAATTTTCTCCAAAGAAACTTTCCCGACTTTCTTAGAACAAATTCAGGTATCAAACATTTCTATTCCTTTTCTTCCTATAATCTCGGGGCGAGATTCCTTTTAGGGGGGAAGGCTGTGACACCCTAGGTGTCTGTGCAATAGAATTGCATTTATTTTATGCATCGTGTGCTTATTTTGCTTGAAAAAGGATCTTATTGTAAAAATCTAAGGGTAGTTGTGTAAATATGTTTTAATGCAGGGTCCTTTCTATAACTTAATTTGAATAGGGAGAGCAAATATTGCTTTTGTGGAGGGTTTATTTGTAAAATTTAGTGTAATCATTGCTTGGCAGAAAATTTTGCTTTTTAGTTTGAAATTAATCTGAATTTGCATTGGAAAAGACAAAGTCCATTAAATTCAAAATACTAACTATGTTTTCAAAATAACTCTTTAACCTTTGGTCAAATCAATTTTTACACAACATCAAAGTTGTAGATCTTGAAATGTTGAACAACTTTCATGTTGGGCACTTTTTCATTTGAGCCCTAGTTTAGAAGTTATTTTAGTTTTATAGTGGGACCCTTGAACTTTTTAGATTTTGCAAATCAGTCCAAACTTCATCTTCTACCTCCCTGCTCCTCTGCTTGCTCTGCCGCCAGTGCTGAGCGGCGGCGCCGCCGCCGTGGGAGGCCGCAGGCCACCTCGTGCTTTCCCCACCGCCTCACGTGGCACCTCCGCGAACCCCTGGACCCACTTCCCCTCGCGCTGGACCCCTCCTTCCCTCGCCACGCCACCCCGACGAGCTCTGCGGCTGCCACCTCGCCGCCGCCGTGGCCAGCCCGACGCAGCACCCCGGCTCTCCTTCTTTCCCGCGCCCCAGCACTAGAGCACCCCAGCAAACCCAATCCACTCGCTCATTCGCTAGCTCGCAGCCCAGAGCCCCCAGAACACCGCAGCCGCCCTGTACAAATGCCGGCGAGCTCGAAGCTCATCGTCGACCAGCCATTCCAGACTCGCTCCGCTCGCGCTGACCCCATCTTTAGCTCCGCCTCATCCTCGCGCAGCTCGCAGACCACTCCTCTTCGCCCAGAACCTACCGGAGCACCCTCGCCGCCGTTCTCCTCCGCCGCCGCCGCCCTGTTCGCAGCGGACCCGCCTCCTCCGACCGTTCTAGACCCGGCCAAGCACACCTACAGGTGCGCCCTGACCCGGTGAACCTCCCCAGCCCCTCCACCCTCGCCGCCGGCGACGAGCCCTACCGGAATCAACCGGTCAAACCTCCCTCCCCTACTCTGACTCCGGCCAGGGACTCCCCTGCATATACTTTTAGAATTCTAGGGCCTGGATGCAAGTTTTCAATCCTTTCTCATTTGTTTCTAGGCTGAATTTTTGAAAATACATAGAAATTCGTTGAAAAATTAGAAAAATACAAACTCAAATGTTTTGGAATCCTTGTTACAAGAACTACAAGTTTTGTTACATGCACATCTTCATTTTTGGTTTTTATTTTAATCCAAGAAAAAGGAAAGAATAAATAGGATTTATTTGTTCTAGGAGTTCTACTCAGTAACTGTCTGTGATTTTTGGCTTGATTGTGTCTTACAGTGTTACTGGTGTTTGGTAAAATTTGAAGCCTATTTGACATCATTAGCTAGGTATAAGTTTCAAGATTCCTTGATCTACTAGTTATCCTAATATATTTGTGCTGGTAGAAAGATTAGAGTTCTGAGTGTGAAACATTTTCCATGTTTACATATCACTACATCCTTGCTGTTACCCAAGTTTTAGAAATTTTCGATTTGTTTGGCCATTTATTTGATTTAATGCTTATTAAGTAGACTTTAATCATGGTAAATTGTTTCTGTTCATGATAAATCATTAAAATATTTCTGAATGTTCATTTTGAATAGCTAAGATTGTCCATGAAGTTTTAACAGCTCATCATGTCTAGAACAGAAGTTAAAAATGAATCTTGTTGTGTTAATGCTAGTTTTGTTCTTTTTATCAGAATTAATTCTTTGCAGATAAAATCATGAAAAATTTACATAAGCTTAGATAACACTGTGTTGTTTTTCTGTTAAATTTATAGCTTCTGTTTTGTTGTAGTTTAACCTGTATGATTTAATATTATTCTAGGTGCTGTCTGAGTGAATGATTTATTCTGAATAATTGGCTGCATGAAATGGCATGAAATTTTCAGAGTAGATTTCTCTCTGTACTACCTGTTTGAAGTAATTTTTTTGCATTTAAATACAGGTTGTATTCTGAGTTACTCAATTCTTAGCGAACCATATTTTAAATGCTATGTGAGTTAACTAAAACTTACTTTGTGAAGTTAATCATGTTGTCTTGTGAGGTTAATCATATTGTTTTGTGTAGTAGGCAATGTTAAATAACTACTCTATAAATGATTGCCCATATGCTTAGTTATGTTTGTTATCTTTTAAATTGCAACTTTATTATGAAGCGTGTGTTTATAATACCGTTTCTTGATCACATATAGATACGACTGTTTTATCGGACGGGACATACGAGCTGATCCCGGAGTCCGAAGAAGGTGATCAAGAGGCCCAGCTGAATGCCACTGTACTAACTGAAGACCCGGATCAAACTTCGGAAGAGCCCAAGGCTAATCTAGCTAGTGACTACCGAGAAGGCAAGCCCCGGACATAACCCAGTATTTTAAATTATTACAATTTATCGTTATTACTTACTTGTGCATTTACAGTTCTTAGGATTTGAATTGAAACCCTAGATGCATGATCCTAGGAACCTATGTACTGAACACTAGACCTGAGTTTGAATAATTGCTAAGCTTATATGACCGGTAAAAGTCGAGTGATTGCCTGTCACTCGCGAGCTCTATAGGAATTGCTTGTTTACTTTCTGCTATCAATATAAGGATGACGAACAGGGTCGTGTTCGATATCATGACCTTGGGTGAGACCCCGTCTATGTTGATAAATTCTGCTAAGGTCGCGGTGTGTGGTAGCGGTGGTTAAGTTTTTGAACGTACTAGCCACATGCCGTAAATATGGTACGCGGTAAGCCTAGTAGCCGATCGGACCGGGGAGTGGATATACCTTTCACTCTCTCTTAGAGATAGGTTTTTATTTCTATTTATGTTGCGCAACACCGCGGCTACAGGGAGGAAGATGGTGCCCTGTAGTCGGGGAGAGTGACACTATCCACAAGCCGGAATGAAAGGTAAACGGTTGTTTGGGAACGACCCGACGGTGTTCCAAACGTGTGTGCCAGGTTAACAAATTCGATTCGAATCGTCCGCTTCTCACGGTTTGGGACTGCTTGATCCCTTTGCCACACAGAGTAATAAGAGCAACATTATTATGATCAATCTTGATGTTTGACTAAAATTCTACCATGGTTGGATAGGATTAGTTGCTTACATAGAATGGTTAATCAACAAGAATATGGAAAGCTAAAATGTGAAGTAAGGACCTACTCTTTATTGCTTTTCAGCAAAAGGAAACCAGAGCCTTACAAAACCCTGCATAGTCTAGCTAGGTGGGCTAAGTATACCCGTTGACAGTTAAGTCTTGCTGAGTATTAGAATACTCAGCCTTGCTATTGAAACCTTTTTTAGGTATGAGTTTTGAGGACCAGATCGCTAGTCTGTCTTGGCCCTGCTCTTTGCCTCCTGGCTGGTCCGTAGAATGGGATCCATCTTCGACCGGCAATGACCCTGACGAGTGATACCTTGCTTGGGCTAGCTTGGTATACTTTTGCGACGTGTTGTAGCCGTCATGTTTTCTTTTCACTGCTTAAACTCTGAATGTTAAACTTATGGCTTGTATAACTGTTTTACTAAGTTTGGACCTGTAATATTACTTTGAACTTGTGTAATAACTGCTATGCCGGTGTTGTAAAATATGTATGGTTGTAATATCTCTGGACCTGCCATCGTGCGGGGTATGCTTGTTCGATCCGAGAACCGGTGGTTGTATCGGGACGTTACCCGACAGACCAAGAATTGCTCCGTTTGAAGTGCATTTGTGTCGGTGTTGCATTTATGGTGATGTCCAACGCACTTGAGCCGGGATGATTCAGGTGGTTCTGCCACACCAGCCCCGCTAACAGGCTCCGCACCGCCTTGCGTTAACAAGCCAGGGAAGAAAAACTAGGATGAGCACCAGTGGCCCGAGCCTGATCTGCCCATGCAGTATACAGGTCATCCTAACCTTTCTTGTCCGATCCAGCCTCTAGCACTACCACAGAATTCCCTCCTGGGGGAAGGCCATCGAGGCCACCCGAGCCGGCGGACGGCTCGGGCATTTGCCAGGACGCGGGCTGTAGAGTTGTGGAGTGCCCCCAGCGGGCTCCGTCGACCGAGTCGTCCGCGGCAAGGTTGGACTTCACATGGATTACCCGTTATCGAGCTCACCGAACCCCCCGTTCAGAGTCAATGAGGCTAATTGGTATGGGTTCACCTCCTCCGATCTCAGGATCACGGATGGGGGCAACTAAAACATCCAAAGGCACTATAATTACAGCGGCAACAAAGGATGAAAAGCGCGATCCAGACAAAAGAACGCCCCCCGGCAAAACATGCACGATTTCCCTTTAACAAAACAAAAGGGTAACTACCATTACAAATCAGAACGCTCCGTCTCCCCTATGGGAAGACCGTCGGCTCAAGGCCGTTACAATGGATAAAAGCTACATTGCCCCGCTAGGGAGCAATGGTGGTGGATCCAGGCACTGGCTGCCGCAGGTCAGGAAGAGGACGAGGGGAATGAACCTCGCAAGTCTTTTTCTAGCACCAGCCGAGCCAAAAGACCCTACAGTAGGGGGAGTCCACGGCGACGACCCCTCCGTCTTCCTCAGGACTGAGATGGTGGACATGGACCTCGTGAAAGAGCCATGCACCTCCCAGTCACCGCCGCCGGGTCACCGAGTACCGTACGAAACATAAGCCGATTCTAGGGGGCAAGATCACTGTGCCACCCCTAGAACATGGAGCTCCTATCCCTGCGACGAAGCCTCAGGCACTGATCCCTAGCACGCCACCTTCTGTGTCCTCCTGGAAGATGAGGCAGCAGATCTGCAGCGCCACATGGCGGCAAGTGCTCGCTCAAAGCGGGCATGCGATGGCGCCCGCAAGAGGAACGGGATCACGTTCGCGGGCTACAATGTGGGCTCCGACCTTCGGGAGCTTCGTGTGCACCGCGGGACCATAGCAGCCACTCAGCACGCCCACGGGGAGAATGCCAAGCAAGCTATGAGCGACCATGTCGCGCTGCCGTCCACTCCACAGGGGAGTGGGCAGAGCAATGGCCTGGCTTCCCAAAATGGTGGCATCCGTCCACCGCACGAACGGGACACGTTCCTCCATAGAAGGGAGGAACACAGAAAGGCGCGTTCCCCCGCAAGAGATCCCCTGCCGCTCGCAAGCATT
The DNA here is from genome assembly GCF_016808335.1 of Panicum virgatum. Taxonomy (NCBI): domain Eukaryota; kingdom Viridiplantae; phylum Streptophyta; class Magnoliopsida; order Poales; family Poaceae; genus Panicum; species Panicum virgatum. The sequence continues at coordinate 4,749,911 of NC_053142.1, read as the reverse complement.
CTTCTGGTACTAGAGACCAGTGGCAAAACCGTCCTCATCAGGAGGACGGGCATGAACTGGAAGGGAGAAACTGACTAAAAGAACCTCCATGATGGCTAAGGGTGTGTGAGCCCAGACTCCCACGGCACCCCTATTTATGGCCGCCCGACGGGTAGGCGAGCGGCCGCAGCGCACTCGAGTGTAGCGATTAAACGTAGCGCACTCCCGAGGCGTGTTGGAACCGCGCGCACCCACCATCAATGCGATTTGACCGGCCCAGACGTGCAGCGCGCCAGCCGCGCCAGTCGGGCCTGCCCCCCGTACGGGCCGACTGCACCAAGCGTCACTCGGGAATCTCTCCTGTGCATGGGACAGATTGACACGATCCTATAAGGATAAGATGATGCATTCCTAGAGAGGCATTGAGCTACAATGATTCATGAAGGATATCACATGAAATTGAGATCATCCTTTTACCTTGCTCATTACCTCATATGTAGGGGAGGGGAATTTGGGTCACTAATCTTTAATCCCCAACTTGGCTTTAATTCAACTTTGCATGATGCATCCCTACTCATGCATCATGCAAAGTTGAATTAAAACCAAGTTGGGGATTAAAGATTAGTGACCCAAATTCCCCTCCCCTACATATGAGGTAATGAGCAAGGTAAAAGAACGATCTCAATTTCATTTGATATCCTTCATGCATCATTGTAGCTCAATGCCTCTCTAGGAATGCATGATCTTATCTTTACAATTGGTATCAGAGCTTGGTCTCATACCTCTTACGAGGATTAGCCAATTCCATTGGTAAATTTGTGAGAAAGCTCGTAGGAGACCCGTCGACTTCACCATCGAGTGAGTATCATGTCCGGGGAAGGGATGAGTAGTGATAGGGCTCTGTTTTTCGATGGCACGGGTTTTCCACGATGGAAAGTGCTTATGCAAGCACATCTCCAAGCCCGTGGGCTTGATGTTTGGCGTGTCACCAAATTAGGCAAGAAAAATGAGACTAAGGCCGAGAGACAATATGATGCCATTGCAAAATCAATTCTATTGTCTTCTCTATGTGATAGTGTGTTTAATCGTGTATTTGCTAATGAAAATGCTCATAAGCTATGGAAGCAAATTGTCGAGAATCATGAGGGCACAAAGGATGTTGCCAATCAAAAATATCATATTCTCGGCGAGAAGCTTAGTAGCTTTAAGCAACTTCCCAATGAAAATGCTCATGACATGTACTCACGATTAAATACTCTTGTAAATGAAATTAATGCCTTAGGTCTCAATCAAGTTAAAGATGAAGAAATCAACCACAAGATTCTCCGAAGCCTTCGCAAGCCCGACTACGACATCATCAACACACACTTGCAAAAGGAAGACATGGTCAAGCTTACACCCAACCAAGTCATCAATCAAATCATTGCCCATGAGTATAGTATGGGAATGACAAAGAAGGAGCAAGAGTCCACCTGCTCCTCAAGCCGCAAGAGTCTCGCCGCCAAGCACTCATGCAAGCACCAACCAAGGCGACAAGACTCATCAAGCTCAAGTGAACAAGAAAAAGAGGATGAGGAAGTTAGTGATGATGAATCAAATTCAAGTGATGAAGAATATCCAAGAGCCGTGCTATACCACCACCGCAAGATTGCCGAGCATGTACATGAGCTCTATGAGCTTGGGTACAAAACACTCATTAGAGGGAGTGCAGTTGGAATGGAGAAGATGGCGAAGAAAAAGAACAAGTCAAGACCCCAAGCTCTCTCCGCCATCTACAAGCCCAAGAAAGGTGGTGAAAGCTCAAGTAAAAAGAACAACAAAAATTCCAAGAGCTCCACCACTCATCGCTCTCGGAGGACATCACCACCTCCCATGTGTCTCATGGTACAAGGCAATAACGATGTAAGTGATGACTCCTCCAATGATGAATCCGATGTTGAAACCGATGAAATTAGTGAGATGATGACACTTCTTCGTAATCAACAAGAACATCTCACTAAACAAAATAAGGAAATCAAAGCTCTCAAAGCTAAAGAAAAACTTCATGCCTCATTTGTCTCAAGATATGAGAACTTGCTAAACAAATTCAATTTGTTAGACAATGAGCATAAAGAACTTAAAATAAAATATGAGAGCTTTGAATCTAAAAATGAATCATCATCGGATAAATCATTTCCTTGCAATATTCCTTGTGCAATACCTATCATCAAGGTAGATGCGTCTACCTCTTGTGATCTAACCCCTTGCAATGAGGATGTGATTGTAGAAACATGTGATGATCTCATTGCTAAGGAAAATGATGGGCTCAAACAAGAGGTAGAAAGGCTAGTGGCGGACTTGAGGCGGCTCAAAGGAAAGCACACTCAAGAGCAAGTCCAACCTTCTCAAGATAACACCTCCACGGGCGTGAAGAAGCTTGAGAAGGGAGAAACCGTGACTTGCTTCAAGTGTTGCAAAGAAGGCCACAAGTCCTACCAATGCAAGGAGAAAGAGGGTAAAGCAAAGGGCAAAGAAAATAGCAAGCCCAAGAACTTGAACAAGAGCAAGAAGGGACACAAGAAGGCTAAGGAGATCAAGAAAAACACATCTACATACTTGAAAGCTTCATACATGTACACCAAGCCCACCCACAAGAACAAGCAAAAGAGCAACCACTACATACTTAAAAATAAGAAGAATGGCAAGGTGGTAGCTCATGTCATGGGGTGGAGAACATATGGATGGAACCGGCCTATTTGGGTGCCCAAGGATATTATTCATACCATGGATGGCTTACAAAAGGTTTGGGTCCGTAAGACTTAGGCACCAAACAAGTGCAACGGGGAATTTGGAGGCTTGACAAGGTTTGGGATGCATGAGTAGGTTGTCTATGCTTTATCATATCTTGTTGCAATCTACATGAGCTTAATTGTTTTCCTCACTTAGCATATCTTGCAATTTGATATCTCTCATACTCGTGGTAAAATTGCTTTTGATATCAATTGCTTGCTTATGGTGCCACGATTAGCAATTTATAAAGTTAAATCCCCATTATGTGAATTACAAGTGCATACATTTGTTTAAAGTGATTCAAACACTAATGCACGCATTTAGGGGGAGCTAACTCTATAACTTATGTTTGCGTGACTAATATGCTTTAAAAGTGCTATTTGTTGTAGTCACCTAGAGCTATCTCCATGAGTTCAAATTTCTTTTGAATACTACCCCTACAAGTCACAATTGGCATCACAATTGGTGTTAAGATGAGAGGTGCCACAAGCCTTGAAAAAGGGGGAGCTTGTTCAAACAAAGAGATATGCCGAATTTAGTTGGTATAACACTCTATCACTAGTGAATTTCTTTTGCTACTAATGCTCCTTGTTGCTAGTGGTTATGAAGCTTTTAGGTGTTTAATGACAAAGGGGGAGAAATGTACCATAAAAGCAAGCAAATAGTTTGGAGTAAATGATGCCATTAGCAAGGGGGAGGAATGGAAAATGGAAAATGCAATGCAAAAGGATGCATGGTGATAGGGGGAGGTACTTAGTCAATGTGGGGGAGAAGTGCAATTTGATGATCCCATGGACTAAGGTAAAAAAGATTCATTGCTCATATGGTTCAAACCACACAATTGTCTTACATTGGCCACAAGCCATTGTTTCACAATTGCTATCAAGCCAGAAGCATTTCGTCCTATGAACTAATCAAGTGCCGGTGGCTTTTTAAATGAGCATTGAAATGTCATCCGAGCAAGCTAAGTAGTTTCTAACTTTTCAAATTGGTATCAATTGCATATTCTTGCAATTCATCTTGTTTGCTTTGGTTGTGTTGTCATCAATCACTAAAAAGGGGGAGATTGTAGCGAAAATGGCCTCTCATGCCATATTTTAATATAATGTTTTGGCGATTGATGACACATACAACACTTGCACTAATATGATTGTTAAGATGACCATTCTCAGGCTTTTAGGTTCAAGTGATGACAAAGAGAAGATAGGCGTACCTAGGCCCGAAGGGCCGCCCCTACGGTGGTTCCGCTTGCGGGTCTCAGGGCAGCGCCTTGAAACCTCTTTGGTCCAAAGGACAAGAATTGAAGAGACCGTGAAGAAATCCAAGTCAAAAAGATCAAAACAAAGACAATTTGCTATCACCGGTTAAACCGATGATGAGCAAATTGCACTCATCGGTGCAATGAACACAGAAGCTATGTGCTAGGGTTTGGCACCGGATTAACCGGCGTTGGGTGTTTTACACTCACCGGTGTAATGGACTTGGAGGCCGAAGAAGCAGCAGGAGTTTTACAGGCACTGGTTAAACCGGCGATGAAGGCAAAGTGAACGTCGGTGTAATTGTCCAGAGAGTTAGTTTTTCAGGAATCATGGGACAGTTACATTCACCGGTTAAACGGACGATATGTTGGTTAATTGCCCATACAACTAACGGCTAGTTTCTCAAGTGGGCAGATTACATTCACCGGTTGAACCGACGATGGCTATTGGAGGAGCGTCGGATTAACTAGCGTTACGAGCTTTTTCTGTCAGCTTTCCTCCAACGGCTAGTTTGAGGGGTTGGGCTATATATATCCCACCCCACGCCTCATTTGGTGTGTGCTGGAGTTGCTGAAGAGATAGAGAAGTCCACTACACTTGAAGAACACCTCCAACCACCATAGAGCTTCATTGTACATCATATAGGCTTAAGCACACTTGTGAGAGTGCTTAGTGCTTGGTTAGGCTTAGGTCTTGAGAGAGTAAGCTTGAGTGAAAGCCTTGCTGCGGCAAGCATCTTGTGTACTCGTCGTGTGACCCTCCGACTTGGTGTGGAGCGGCAACGACACTTTGTGCGGGGAAGGAGACCCCTCTTGGTGAGAAGCTCCGCTAGTGAAGACGGTGCCGTTGGTGACGCTTTGAGAGAGACGGTGGCGGTGGCCTTGTCTTGGTGACTTGGCGCCACTTAGCCTTTGCTTGCTGGAAGCCTTGGTGGCAAACGCAAGACGGTGATCAAGCGAAGAGACTTGGCATCACACTTGTTCTTGTTGGACAAGTGGCCGTGGACGTCGGGAGGGACTTTGTGTCCTAACCGAACCACGTTAAATCGTGTGTCTTGGTGTCTTCACGAGAGTTTGCATATTCTCTCCCTTACCTCTTTACTTACCATATTACGTTTCTGCATTTACTCTATCTTGCGTGCCTTTACTTACCTAGTTAGTTTGATTAGGATTGGCAATAGGTTGCAAGTCTTTTGGGGTAAGTAGAGAGTAGCATAGATAAACCTTAGTCATAACTAGCATGTGTAGGACGTGTTAGGTTTATCTTATGCAAATAGATTGAGCCCTAGGTTAGAAAGCGATTAGCGACCCTATTCACCCCTCCCCCTCTAGGGTCGGACACCCCGGTGATCCTTACAGATCCAACGGGAGAGTACGGAGGCGTGGCTTCAGACTGCTTGCGTGACCCAAGCGCCCAGGCCTCGGAAAGGCAATACGAGGGGTCAGACTGACGTGACGGTGCGACCGTCCTCATCAAGTCAAGACCAACAGCTCCACGATTCGAAAATCGCGTAGCCACTCGGGGGCCTCTGATGAGGGTAGGGACCCGGGGTCCACGCGCACTCCTAACCAAAATATGGGCCGTCCTGCCGGCCCAAGCTAGCGTTCCACTCCAACGCGGCCCGTCAAGGGTCCCAACCCCCCTGGACAGAGAGGACCACGTGGCAGCCTCCCGACCAAAGGGGTGCGCCGGCCGCGTGCCGCGCCATGCCGTGCAAGCCGCGGAGACCCAACAGTGTTGGGGGTCCAGGCCTTGCCGTGCAAGCTAGCCTTCACCTCCGCCAAACACACCGCGCGACCGGGCAGTGAGGGGCCATGCCCCTCAGCGGATCACTGTGACAATCCCACAGTGCCAGCCACGCTGCTAATAGTGGCCAGCAATGCGAGTTAATACCACTCACCCGGCACGGCATCATGATGGCCATACCGGTTAGGTCGGACGACGCCGGGCGGCTGCGGCAGGGCTCGGTCGCCCAACAGCCGTGGGGGATGGCGGTGGCTGAAGCAGCCCCCCCCCTCGACAGCTACAGGGTTCACCTCAATGGGCGTGCTGCGCTCGAGTCAAAAGGCATACATGAGACGGCATGCTGGCACAAGGCGGACAAGATGGCTGTACGAGTGTTGACGCCCCGACTCGGGGGCAAGACTACTTCTCCAGGAAGCATTGCCACCACCAATTGACAGAAAGGGCCCCGCCGACTGACAGGAGCCGAAGCAAACCTCCCCGGCGGCCCGACCGACTACGCTAGACATATGTAACCAGAGGGTCCCACCTTGAAGTATAAAAGGGTGGGGTCCTCTGTACGTAGAAAGAGATTCGAAGAAAAAACTAGCTCATTTTCACTACTTGCAAGCTTGTTAGCTCCCCTCTGTAATTTTGAGTACCTGGGCTCGAGCAATAGAAGGCAAGAACCACCCCCCATACTGGACGTAGGGCATCGCTTGGCCCGAACTAGTCTAAATCCTTGAGTCATTGTGTGCTAGACCATTCTGATCCAAACGCGCGAGACACGAGCAATCGAGTAGTTTGGTAGTCGCCCATTGTCGGCAGCGATAGACGCCATCGGAGCTCACGAACCTAGAGTTGCTCTGAGGTCAGCAGGCCACTCAGAACGCTCTCAAATGCCGTAGAGACGAAAGAAGAACAATAATTAGGGTTTGGAAAATGTTGGGGTTTGGAAAGTCAAAAGTAAAGGCAAATAATGATTGATTCGATTGAGAACAACCTCAAATGGGCTTAGCCTTCATATATATAGCCATATAGGTCGGGGAAGACGTACCCCTTCAGGAATTGATTTACAAAAAAAATCTTATCACTAAATCGGATTACAGTCTTAGACCGGTCAGACCGGTCGGCCTCGTTGCATGCAAACACTACGTGAGAAACACATATTTGTAACAGGCACAGACGGCACTTTAGTAACGGGTATCGCAACCGTTACTTTTATCTGGTTACAAATGACAGTATAAAGGTAACGGGCAAAGGACCGTTACCCATAGCTTAGTTTCGTAATGGGCACTTATACAAGCCCGTTACGAAAAGCTCCAACCAGTAACATAAACTTGCGTTTCTTGTGGGCCCAGAGAGCAATATTGTAATGGGCACAATCATACAACCGTTATGAAAACACATATATGGTAACTGCCTACAACAAAGTCCGTTACCAGAACATCGTATAGGTAACACACTTATTTATTGTCTGTTACAAATATATGTTACCCATGACCAAAAATGTGTCTTCCTGGGTCCACTGGTCATATCTGGTAACGGCCAATACCAAACACCTGTTACCAAAACATGATAAAGGTAACACAGATTTTTAATGCCCGTTACAAATAAGGGTTACCCATGACCAAAGTTGGTCTTCCTGGGCCCACTAGTCATATCTGGTAACGGCCTACAGTAAAGGCCCGCTACCAAAACATGATATAGGTAACGCAGCTGTTTAAGGCCCGTTACAAATAAGTGTTACCCATGATCAAAGCATGTCTTCTTGGTCCCACTTGTCAGTTTTGGTAACGGTCTAGTATTAATGTCCGTTACCATTATGCCGTATGGGTAACGTTTTTATTTTACGCCCGTTACAAATAGTTGTTACCCATGCCCGAAGCGTGGCTTTCTGGGCCCACTGGTCAGGTGGTGTAACCGTTGTTACATAAAGCCCGTTACCTATTTATTGTACAGGTAACACACAATATTTGGGTTTGTAACCAGCTTTAGTTAATGCCCGTTACATATACTTGTGCCACCCCAGAAGCATAGGGCTGTTTTCTGGCTGCATCCTAGAACCAGCCAGGATTTGGCAGCCACCAGCAAACATCAGAGATTATATACGCATCACACATTACACATCAAGCACATATATATACACAAGTACAAATCAAGTTCATCACAGATTACATCACAAGCACATCACAGATTATACACGAGATTGTACACAAGATTATACACAGATTGCAAGTTACAAGTTACCAGATACAAGTTTCAATGCAAATTTCATGTACACAGTTTCAAGTACTACACAGTTTCAAGTTCACAGTTTCAGAGCATCTAGAAAATGAACTCATGCGGCATCTGCTGGACCATCATAGAAGCTGCCCTTTGGGTCAATGATCTCCTTAAGAATGAATTCGCACAGCATCCCCTGGATCATCCTTAGTCCTGCTTGATCTATCTGTTTGCTAGGTTTGTAATCCTGCAAAATACAATTATTGAGAATACAAGTACATATCAGTTTCTAAAATCAAATGGAGAATATGAGCAGAGACAAGGCTGGTCAGTATCTAACTTACAGAAGCCATTTTCAAGATGCACATGTCACCTAGTAGATCGTACATGTTCATTGCAACATGATATCCACACGACATGCTCCCCGACAGCTGCTGAGCGCACTGCATGAAAAAGGTACCAAAATGGCAAGGGTTAAGGCCGTACCAAACACAAGAAGGCACCAAAAAGAAAAACATCGCTGTTACCGGGATATCTGTCTTGTGCGTGAGTTTAGGTTTGGTTTTTGAATTTTTTCTCATCTTAGGATCCATGTGCTCTGAAAAGGCCCTGCATGACCAGCGATATCGATAAGAAACATTAAGAGATGAAATTTTTGCAAACAAAACATAGAATATACTTACCAGTTCACAACAGTTACTACATCCTTGAACTTTCGCAATGGAAAACCTTTAGAAGAATCTAAATATCAAACAACATTCCACTTCATTGCAATGGCCACCATTACCCAGTGGCTACCGGTGTTGTAGGCACCGACCATGAAATCGTGCTTCATAGCCTTTTTAATTGCTTGTATCACATCATTGCTCTTGAATTGAACCACTATAGCTGAGAATAGCTATGGGTCCAAAAACCCAATATTGCAGTGCATCTCCTCAGCCTGTTTCATCATTTTCCTACAAATAAACAATTTCTTAGCATGAGCTTATTTGGTAAAAATTAAAGAATATCTATTTTAGTTTGAAGGGTCTTACAATGTCCAGCACCTCAACATGTTAACATCCAGACTTTCCAAGTTGAAAAGGTCATACAAGTCATTGAATCCAACTGACAATTTCAAATCATCCTCACTATGAAAGTAGGATGCAACCACCTTTGCAGGAATGTCAATAGCACCATTCGCACTTTGTTGCAAGATGTAAGCATGCAAGGCTTCACAATTTGGCCCATCAAGCTTTAAAGCCTCTTCTGACAACATAGGCTCACCAGGCTTGTATTTTGGATTAGCCATAGTCCAAGCAGAGCCAACCTCCATTTTTTTTAGTCTTTGGTTGGCTGACCTACGGTTGCTCCTTAGGCATATCTTTGGTGATCTCCGGTGTGGCAGAACCACCTGAATTATCCCGGCTCAAGTGCGTTGGCCATCACCCTAAAGGCAACACCGGCTCAAACACACTTCAAACGAAACAATTCTTGGTCTGTCGGGTAATGTCCCGATACAACCACCGGTTCTCGGATCGAACAAGCACACCCCGCACGATGGCGAGTCCAGAGATATTACAACTATAATTTTACAACACAGGCATAACAGGTATTACAATAGGTTTAAAATAGTATTGAAGATCCAAACTTGATGCATACGTGATCACCCGGTTGTCTTGCATAAGTACACAACCAAGTCCCATACCAGAAGTATCACAATAGACATCAAAAGGTTTGGTACTATCCGGTGTAGCCAGCACTGGAGCAGTAGTTAGTCGTGCTTTAAGAGTTTGAAAGGCTTCTTCACATTTATCATCCCAAACAAATTTCACTTCTTTCTTTAATAACTCCATCATAGGCTTAGCTATTCTAGAGAAATCAGGAATGAATCGACGATAGTATCCAGCTAAACCGAGAAAACTGTGAATCTAATGGACTGAAGTAGGAGGTTCCCAATCCATCACTTCTTGCACTTTAGTTGGATCAACTGATATACCTTCACTGGAGATAGTATGACCTAAAAATTTCACACTATCTAGCCAAAATTCACATTTGGAGAATTTGGCATAAAGGTGATGATCTCATAATCACTGAAGAACGATGCGTAAATGTTGAGCATGATCTTCTTCATTCTTGGAGTAGATCAAAATGTCATCGATGAACACTACAACGAATTTATCAAGCTCCGGCATGAAGACTGAATTCATCAGGTACATAAAATATGCCGGGGCATTGGTAAGACCAAAAGACATAACCAGATACTCATAGAGTCCATATCTGGTCGAAAAAGCTATTTTTGGAATGTCACAAGGCTTGATCTTTATTTGATGGTAGCCAGAACGAAGATCAATCTTAGAGAAAATCTTGGCTCCAGCTAACTGATCAAACAGGATATCAAAGCGGGGAAGAGGATACTTGTTTTTAATAGTGACCGCATTGAGTGGTCGATAGTCAACACATAGCCTCAAACTGTTGTCTTTCTTCCTCACAAATAGAGCTGGACATCCCCATGGTGAAGCACTCGGACGTATAAAACCCTTATCAAGAAGGTCTTGAAGTTGGATTTTCAATTCTGCCAACTCATTTGGAGACATACGGTACGACCTCTTAGAAATAGGGGCGGTACCGGGTTGAAGCTCGATAACGAATTCGATATCTCTATCAGGGGGCATTCCAGGCAAATCATCTGGAAATACATCTGCATACTCACACACAACAGGAATATCTTCAATTTTAATTTCTTTTGTGGCATAGGCACAAGAGTTGAAGCACTCTCGTTGTGGCAGATAGAGTATGGTGGCTCCTTGATAGTGTGAATCTATCTCAATAGCTCAGGAAGAGATATCTAACAGTACTTTATGTCTAGTCATCCAATCCATACCCAAAATAACATCTATGCCTTCTAAATTCAACACGATCAAATCTGTCTTTATCAAATTGCTACCCAACTTAATTGGTACATGTCTAATGATTTGATTGGAAGCTATCTTCCCACCAGGGGTTGCTATCATGCAAGACCTCTTGGTATGATAAAAATCCAATCCTAACCTTGCTCCAAATTTGGCACTTATAAAGCTACGAGTTGCACCAGAATCAAATAATATGACTGTGGGTTTATTGTGGATAGAGAAAATACCCGACATGACCGGTGCTCCTTCAGGAAGCTCTGCAAGAGTAGTGAAATTAACTCGCCCCTGTCGGACTTGCACCATTTGCTTCTTGCCCTTGCCCTTGTTGTTCTGATTGGAGTTCTGCCCTGGATAAGACTTCTTGGGTTGCGGGCAATTCCTGGCGAAATGGGAAGTACTGCCGCAATTAAAGCATCGATTGTCACAGTTCCCATGATTGAACTGTGGGGCATTTGGCCTTGGGCCAAACTGCTACAGCTACTGAAAAACTAGAGGTCTGAATCCTCCCGGTTGCGGAGGCGGCCTAAAAACAAACCTGCCCGTTGGGGCATTTCTCTGTGGAGCTCTTGGTGGAGTATTCTGCACCAGACGATACATTGGTGGCTGAGCACTCGGGGGTCCCGTTGGTGCCTATCGCTTCTTCTCGGCGCGATGTACCGCGATACAATCTTCTTGAGTAATGGCCATATTGACCAGCTCATTATAAGTATTTGGCTGAACAAGGTTCAGGCATTCCTTGAGCTTGGTGTTGAGGCCATGATGAAAACGGCCGCGCTTCTTGGCGTCAGTATCCGCATGATGGTCCGCGTACTGGCATAAATGATTGAAGGCTTGTGCATACTGAAGCACAGTGCAGGTCCCTTGATTCAAAGCCAAGAATTCATTCAGCTTTCTCTCAATCAGTCCCTCGGGAATATGATGTGTCCGAAAAGCATTCCGGAATTCCTCCCAGGATATAACATGTCCAGTAGGCTGCATAGCACAATAGTGATCCCACCAAATGCGAGCGGTGCCACGAAGCTGTTGGGCGGCGAATTGAGCCTTGTTCGCATCAGCACAAGGTACTGCTAGCAACGCAAACTTGGACTCAATAGTACAGAGCCAAGCATCGGCGTCCAAGGGTTCATCAGTCCGGCTGAACAGCGGAGGTTGGGTACCAAAGAATTCCTGGTAACCCGCTGGTTGTGCATCACGTCCTCCATGCTGCTGGCGTGGCGGATTCTGCTGCCCTTGCACCAGCTGACGGAGCAATTCGGTTTGCATGGCCATTAGCTCGGCCAGATTCGGCGGTGGTGGCGGTGACTGCTGAGATTCACTGCCAGTTTCACGGCCGAAACCTTCAGGCGATCCACGGGTATGACCAACCATCTGTAATTATGGAAGACATCCATTAGATACATTATTCTTGCTCCCAAAATCAATGGTATGTGCAATGATCATACATTGGATATCAAAACAAAATCAGCAGAATTTAACAAAATGCGGTGTAATCCAATATGCATAACACATATTTGCTTAACCAACATAGCTCAAAATTGGTCAGCTGTTAGATAACTTCATACTCTATCATTTCGGTATTCATCAAATAGCCTAAAGATGCACAGATGAAGAGATAAGAATTTGGCAAGAAGAAAGATCAAAATTTCCAAACTGGTAGCCACGACTATATTACATCCAAGGTATTCTTTATATTACAAACCTAGCATCACACTTTTTTACCACATATGTTACAACAAGTGACACTCCTCCTAGGGCTATTTTACAACATTTCCTTCCCTATGTACATATACTACAACAAGGAAGATCACATACTATCTAAGACAATCCTAAGATGCCTAGAAGTTGTCGAGGTTGCCCACAGAGGAAGCACTGCCGGAGGAAGAGTCGTCCGGCTGAGGGTTAGGCTCGGCAGGCGCGTGCTCGGAATCTATCTCTAAAACTCCCTCAATCTCCTCTGGGTCTTCTTCTTCTGCTGCAGGCTCGGCTGGGACAACTGGGGGTATTGGCTGCTCAAGAAGCATACCAATATGGTCCATAGCATCACCCAGCTCTAGTTGGAGCTCGTGAACCTGCTCCTGAAGTAAAGCAATCACTGTGTTGCGCTGCACTATTTCAGCACCATGCTCCATAACCTGAAGCCCGTACTGTGCAATAGCGTTATCTCTCCCATCAACAGCCTCCTGAAGCTCCTGAATCTGAGTGTCTCTCAGGCTAAGACCTCGCTGAAAAGTCTGGGCCAAGTCTATCACCTGATCCATATGCCTCTGCTGAAGAGCCTGATAGTGGTACTGTGCATTCATATACCTAACCACCTCCTGGATAGTCTCATCAGCCACATCTCCAACTAAATTACCAAAGTGGGTGGTCTTGAAGAGCCACTTTGCGTTGCCAGCACTGACTGCCGGAAACAAGCCAATAGGATAAGCGGCTACTTCGTCCGGATGGTGCTCACAGAAGGTGGTAATAGCTTTGAGAGCTGCTGTGTCAAAAGCGTCCACAAGGCGATATCCAACCACCTCAATCTCAATAGGCGGCAACTCCAAAGTAGGGTGCTGAGGAATGGTCATGGTGGCACTGCACTTCTAAACTCCATCCTCAGAAAACTATCGTTCCTTGTACCGGGGTGGTTCTGGGTAGTGGAAAATACGAAGAGTATCCCACAAAATCCTAGGAAAGCCCTCCCAGTACAGGCAATCAGTATGAGCATTTCCATCATCATCCCAAAAGATGCTCGGAAGGTCCGCCATCTGAATCCAAAAAGATTCAAATGTGAGTTAAATAATTATCTCAAGACTTCTCAAATAAAGCTTTTAAGAAGACTGCGGAAAAATGTGATTCTGATTCAAAAGATTTTACGATTTCACAAACTCAAGAGGTAAACAAACCACAATTGGTACTGGTTCATCATTTGAGATTCTTTGGAACGAAAAGATCATTAGAACATCAAGATGGGGCTAAGGATGAATGCATGACTTAAATCCATCTTTTTATCCAAGGAAATCTAAATGTTTCAACAAACATGCTCATAATATCAAATTTAACTCATCTTATTTTTAAGCACACTAATACATATCCATGAAGATCCACACTAGAAATCCCTTAAAAAGACTCATGTAACAATTTCAAATTCTAGGAATCAAATCATACATCATCAAACCATGCATGCACGGCCTATTCGCCCTCTCAAGATAAACAATTGCCAACTATTGTTGGGCTTACGCGGTTAGTACGGTGACATAACATAGATACGGCTCTCCCTATAATATCTAGTCGATAAATTCTAACCGTTCTTAACTTATCGAATCGCGGTTAGTGTACCTACAGAAGTTTGACAGAACATATATATGCATTGAACCTTTCATGCCAGCACTCATGAAAGTGTCCCCATACATTACCGGTCACTATAGAAGCGGCATACATGCATCCAACACTGCATGGACAGTGCTCATACGCTACCGAGGCAACGTATTCACGGTACTTTTACTCCCAATATAATCAACCGATGGTCAATATATTGGCAGTAGCTCAAATAGGTCACTGCTTGAGCGCAGCGTTCGGTTCGCATCGCCGACGGGAAGGTCAGACTCCCTCAGCTGACTGAGTACACTTTACTCCCAATATAGTCAACTAATAGTTGGTATATTGGTAGCATCTCAAGTAAGCCACTGCTTGAGGGCAGCGTTCGGCTCGCATCACCGACGGGAAGGTCAAACTCCCTCAGCTGACTGAGGATCCATACCTTCTTACCTTCGCGTAGGTGCATCGTTACAGAATTCAAAAAGTTAATTGTGCACAAATGTAAGGTTTGACAGAATGTAAAGTGTTGGAAGTCAGATATAATAAACCATACATAGATAGCCACCTAATAATTCTCTTACATTTCCCTAGGGCTTTACGTTCTATGCACAATCCTTAACGAAACCAACGTAGTTTTATAAAGACTTTATTGGTCCAATTTTATACGGAAATCGATTTTTAAGGTTCCAACACCTCTGGTGTACACTTGCAGCTCTGATACCAGCTGTGGCAGAACCACCTGAATTATCTCGGCTCAAGTGCGTTGGCCATCACCCTAAAGGCAACACCGGCTCAAACGCACTTCAAATGGAACAATTCTTGGTGTGTCGGGTAACATCCCGATACAACCACCGGTTCTCGGATCGAACAAGCATACCCCGCACGATGGCGAGTCCAGAGATATTACAACCATAATTTTACAACACAGGCATAACAGGTATTACAATAAGTTTAAAACAGTATTACAGATCCAAACTTAGTAAAATATTATACAAGACATAAGTTTAAAGTTCAGAGTTTAAAGGCAGCAGAAAGAAAACACGACGGCTACAACACGTCGCAAAAGGACACCAAGCTAGCCCAAGCAAGGTATCACTCATCGGGGTCATTGCCGGCCGAAGACGGATCCCATTCTACGGACCAGCCAGGAGGCAAAGAGCAGGGCCAAGTCAGACTAGCAATCTGGTCCTCAAAACCCATACCTGAAAAAGGTTTCAACAGCAAGGCTGAGTATTCTAATACTCAGCAAGACTTAACCATCAATGGATATACTTAATCCACCTAGCTAGACTATGCATGGCTTTGTAAGGCTCTGGTTTTCCTTTTGCTGAAAAGCAATAAAGAGTAGGTCCTTACTTTCAAATTTTAGCTTCTAAGATTCTAGTTGATTAACCATTCTATATAAGCAACTACTCCTATTCAACCATGGTAGAACTTTAAGCAAACATCAAGATTGATCATAATAATGTTACTCTTATTACTCTGTGTGGCAAAGGGATCAAGCAGTCCCAAACCGTGAGAAGCGGACGATTCGAAACGAATTTGTTGACCTGGCCAGGCAGACCTAACACACACGTTTGGAACACCATCGGGTCGTCCCCAAACAACCGTTGACCTTTCATTCCGGCTTGTGGATAGGGTCACTCTCCTTGACTACAGGGCACCAACTTCCTCCCTGCACCCGTGGTGTTGCACAACATAAACATAAATAAAACCTATCTCTAAGAGAGAGTGGAAGGTATATCCACTCCCCGGTCCGATCGGCTACTAGCCTTACCGTGTACCATATTTACGGCGTGTGGCTAGTACGTTCAAAAACTTAACCACCGCTACCACACACCGCGACCTTAGCAAAATTTATCAACACATACGGGGTCTCACCCAAGGTCATGATATCGAACACGACCCCGTCCGTCGTCCTTATGGTTATTGCAGAAAGTAAACAAGCAATTCCTATAGAGCTCGCGAGTGACAGGCAATCACTCGACTTTTACCGGTCCTATTAGCTTAGCAATTATTCGAACTCAGGTCTAGTGTTCAGTACATAGGTTCTTAGGATCATGCATCTAGGGTTTCAATTCAAATCCTAAGAACTGTAAATGCACAAGTAAGTAATAACGATAAATTGTAATAATTTGAAATACTGGGTTATGTCCGGTGCTTGCCTTCGCGGTTGTCGCTAGCTAAAATAGCCTTGGGCTCTTCCGGACTTTGGTCCGGATCTTCAGTCAGTGTAGCGGCGTTCAGCTGGGCTTCTTGATCACCTTCTTCGGAATCCGGGATCAGCTCGTACGTCCCGTCCGATAAAACAGTCGTATCTATATGTGATGCAAGAAACGATATTTCAAACACATACATTTCACGATAAAGTTGTAGTCTAACAACTAGCAACAAAACTTAGCATACGGGCAATCGTTTATGGAATAGTTCTAATCTTAACTTTACTTCATAAAAAGAATTGGGTGGCGGTTTTTAAAAGCGAAAAGAAAAGCATGAAAGACTTTGACTATTTTAAAACATAAGCTAAGAACAGATTCTGCAGCTACAAAATTTATGCAAGGTAGTACATCTCATCAGCAGCTTGCAGTAAAAAGCTTAGCTAAAAACAGTAAGGCATGATTACATGAAAAATACTCAAACAGATTATGTTTAAACAAAGATGAATTCCTACATAACAAACTACCATACCTATGAAGCTCAAATTTTCTTAAAACATGCTTCACATGCTTACGAACGCTCCATAATTTTTCAGAATTTATCTAGACATAAAACTGAAGTAATAATTTTGGCAAAATTAAACCACATATAGTAAAACTAATTAGTACAGAAAATTATATAATGTTTCTGGTTCTCATATTTTACATACATGGATATATGACAAAAATATAGTTCTAAAAAAATTCTCAGAATTTTCTAATCAAGGAAACTATTTATCACAATTAAAGCCTACTTAATAAGCATTAAATCAAAGATATAGTTAGACAGCTCTAAAATTTCCCAAACTTGGGTAATAGCAAGGTTGTAGTTACATATAATCATGGAAAAAGTTTCACACTCAGAACTTAAATATTTCTACCAACACAAATAAATTAGCAAAACTAGTAGATTTAGGAATCTTGAAACTTTGACCTAGTTAATGATGTCAAAAAGGTTTCAAATTTTTACCACGTACTACCAACACTGCAAGACACAAGATAACCAAATATCACACGAAATTACTAAGTAGAACTCCTAGAACAATTAAAGCTAATTATTCAATTCTTTTTCTTGGATTAAAATACAGACCAAAACAGAAGATATGTATGTAACAAAAGTTGTAGACCTTGTAACAAGGATTCCAAAACATTTAAATTTGTATTTTTCTGATGTTTCTACTAATTTCTATTCATTTTCAAAGTTCAGCCTAAAAACAAAAGGAAAAGAACTGAAGACTTGCATCCAGGCCCCTAGAATTCTAAAAGTATTTGCGGGGACGCCCCTGGCCGGTGTCAAAGCAGGGGAAGGATTTGACCGGCCGATTCCCAGCGAGGCTCGTCACCGGCGGCGAGGGGAAAGAGACTGGGGAGCAAGAGGAAGTCAAGGCGCACCTAATGGTGTGCTTGGACGGGTCTGGGATGGTCGGAGCGAGGTGGTCCACTGCGAGCAGGGCGACGGCGGCGGAGAAGAACGGCGGAGCTCGACGGCGACCGTGCTGTGGCGGTGGATTGGGGGTGCGGAGGAGTCTGGGAGCTGCGCGAGACTCGGGCAGTACTAAAGGTTGGGTCAGCGCGGGCGGAGCGGTTACGGAGGTGCGGGGCGACGGTGAGCTTCGAGCTCGCCGGCGTTCGGGCTGGCGGCGGCGATGTTCTGGGGGTTCTTGGTAGGGAGCGGGCGAGGCAAGAAGGGGAAAGTGAAACGGGATTGCTCCTGGTACTGAGGCGCGCGCGAGTTGGGGAGCTGAGGCTCTGCAGCGAGCTGTCCACGGTGACGGCGAGGTGGCGGCCGCGGAGCTCGTCGGGGTGGCGTGGCGAGGGGAGGAGAGGTCCAGCGCGAGGGAAAGTGGGTCCAGGAGGTCACTGGGGTGCCGCGTGGGGCGGTGGGCGAAGCAGGAGGTGGCCTGCGGCCTCCCACGGCGGCGGGCACCGCCGCTCAGCGCCGGCGATGGTGAAGCAGAGAGGGAGAGAGGTGGAAGAAGACTGCTGGGTCTTTTTGCAAATTCCAAAAAGTTTAGGGATCCCACTGTAAAATCAAAATAACTTCTAAACTAGGGCTCAAACGAAAAAGTACCCAACATGAAAGTTGTTCAACTTTTCAAGATCTACAACTTTGATGTTCTGCAAAAATTGATTTGACCAAAGGTTAAAGAGTTATTTTGAAAACATAGGAAGGATTTTGAATTTAATGGACTTTTGTCTTTTCCATTGCAAATTCAGTTTAATTTCAAACTAAAAAGCAAAATTTTCTACCATGTAATGATTACACTAAATTTTACACATAAACCCTCCACAAAAGCAATATTAGCTCTCCCAATTCAAATTAAGTTATAGAAAGGACCTTGCATTAAATCATATTTACACAAATAACCTTTTATTTTTACAATAAGATCCTTTTTCAAGCAAATTAAGCACATGATGCATAAAATAAATACAATTCTACTGTGCAAGCACTTAGGGTGTCACATCCGGCTGCTGTTGTGGCTTGTGCTGCTGCAGAGATTGGTTGAACTGCTACTGCTGGGGCTGATTTTGGATGAGCTACTGCTGCTGGGGCTGATTTTGGATGATCTGCTGCTGATGGGGCTGAGTTTGGCTATCTGGCTGCCCCGTCTCCTGTGGCCCTAATTTGTTTTCAGGCTGCTGGCTGAGCTGCGGCTTCTGCTGAGCATCCTTTTGCTGACGCAGAGCATGAGTAGCTGCATCTGAAGCTGTACCAACTGATGCTGCTGCAGAGTTTGGATGCCTAGACCTGGGTGGTATAAGGATTCTCACTCTTTGCCACTGTATGCGTTGCAATAGAGAATCACCTAAAGTTGTGATCTCATCCTCTACTGGGATAGGCAGTTGATGTGCCTTGCATTGGGCCACACATAAGTAGGTTGCACCACTGCAAACCCATGCTGTACCAGTACTGTATAGCAAATTTGTTGATTTGGATAGACAGTGCCTAATGCGAGCTCCATGTCACACTCGCTGCCATACAAAAGACTGCACTTCGTTGGCTCTGTCAGCAGATCTATAGTGTCCGGCTATGGTGGACCATCATTTTACCCCTTTCGGCTGTCAGCGGTTGTGTTGTCATTTTGACCATCATTGGGCACATCCTCCTCAGCTGTGTTGTCAGCAGATCTATTGTGTACACTCTGGGTGAGGCACAGACCATCCGGTATGGGCACGCCTGCAACTCTCAGCATGGCTATAACTCTAGTGATTGCTTTACCAACTATCGCTTCCTTGTCCGCATCAGACCTCCTCTGCTTCCTCTTCCTGTACATTCCAGCACACTCTTCGCCAAACCCTTTACCCCAGCCAAGTGCACTAGACACACCTCGCACCCATCCTCGATGCTCTGGATTGTCAAGTGCCTCAGTCAGAAGATCATTCTCCCTAACCCCAGTGAAAGAACCATCACTAGCTTAGAGGGACTATGGCCGTTTAGGTGTCCGAGGAGGCTGAGGAGCGTATATTTGAGCACTCTAATTTCTTCAAAGTAACGGTGCCGGAGGCACGACCCGGCCAATTAAGGCCAGGAGCGCATCGCCGGCAGAAGGGTTGAGTAGGTCGGTGCTCGCCGAAAGGCGGACCGGCCGACCCGGCCCAAGGTCCAAGTACGAGCTTTTTAACTGCAACAACTTAAATATACGCTATTGGAGCTGGAATTACCGCGGCTGCTGGCACCAGACTTGCCCTCCAATGGATCCTCGTTAAGGGATTTAGATTGTACTCATTCCAATTACCAGACACTAACGAGCCCGGTATTGTTATTTATTGTCACTACTAAGTTATAGAAAGGACCTTGCATTAAATCATATTTACACAAATAACCTTTTATTTTTACAAAAAGATCCTTTTTCAAGCAAATTAAGCACATGATGCATAAAATAAATACAATTCTACTGTGCAAGCACTTAGGGTGTCACATCCGGCTGCTGTTGTGGCTTGTGCTGCTGCAGAGATTGGTTGAGCTGCTACTACTGGGGCTGATTTTGGATGAGCTACTGCTGCTGGGGCTGATTTTGGATGATCTGCTGCTGATGGGGCTGAGTTTGGCTATCTGGCTGCCCCGTCTCTTGTGGCCCTAATTTGTTTTCAGGCTGCTGGCTGAGCTGCGGCTTCTGCTGAGCATCCTTTTGCTGACGCAGAGCATGAGTAGCTGCATTTGAAGCTGTACCAGCTGATGCTGCTGTAGAGTTTGGATCCCTAGACCTGGGTGGTATAAGGATTCTCACTCTTTGCCACTGTATGCGTTGCAACAGAGAATCACCTAAAGTTGTGATCTCATCCTCTACTGGGATAGGCAGTTGATGTGCCTTGCGTTGGGCCACACATAAGTAGGTTGCACCACTGCAAACCCATGCTGTACCAGTACTGTATAGCAAGTTTGTTGATTTGGATAGACAGTGCCTAATGCGAGCTCCATGTCACACTCGCTGCCATCCAAAAGACTGCACTTCGTTGGCTCTGTCAGCAGATCTATAGTGTCCGGCTATGGTGGACAATCATTTTACCCCTTTCGGCTGTCAGCGGCTGTGTTGTCATTTTGACCATCATTGGGCACATCCTCCTCAGCTGTGTTGTCAGCAGATCTATTGTGTACACTCTGGGTGAGGCACAGACCATCCGGTATGGGCACGCCTGCAACTCTCAGCATGGCTATAACTCTAGTGATTGCTTCACCAACTATCGCTTCCTTATCCGCATCAGACCTCCTCTGCTTCCTCTTCCTGTACATTCCAGCACACTCTTCGCTAAACCCTTTACCCCAGCCAAGTGCACTAGACAAACCTCGCACCCGTCCTCGATGCTCTGGATTGTCAAGTGCCTCAGTCAGAAGATCATTCTCCCTAACCCCAGTGAAAGAACCATCACTAGCTTAGAGGGACTATGGCCGTTTAGGTGTCCGAGGAGGCTGAGGAGCATATATTTGAGCACTCTAATTTCTTCAAAGTAACGGCACCGGAGGCACGACCCGGCCAATTAAGGCCAGGAGCGCATCGCCGGCAGAAGGGTTGAGTAGGTCGGTGCTCGCCGAAAGGCGGACCGGCCGACCCGGCCCAAGGTCCAAGTACGAGCTTTTTAACTGCAACAACTTAAATATACGCTATTGGAGCTGGAATTACCGCGGCTGCTGGCACCAGACTTGCCCTCCAATTGATCCTCGTTAAGGGATTTAGATTGTACTCATTCCAATTACCAGACACTAACGAGCCCGGTATTGTTATTTATTGTCACTACTAAGTTATAGAAACGACCTTGCATTAAATCATATTTACACAAATAACCTTTTATTTTTACAAAAAGATCCTTTTTCAAGCAAATTAAGCACATGATGCATAAAATAAATACAATTCTACTGTGCAAGCACTTAGGGTGTCACATCCGGCTGCTGTTGTGGCTTGTGCTGCTGCAGAGATTGGTTGAGCTGCTACTACTGGGGCTGATTTTGGATGAGCTACTGCAGCTGGGGCAGATTTTGGATGATCTGCTGCTGATGGGGCTGAGTTTGGCTATCTGGCTGCCCCGTCTCTTGTGGCCCTAATTTGTTTTCAGGCTGCTGGCTGAGTTGCGGCTTCTGCTGAGCATCCTTTTGCTAACGCAGAGCATGAGTAGCTGCATTTTGAAGCTGTACCAGCTGATGTTGCTGTAGAGTTTGGAT
Source organism: Panicum virgatum (assembly GCF_016808335.1). Taxonomy (NCBI): domain Eukaryota; kingdom Viridiplantae; phylum Streptophyta; class Magnoliopsida; order Poales; family Poaceae; genus Panicum; species Panicum virgatum. The sequence goes on along the minus strand of NC_053142.1, from coordinate 4,727,917 downwards.
CCCTAGACCTGGGTGGTATAAGGATTCTCACTCTTTGCCACTGTATGCGTTGCAATAGAGAATCACCTAAAGTAGTGATCTCATCCTCTACTGGGATAGGCAGTTGATGTGCCTTGCGTTGGGCCACACATAAGTAGGTTGCACCACTGCAAACCCATGCTGTACCAGTACTGTATAGCAAGTTTGTTGATTTGGATAGACAGTGCCTAATGCGAGCTCCATGTCACACTCGCTGCCATCCAAACGACTGCACTTCGTTGGCTCTGTCAGCAGATCTATAGTGTCCGGCTATGGTGGACCATCATTTTACCCCTTTCGGCTGTCAGCGGCTGTGTTGTCATTTTGACCATCATTGGGCACATCCTCCTCAGCTGTGTTGTCAGCAGATCTATTGTGTACACTCTGGGTGAGGCACAGACCATCCGGTATGGGCACGCCTGCAACTCTCAGCATGGCTATAACTCTAGTGATTGCTTCACCAACTATCGCTTCCTTGTCCGCATCAGACCTCCTCTGCTTCCTCTTCCTGTACATTCCAGCACACTCTTCGCCAAACCCTTTACCCCAGCCAAGTGCACTAGACAAACCTCGCACCCGTCCTCGATGCTCTGGATTGCCAAGTGCCTCAGTCAGAAGATCATTCTCCCTAACCCCAGTGAAAGAACCATCACTAGCTTAGAGGGACTATGGCCGTTTAGGTGTCCGAGGAGGCTGAGGAGCGTATATTTGAGCACTCTAATTTCTTCAAAGTAACGGCGCCGGAGGCACGACCCGGCCAATTAAGGCCAGGAGCGCATCGCCGGCAGAAGGGTTGAGTAGGTCGGTGCTCGCCGAAAGGCGGACCGGCCGACCCGGCCCAAGGTCCAAGTACGAGCTTTTTAACTGCAACAACTTAAATATACGCTATTGGAGCTGGAATTACCGCGGCTGCTGGCACCAGACTTGCCCTCCAATGGATCCTCGTTAAGGGATTTAGATTGTACTCATTCCAATTACCAGAGACTAACGAGCCCGGTATTGTTATTTATTGTCACTACTAAGTTATAGAAAGGACCTTGCATTAAATCATATTTACACAAATAACCTTTTATTTTTACAAAAAGATCCTTTTTCAAGCAAATTAAGCACATGATGCATAAAATAAATACAATTCTACTGTGCAAGCACTTAGGGTGTCACATCCGGTTGCTGTTGTGGCTTGTGCTGCTACAGAGATTGGTTGAGCTGCTACTACTGGGGATGATTTTGGATGAGCTGCTGCTGCTGGGGCTGATTTTGGATGATCTGCTGCTAATGGGGCTGAGTTTGGCTATCTGGCTGCCCCGTCTCTTGTGGCCCTAATTTGTTTTCAGGCTGCTGGCTGAGCTGCGGCTTCTGCTGAGCATCCTTTTGCTGACGCAGAGCATGAGTAGCTGCATTTGAAGCTGTACCAGCTGATGCTGCTGTAGAGTTTGGATCCCTAGACTTGGGTGGTATAAGGATTCTCACTCTTTGCCACTGTATGCATTGCAACAGAGAATCATCTAAAGTTGTGATCTCATCCTCTACTGGGATAGGCAGTTGATGTGCCTTGCGTTGGGCCACACATAAGTAGGTTGCACCACTGCAAACCCATGCTGTACCAGTACTGTATAGCAAGTTTGTTGATTTGGATAGACAGTGCCTAATGCGAGCTCCATGTCACACTCGTTGCCATCCAAACGACTGCACTTCGTTGGCTCTGTCAGCAGATCTATAGTGTCCGGCTATGGTGGACCATCATTTTACCCCTTTCGGCTGTCAGCGGCTGTGTTGTCATTTTGACCATCATTGGGCACATCCTCCTCAGCTGTGTTGTCAGCAGATCTATTGTGTACACTCTGGGTGAGGCACAGACCATCCGGTATGGGCACGCCTGCAACTCTCAGCATGGCTATAACTCTAGTGATTGCTTCACCAACTATCGCTTCCTTGTCCGCATCAGACCTCCTCTGCTTCCTCTTCCTGTACATTCCAGCACACTCTTCGCCAAACCCTTTACCCCAGCCAAGTGCACTAGACAAACCTCGCACCCGTCCTCGATGCTCTGGATTGCCAAGTGCCTCAGTCAGAAGATCATTCTCCCTAACCCCAGTGAAAGAACCATCACTAGCTTAGAGGGACTATGGCCGTTTAGGTGTCCGAGGAGGCTGAGGAGCGTATATTTGAGCACTCTAATTTCTTCAAAGTAACGGCGCCGGAGGCACGACCCGGCCAATTAAGGCCAGGAGCGCATCGCCGGCAGAAAGGTTGAGTAGGTCGGTGCTCGCCGAAAGGCGGACCGGCCGACCCGGCCCAAGGTCCAAGTACGAGCTTTTTAACTGCAACAACTTAAATATACGCTATTGGAGCTGGAATTACCGCGGCTGCTGGCACCAGACTTGCCCTCCAATGGATCCTCGTTAAGGGATTTAGATTGTACTCATTCCAATTACCAGAGACTAACGAGCCCGGTATTGTTATTTATTGTCACTACTAAGTTATAGAAAGGACCTTGCATTAAATCATATTTACACAAATAACCTTTTATTTTTACAAAAAGATCCTTTTTCAAGCAAATTAAGCACATGATGCATAAAATAAATACAATTCTACTGTGCAAGCACTTAGGGTGTCACATCCGGTTGCTGTTGTGGCTTGTGCTGCTACAGAGATTGGTTGAGCTGCTACTACTGGGGATGATTTTGGATGAGCTGCTGCTGCTGGGGCTGATTTTGGATGATCTGCTGCTAATGGGGCTGAGTTTGGCTATCTGGCTGCCCCGTCTCTTGTGGCCCTAATTTGTTTTCAGGCTGCTGGCTGAGCTGCGGCTTCTGCTGAGCATCCTTTTGCTGACGCAGAGCATGAGTAGCTGCATTTGAAGCTGTACCAGCTGATGCTGCTGTAGAGTTTGGATCCCTAGACTTGGGTGGTATAAGGATTCTCACTCTTTGCCACTGTATGCATTGCAACAGAGAATCATCTAAAGTTGTGATCTCATCCTCTACTGGGATAGGCAGTTGATGTGCCTTGCGTTGGGCCACACATAAGTAGGTTGCACCACTGCAAACCCATGCTGTACCAGTACTGTATAGCAAGTTTGTTGATTTGGATAGACAGTGCCTAATGCGAGCTCCATGTCACACTCGTTGCCATCCAAACGACTGCACTTCGTTGGCTCTGTCAGCAGATCTATAGTGTCCGGCTATGGTGGACCATCATTTTACCCCTTTCGGCTGTCAGCGGCTGTGTTGTCATTTTGACCATCATTGGGCACATCCTCCTTAGCTGTGTCGTCAGCAGATCTATTGTGTACACTCTGGGTGAGGCACAGACCATCCGGTATGGGCACGCCTGCAACTCTCAGCATGGCTATAACTCTAGTGATTGCTTCACCAACTATCGCTTCCTTGTCTGCATCAGACCTCCTCTGCTTCCTCTTCCTGTACATTCCAGCACACTCTTCGCCAAACCCTTTACCCCAGCCAAGTGAACTAGACACACCTCGCACTCATCCTCGATGCTCTGGATTGTCAAGTGCCTCAGTCAGAAGATCATTCTCCCTAACCCCAGTGAAAGAACCATCACTAGCTTGAGCTGCAATTCTTTTCACTTTATCTGCTACGTCCGCCACCAGAGGGGAACTGAATGTTATGTCTCCGCTTCCACTGGTGGTCTTCCCTGACCTTGCCCGCAGATATGACCTAGAACGGCCAGGAAATTGCTCCCAAGGGTTCTCCTTTCCTTCTGCAGCTAGCTTTTCATCCTCCTCCTCCCACTGTTTCCTTTTACCATAATAACTTTTCCTTCCCATCTTGTGTGGCTTATTGTGCTTGGCTCTCTTCTCTTTCATATGCTGGCTCACATGCTTGAACAATGGAGATTTGGTTGTCAGCACAAACTGCTCCCAGTCTTCTGGCTTCAAAAATGGGTGCTTCTCAAAGGGAAGCTCGTCTTGCCTCACAAAAACTGCTCTTAAATGGGCCTTGAACTGCTGTTGCAAAGTCACAATCTCTTTCATAGCTGACTTAATTGCCTTATCGCGAGCAGCTGTGGATAGATTGCCTAGGTACTCTAGCTTTTCCTCCAAAACAGTGAACAGATCTCTCCTCTCATCAGCTGTGAGATCCTCAACCTTGTTGTTGATTGACACCCTCTCCCGAGCAATGAGGCCGCAGACCAATATGAATCTTTCCCTCGCAGCATCTGGGGTAGGCCAACCTTGGTCATCAAGTCCAGTTATAGTCACCTTGTCCTCTGGCCATTTGGTTTGTGTCCTTGACTTGCGTGCTCGATTGCTACTCGCAGCAGTTTGTGTTGACTGAGCTAGTGAAGCAGCTACGCTGTTTAAATTTGTATCTTCTAAACCAGGTGCATTGTTGCTCTGTGTAGTAGCAGGTTCACTGTCACCAGTGGAACTCGTTGATGAGGCAGACTGCATAGATTATATATCAGGTTGTCAGTAGAGCAACATAAGCAAGGCTGAAAATGTGAAGAAAATACATATTACATAAATTCTACATATCAAAATTTTATTTGTACCAGTTTTAAAGTCATCAACTCATTTTGTACCATATGCATCTAGTTTAAATAAGCATTAGTAATTATATATTACATGGGGATAGGTACTGACCATTTTGACAGACTATAAGTAAAGAGGTAATTATATACTCATGTTGCATGCAAACTATAAGAGGTAAACAGACTGGTGCTAAGCATAAGTAAAGAGAATAACCCTATGTGAACTAATAATATAAGAGGTAAACACAGACTGGTGCTAAGCATAAGTAAAGAGAATAACAGACTGGTGCAAGACTGAAAATGTAAACAAATTATATACTGGTTGGGGATAGGTACTAACCATTTTGACAGGGTGAGGAAATGCTTATATATCAAAGCAATGAAGTGTACACTCGATGGGCTTTTGGCAAGAAGAGGAGCAAGCAATCAGTTACAGGAAAAAGCAATTAAGAAAGGATTATGACAGCAAAAAACTATACAATGTAAATAAGGTACAAAAGGATGGTAGGTGCTAAGTGAGTGCATCGAGGGGGCCACCAAACTAGGAGTTACAGGGTATACACCACAATACCACATGCCACTACGTTGGGTTTTTTTTGGCCCCAAATAAAGACTTACGCAGCCTAGCACCCACCACATAACTAAAGAAGAACAACAATGTTTAGCTAAGAAAAGTAGGTTCAATAGTACTATACATTGTAAATAAGCTACAAAGGATTGTGACATACCTGGCAATCAGTTATTGCAGCAAAAATTGAACAACATCATGGTATCCTACCCAAAAATTGAACAACAACACAGTATCCTACCCAAAAATTGAACAACAGCACAGTATCCTACCCAAAAATTGAACAACAGCATAGTATCCTACCCAAAAATTGAACAGAACAACGTCAAAGTATACTAATACAAGCAATTCCAGGAAAACAATCCTATTTGAAAGTAGCAATTACCTAAACAATTCCAGGAGAATAACCCTAAACTATTCTAGGACAATTCCAGGAGAATAACCCTAAACTATTCTAGGAGAACAATCAGCCATAGTAGGAGAGGATGGCCGGGGTTGGAGGAGCACTTACCTCTGTTGCCAATGACGTAGTCGTGCTACTGGTGGCCGGAGGGGCCGGATCCGCGTCGCCTCATTGCCTGAGGTAGCCGGGTCACCGACGCCGGGCTGCCGGATCCGCGGCTGGGTCGTGGTCCTCACGTCAGGCGCCGCTTCGCCGTCGTCGTGCCAAAAGCCGGGTCGCCGTCGTCACTCCAAGAGCCGGGTCGCCGTCACCGGGCCGCCGGATCCACGGCTGGGTCATGGTCCTCACGTCAGTAGCCGCTTCACCGTCGTCATGCCAGAAGCCGGGTCGCCGTCGTCATGCCAGGAGCAGGGTCACCGTCGCCGGGCCACCGGATCTGTAGCTGGGTCGTGGTCGTCACGTCAGGGTTAGGGTTTCTTGGTCGAAACCCTAGCCATAACGGCTCGAGCAGGTGCGAGCAGGGCTGGAGTAGAGGCCGCGTGTTGTGGGGTTGGAGAACAGCAGCGCTATGGCAGCGAAGGTGAGCGAGGAGAGCGGCGGCAGCGAAGGCAAGCGGGGAGAGCGGCGGCGGCGAGGAAGAGGAGAGAAGACAGAAGAAGAAGAGGAGGGGGGATTTGGTTACATCCAAATTTTGGAGCCAGATAGCGCTCGCGGCCAATGAGGCTAACATGTGGGCCCATCCTCGTCAGATCCAAATTTTAGAGCCGGATGGCCGCCGCGGCCAATGAGACTGACATGTGGACCCGACACCTTTTTTTTGAAATTAAACTTGCTAGCATCAAATGGCTAAGCTACTTGAGTCCAAAAAATTTAGAAAAAATGTTTCTGCAAACATAAAAGCAGAGGTGACAATCTAAGACATGGATCACCCTCGGACCTACTATGGTTTGATCACAACTAAAAAAGAAAAATAGCCCAATCTGAATGTTCCACTAATTTTAGAGCACAGAAAACAGCATCTAAAAATTCATAAAAAAATATCCTAAATTTATCATTTGACATGTAGCATTTGAATAAAATAACATAAGTCAAAGTTGTGTAATAAAAATGAAACTTACTTTACAAGATGATGAATGTTGTATAAGTAAATATGAATAAATAATTTTAATAACATCTTAACTTGGTCTAAACATTCTACAAATTGATGTGACAACATAATTTGGGTCCCTAAACTTTACATAAAAATTTCAAATCGATTTGACGAAGGAAGAATATACATTGTGTACAAATGTCTACCTCTTTCACATAGTTCCATGCAATGTTACTTGAACCTTGAAGTCTTCCATACTCCACAACATGTACGAACTCGTATGCATGTCAAATTTGAACATAACCTTGTTCTCACCTTAACATTGCAAAATACGATGTTGTAGGGAGTAATCATTGTGCAAACCAAATGTTTTTTTCTATATGCTATTTAGAAGTAACAAGATAAGGCAATAACATAGAATCTGGTAAACATAATATGGCCTTAAAAACATGATCAACGAAATCAGTGTCATTTTAGAAAAATTTAGAAAAAAAACCATCGAATTTGGATTCAGTATGACGGAGAAATACCAGTTACAAATTTAAATTCAAGATTAAAAGGACAAATATCAACTAGGCCAATAGAACTGGGCAAATCTCGCGGTGCCACCTGGCCCCGAGGCAATCTCGCGCTGCCACCTGGCCATATGAGTAACGGGCGTTGTTCTAACACCCGTTACCTATAACGAAAAATTAATCAAAAAAGGGGGTAGCCGCCGAGAGTCGAGCCGTGGCGGATTTGATCCACACTAAAATGCCTTTCAATTGCGTTATGCGAGTAAATTCATTTAGGGTCTATTTACAATATTATTTATCAACTCCTCCTCATCTCTTCATAAATGGATCCCTCCGCCTTGTCTATTCCTCTTCCTCTCTGCCTCGTCTCTTCCTCTTCCTCTCCGTCTCGCCTCCCTCGACAACTCCAGCGACGGGTCCGCCTCTTCCTCTACGCCTCGTCTCCCTCGTCTCCGGCATGGAGTCCCGCAAGCGCCGTGCTCTGGTCGCCCTGCAACTGCGGGAAAAAGGCCGTTGGGTGCCGGGGAAGAAGCTAGGCTGCGAGGGGACGACGACCCCCAAGAAGGCACGCGCGGGGACGAAGCCAACCCTGAAGAAGGCGGGTGCGGGGATGAAGAGGTCGTCACCATGGTTCCAAGAAGAGGTGACCCCCAAGAAGGAGGTGGCCTCGGACAGCAACGACGGTGGGCCGCCGTCGGGCTTCCTGGGCCCTCCGCCGGGCAACCCCACTCTGGCGAGCATGAAGAACAAGGGGAAGGAGAAGGCGAACAAGGGGAAGGGGAAGGAGGTAATCCACTGTCTAAATTTGCTCCAAGTTTCTTTGATTCAGTTGAATAGTCCTATATTTTTCTGATGGTGGATTCATGTATTTTAGGTTTTCATATCTTACTTATTCTACTAGAGATACTAGAGATGCCTACTAATTAGCTTGAATTTGCTTGAATTTGTCTGAACGTATCATGTCAAATTAGCATGTCCTGATAATTGATTTTGTATGAACTTGTTATCAGAATTTGTTATATGAATTTGTATGAACTTGTTCAGGATGGATTGTGCTATTTTGTGTGTTTGTGAAATTGTCTAAATCTGTCTATCTGCAAAGTGATCTTGTTTTGGATAATTGAAATGTGGTAGTTAGTGCTGTCAAATTAGTTGCCATTTTGTTAGAGGCCCATAGTAACATAAATAAGCATGGAAAAAAAATTCAGAGATCAGACACAGCTTTAGGTATTACACTTTGCAGTCTTCTGAGATTTTTTTTCTCTTCTCTTTATCACTGAACTTCCTAGCATTGAATTTAATTTGCACCACAATTTTTATCTTGTAGGTTCCTATTAATAGGATGAGCATCTGGGAGTTGCACAACAATGTAGCAGCATCACAGGAGAGGGTCTATGCACTTGAAGATGAGCTTGCTGGCGAAAAGGAAAGGATGAAGGCACTTAAGCGCGCACTTGAAGCTGCGGCCAAGAAGGCGAGAGGTGGCCGAAACATCTAGTGGCTGGAGCCTGTTTTCATTTTTGGTAGAATGTCCTAGGTTGAACAAGGGAGACTGATTTTGTCAGAACAAGGTGGACTTAGTGGCCACACTAATTTTGTCCATGCCTGTGTGTGCCCACTAAGTCCTGTGTTCCTGCAAATATGTTTATGTCCATGCCTGTGTGTGGCCACACTGATTTTGTCCATGCCTGTGTGTGCACACTGCAATGTGGTAGTTAGTGGGTGACTGGAGGGTCTGTGTGTGTCTATATATATATATCTATATATATATATCTATAGATATATATATATATATATATATGTTATGTGAACTGTGTTCTGTGATCTCTGAAAATGTGTCCATACCTAATTCTGTGTTATATGAACTGTGATTTTGTGATGCATCATGGATTTGTGAGCTCTGGGAATGCATCACAGGAGAAATGTGAACTCTGAAAATGAGATTCTGGTGAAATGTGTCATAGGTAACGGGCATTTCAGAACGCCCGTTACTGATGTCTCATTGGTAACGGGCATAGTGTTAGTGCCCGTTACCAATGAGACATCAGCAGACAGTCTTACCAATTCAGACATGTCTTACCAATTCAGACATGTCTGATTATCACCAATTCAGACATGTTTGAATATCACCAAAACACATCATATATTACAAATGGATTCAAATTTCTCCAATCCACATCATATATTACAAATGGATTCAAATTTCTCCAATCAACATCATATATTACAAATGGATTCAAATTTCTCCAATCCACATCATATATTACAAATGGATTCAAATTTCTCCAATCCACATCACATATTACAAATGGATTCAAATTTCAGCAATCCACATCATACATCAAATTTGCTTTTTTCTTGCTTTGTGGGCATTGATTGTTTCGTGATGGTCGCTTCTCAAGTATGGTGTTTTATCATTTGCCAAGAGTTGGGGCCTATATGGCTTGTCAAATGATGGAATTTCATAAAATTGGTTGTATTCCTCCTCCTCAATGACATTTTCAACCCCAACAATCCTTTTTTTCCTAGGCATAACCACATACCAATTCTTCTTTGCAAGGTCGGGTACATAGAACACTTGCTGCACATCCTTGGCGAAGACAAACGGTTCATCTTTGTAACCAAAGACTCGTAGATCAACACTAACAAACCCATATTTGTCCTTGGTCACAGCTTTCTTCCCATTGACCCATCGACACCGAAATAGGGCTACCTTCAATCCAACATAGTCAAGCTCCCATATCTCCTCTATCTGACCATAATAGGTGTCTGTCTCCATGTCGTTGTCCATGGCATCTACACGCACACCACTATTTTGATACACGCTCTTGGCATCCTGGGCCATGGTGTAGAAAGTATATCCATTGATATCATATGCTTGGTATGTTGTAATAGTGAATAATGGCCCCGCTGCTAGTTTTCTTATCACATTATCGGTTATAGCAGCGTTGGCTCTCTAGACATAATCTCGGAGCCAAGTGTTGAAGCCTTGCATGTGCTTCTTTGCAACCCAAGCCTTATTACGATTAGGATTACCTTCACGTAGGTGTCGCAAGAGCTCATTGACATACGGTGTAACTATGTCGGTCTATTGAAGCACGATGAAATGAGCCTTGTTGAAGGAATCTTGACCCGGAGTGATTGACTTTTTGCCCAAGGTCCCAACACCTGCAAGCCTACCTTCATGCCGTGAATGAGGCACACCAATGGGGGTTTGGGGGTCCATATAACCTATGGCCCACTCCACTGCTTCGATGGTACCATAACCACTAACCATGGCTCCCTACGGAAAAGACCGGTTATGTACCAATGATTTCAAAAAGCCATAGAACCTCTCATATGGAAACATTTGATGTAGGTAAGATGGGCCAAGGTAGAAGATCTCCTTTGCAAGATGTGCTGTTAGATGGACCATGAGATCAAAGAATGTTGGTGGGAAAGTAGCTTCAAGCTTGCATAGGGTTTCGAAATGCCTTCTCTCTAACCTCAATAGTGCCTCCACATCAATCACCTTCTGTTCTATCTCATTGAAGAAAAAGCACAAGCTCAAGATAGCCTCGCGAACCTGTACTGTCTTGATACCTCTAAGTGCAATAGGAAGAAGAGCTATCATCAACACATGGCAATCATGAGATTTTATCAAGTGGAAATTCATTTTCATGTCCTTCACCGACACTAGCCTCTTGAAGTTCGATGAGTCGCCTAAAGGTACTTTCAAACCATGCAAAAACTCACAGAATTCTTTTCTCTCCGTCTTTCACAATGTGGTTGCAGCTACGGGAAGGACGACTGCCCCCATGTCTGTTTTCTCTGCATAGAGCTCCGGCCTAATGCCCATATCTTTCAGATCCTCCCTTGCATTCTCATGATCTTTTCCTTTGCCCCTCTATTGTAACAATGTTCCGCACAGGCTCTCGCACACATTCTTCTTGATGTGCATGGTGTCAATCGAATGACGCACATCCAACAACTCCCAATACTCTAGCTCCCATAATATTGATTTCTTGTTCCACATCCCTTGTCCATCTTCTTCTTCACCATCTTGCTTCTTTCTTTTGCCAAGGATGGTCTTCTTTGGTAACTCCTCGATAGTTTTGATGTCTTTGACTTGCAAATGGAGCTCCACTCCGAACACATGCGGAGGCGCCATTAGATTCTCCTTTTGCCCGTCAAACTGACAATGCATATTCCGGTATAGATGTTTCTTACGGAGGACATGACGGTGCCCGAAAAATACAAATTTCTTTGACTTTCTCAACCATAATGAGCAGGTTTCATCTAAGCAGTGGGGGCAAGCTTCACCTTTCCTTTTACTCTAGCTGGAGAGGTTGCAATGAGCCGGGTTGTCGTTGATGGTGGTGAACAACATGGCGTGCAATGTAAAGTCCTTACGCTCAAACTCATCCCAAACCTCCTTCACACCAGGCTTCCAAAGTGTCTGCAGGTCATCAACCAATGGCCTCAAGTACACATCAATGCGGTCACCAGGTTGCTTTGGCCCGGAGACCAAGATTGACAACATCAAGTATTTTTGCTTCTTGCATAGCCAGGGTGGAAGGTTCAACACTGAAAGGACAACAGGCCAGGTGCTATGTGTTGAACTCTGGTTACTGAATGTGTTCACGCCGTCCGTGCTCATAGCGAACCGAATGTTCCTACAATCATCTTCAAACCAAGGAAAGTGAGCATCAATGTTACCCCACTGTGCTGCATCTGCGGGGTGCCTAAGCTTGCCATTGCTCGTCTTCTTTCTGCCTTCCTTATGCCAACGCAAGAGTTGGGCCTCCTTTCGTGTGGCAAACATGCGTTTCAAGCAGGAAATGATTGGAAAATACCATGCCACCCTCACAGGACCCCCTCTGTTACCCTTCCTGCCTCTGATCTCCACGGGCTCGTTCCCGTCCTCAGCATTATTATCTCTGCCATCTTTTGTCCTCTTGAAATGATCGAACCCACACTTAGGGCAATTGTCAAGGTCCTCATACTCTCCACAGAACAACACAAGGCTATTCTTACATGCATGGATTCTTTCAACCTCTAAGCCCAAAGGACAAATTATCTTCTTAGCCTTATAGACAGACCCGCCCACTTGGTTTCCCTCTGGTAGCATATCTTTTAGCAGATCCAGTAGTTGTTTGAAACTTTTGTCGGTCCAACCATGACTTGCCTTAAGCTGCAGAAGTTTGAGATCACTAGAAAGCCAAGAATACTTGTGACAACCAGGGTACAGGGGTTTCTTTGAATCTTCGACAAATTGTTTCAGCCTCGATAATTCTGAAGATGTGTACACGCCCTGAAACTCAACATCTCTCAACATCTGATCAACATTGTGCACACGAGGCAGCAACTCATCATCGCTCAAACTAGCAACTTCTTGGTCAGTCATATCCTCAGGCTGCATCACACCGGGTGGGAGTGCTTCATCTTCCTCAAAGTTATAATTGCCTCATTCTTCTTCCCCTATAATAATGACAAAGCAAGGAGTTAAGCCATTATGCTTTACCCTGTAACAATAAGAAATTAATGAGTTAAGTCAATAGGCACTCGTTTCACCTTCATTAAGGCCTTGAGCATGGCATTGCGGTGCCCCTTCATTAAGGCCTTGAGCATGGTGTCGCGCTTCACCTTCTTCAACTTCATTAAGGCCTTCCTCACCATGCATGTTCCAACACGTGTAATTCTCTTTGAATCCACGTGTGATCAAATGATGAAAAATGTTGTCCCTTTGTCCGAACTTCTTCTGGTTGAGACAATCAACACATGGGCAATACATTGTGGGCACACCCCGATTTCTCATGTCCGCCTCAGCTTGAGCTAGAAAACCATTAACCCCACTTAGGAACGTCTCCCAAACTCGAGGCTGTCTATACATCCAAGCCCGATCAGCCGCCATCTACAAGTTCAACAAATATTATTTTTGTTTTGGTCAAATTTCTACAATGTACCTAAAAATTTCTACACACTAGAGATGCCTACTAATTGGGAGGGGCAAATTCCATACCTTGATGAGGAAACGAGGGTGGAGCCACACGGTTGCGGTCACCGACGATGGTCAACGGGCGGCGCTGCTACGGTGACGCGCAGCAGAGCTGCGAGCTCGTGCAGAGCGCCGAGCACAGGCACCAGAGTAGGTGGCACACATGAAGAAGGAGGCGCGCACAAACGCAGGAGCTAGGCGGCGATCGCTGTTGCGGTGAGCACCGCACGCTGCTGTAGCCACGGCGGGGAGCAGGAGTGACAAAGCCACGCGTGGTGGCCGGAGCCAAGTGCAGCCGCGATTGAGGGTGTCGTTGAGGAGGAGGAGGGTCCCGGGCGAGCAGAGGCACCGCCGGCTGTCGCAGCGGCGGTAGTCGCAGCGGCGAAGGACCGCTGGCGCCGCCGACGCCGGGTGGATGCCCGCCGGCTGCCGCAGCCCGCCTCTCGTAGCGAGAGGAGGACGACGACGCTGCTACAGTACTCGCTTCAATTATTGCTACAGTGCTCACGTCAATTATTGCTACAGCTTGTAACGGGCATTAAGCCATTCTACGTAACGGGCACTCACTAACGTTACCAACATAACATATCAGTAACGGGCTTTAACGTCCATTACTCATATTTGTCCTATTTGTAACGGTGATTAACAGTAGCTTTAACGTCCATTACTCATATTTGTCCTATTTGTAGAGGTGATTAACCAACTATTACAGTTATTGATCTTTTTAGTAACGGACTTTAAGCAACCGTTACAGATAATGATTTCATTCGTACAGTTTTATTCAAATACCGTTATGGGCTTGGTACAAGTAACAGGCATTTCAAACGCGCGTTACTAATCTGACTTATCAGTAACGGGCGTTGTGGTGGCGTGGTCGGGCTCGGCCCTGCCAAGATTATTGGTAACGCGCGTTGTTTAGAGCCCGTTACAGATGGCCTACTCTGTAACAGGCTTCAAGCGCCCGTTACTAATCCCCTGTTACCTATTTGAGGTTTTCACGCAGTGAAAATTTGGATGTCAATAGGTCCAACCAATGATAGTTGGTATAGAGAGGAAGATATAGTGTACAGATGGCTGCGGGATAACTGGACATAGAAGAAAAAATTTTGATGACCATGATGAAATATTTTTTATAGATGATAAAGAGTGCGGATAGCCTAAGACCTCGTTTGTTTGTTTTTTTTTCAGTCATAAGTCTCGTCACATCGCATGTTTAAACACCAATTAGGAGTATTAAACATAGATTTAACACAAATCTAATTTTGTAAGTCGTGAATTAATCACGAGATGAATCTATTAAAACTAATTAATTTATAATTTGACTACTAATTGCTACAATAACCATCCAGTAATCGTGCATTAAATATACTTAATATATTCGTCTACTAATTGTAACCTTTTTTTGCGAAATACAGTACAGACGCAGCCGCTCACAAACGCACGCACACTCACCCCTATGAATATAGGCATGCAACCCTACCCCTATGAACACCTCCGAGAGACTGAGCTGGCAGATCCTCGAGATTGACGAAGTCACCACTGGCGCCTCGCTATCGACGGCCACGTTGCCTACGACTGAAACAATAGCGCCGGTTAAATCCTGGAATATATCCAGGAAAATGCGAGCACCAGTGCCGAGTCGAGGACTCGAACCCTGCTGGGCAGGTTCCACCACATGAAATCTTACGCTCAATTCGCATCCTAACTGTAACTTATACAATTAGTTTTATGTTAAATTAATATCTGAACCTTCAACGTGACAGCAACTTAAAAAAATGAATGAGACCTAAAGAAGACACGGTGGTACAGATCGATTGGTGGTTGGGCTGCATTGAAGCTCGCAGAACCAACTGGCAGAGACGTGTGGGGCGAGGTCCGTGCAGATGCCGTGCCCCGGTCAGGAGACAAGACAGCTCGCAGAGGGAGCACAGACGTGCCCCGGTCAAGAGACAAGACGCGTGCCCAGTGCCGGCCCTAAGATGTTGGAGGCGCTCCGTGCCCTCTAGAGTCTAGACTTTATATAAAATCTTATTATATATATATATTTCTTGCAAAGTGAAAATAAATCTATTGATATCTTTTTATTTAACATGTTGGATAATTATCGGAGAATAATGTAGAATAAAATAATAGTATTTTAACTCCTAAATTAGAAGAAAAATATGACCACATGAGTATTACTAGTAGAATTTAGAAATAGAAAACTGGAATACTTTGATAACAATACAAACTTAAGCTAATGCTAGTTAGTGGTTACCTGGAGTCCTGATCCTTCCTGGACGGAGGCACGACCGCACGAAGCTAGGACTGGAGTAGAGGAGGGCCTGGAGTTCCTTCCGCGAGACCACAAACCAGTGTCTACGGTGCCCAGTGCCTAGTGCGCCTGCGCGAGACGGACCAGACGAGCCGCCGTCCGCCGAGCGCCGACGGACTCCCCGGCGCTGAGTCCGGCGTGATCGCGATGCCAAATTGCCGATGCCTGCCGGCCTCTTTGCCAAATTGCCGTCCCCGCGATGATGGTTCGACTAGCAGCCTGCCAGCCTCTTTGCTTTTTGGGTTGGGCCGTATACATAATACATATATATACTTGGGTTTGGGCCTCTTTCTGCCATGGGCTCTGGGCTGGCGCACATGCTGCCCTACCCCAGGGCCGGCACTGCGCGTGCAGAGGGAGCAAGAGGTGCAACAGCTGGGATTTGCTGAGCCAGTCGCCGCTCTCTACAATGTCCTCGAGCCCAGCGCTGCCATAAATTGCCAGAGCCAGAGTATGAACCTTCCTTAAGACTAGTAGCAGTTGGTTATTGGACATTGAATGCATCGTCTACCTGGTGCTCCTCCGGCTCCGGCGTTGCCCTGGCAGCTCAAACAGCTGCGTCCATGGTGGAGTGGACACGAAGGACAGCAGAACCAGCCATTCTCAGGCGACCCCGAACGGCTAGAAAGACACGGTAACACGGAACCCTCTAGCGCGGACACGAACGGCCGTAAGGCGACTCAGATCAGCAGATAGGGTGAACTTTAACGTGTTTTGAACAACGGCAAGGTTGTAGCGAGTGGCACGTGAAATCGGTGTGATCCAAAGAGGAACTGAGTGGGTGGGGGAAATTGGGACTTCCATTTTCATCCTTCGACAGCTCATTTTTCCAACACCAATACCAGGATATCTTTTCATCTTTTCGGAAGAATGATTGATTACCATCTTAGAACATTGTTATCGTGATTGATGGAGAAACTGCATGTTGTATTTCCATTGTGAGAGGTACTGAAAGCGATCGGATCCTATAGCCTAAGAGGGGGAGTGGGTGAATTAGGCACTATTAAAACCTTAACCTATGGCTCCAACTAGTTTGCACAAATCTTAAACTAAAACAAGCTATCTAGATGCACAACTACGGTTCACCTTAGTGTGTAACCCTCATCCCAAAAGAGTTTTGCAACCTATAGCCAATCCTAACAAGATACTACACTAAGAAGGTAAAGGCACACAAGTTGCAATATGAAATGCGGAAGCTTAAAGAGAGGAGTGAGAGAAAGCGAACTCTCGACACGAGGATTTATCCCGTGGTTCAGATTGCCACAAAGGCGCCCCTATGTCCACGTTGTTGAAGCACTCACGAAGAGTATCGCTTCCCGGCAATCAAGTCTCTTCCGTGAGCACAATCACGGTCACCTTGATCCCGATCTTCACTAAGGGAGATTGCCCACGAAGGAGGGGTCTCCGTCCCCCGCACAGTGTCGTCGACGCCGCTCCACACCAAGCCGGAGGGTCGTTGACTTGTCGGCGAGCCACCAAAGCTTCAAGGAGGCCGACACACCGAGATACAACTTTGGTTCACTCTAGAACCACAGCACAAGGATCTAAACCTTGCTTGATCACTCACTCAAGAGCCAACCTTGCACTAACACTCACAAAGATTGTGCTAAGGACTAAGGATTTGATCTTTATGCTCTTGGATGGCTTGGAGATGTTCTTGGGTGTGTGTGGGATGTCTAGCAACTCCAGCAAACTTCAAATGGCCGGGGTGAGGCGTATATATAGGCCACCAAGTCTTGTAGCCGTTGCTCCAATGGTCAGCAGAAAATAGCATACCATCGGATGAACCGATGCCTCTGCCTGGGGTGGCGTCGGTTCATCCGGTCACTCTCAGACCCGAAGTAGCCGTTGAGCTTCTAACACACTGTCTGCGACACCACCGGTTTAACCGATGACTGTGTGTCGGTTAAACCGGTCACTCACAGCACTCAACTAGCCGTTGGCCTTTTTCTCTCCTGCTGACGTCATTACACCGGTGCTATGCTCCGATGCATCACCGGTTCAACCGGTGCTGAAAACTTGGCTCCTGCGCGCTTGACATCATCTCTGGAACATAGTACATTGAATGCACCGATGCCTCTCATGACACCGCCGATTCATCCGGTGCTTCACTTCTTTCTTCACTTGATCTCCAGAGGCGCACAGATTTGTGCCAAAGCCAGGGCGTCGGATCTTCCGACAACCATCGGATGCACTGATGCTTAGGCATCGGTTCTTCCGATGCTACTGATTTCAGTAGAACTCGTCCAATTCAGCGTTTCTTTGAGTTCTTTCTTCATGTTTTGCTTTGCATGACCTTTTTACTTCATCCCTGGGATCTAGAAATGTTCACTTAACTAAACCATCAATCTCATTGATTGCGTTGTCATATGATCATCAAAATCACTCGAAATGGCATAAATGGTGCCATGTTTGTTACAATCTCCACCTTTTTGGTGATTGATGACAACACAATCAAAGCCAGCATAAAATTTGCAAGAATTGACAAATTGAACCACTTACACTTGCTTGGATGCTTACCATCATCCAATGACGGTTTGGTCTCCCCCTAAAACCATGATCCCCTTTGTTCCTCCCCCTATTTGCTACTCTTCTCTCATATGTTGACTTGATCCAGTCGGCATTTTCCCCCTTTGGAATATACTTTTCCTTCTTGGGAACATCTCTCCCCCTTTATTGGGAACATGCCTTGCTTTGATCCACATTTCTCCCGCTTTGGAATCAAATCACCTGAAAAGGTCTTGTAAAACAATATAGCTCAAGAGAAGATTAGTAGCCTAGGGAGTTAGTTTGATGACTTATGATCCAATTGTGTGATATCAATGAAGATACCAATTGAAAATTTGTTATGATGGATCACAAAATCACGAAACTAGCATGACATGAGCTAAGCTTTCCACAAGTGTGTACACAACATGATAATGTGAAAATCAAGTGTACAACTAAAAGATTCAACAAGAAAGCTTAGATCATATCATGAAGGAGGTAGTTCCAAAAAAAAAGAAATTGACAATTGTACCAATTGAATGAGTTTAGAACCTTGCATACCTCCGGAGGTCCACTTAGTTTATCTTGCATGTACCAGTTGAGAGTAACTTGCAATCAATTGAAAGTCTTTAAAGGGGGAGCACTTTGGTACACCAAGGTTAAGCAAATGTATGAACACATAGCCTATGAACTTAGATATGAGCATTTAAGTTCAATAGAGCATGGCTCAATATATGTTGACGCTCCTTAGAGCGCCAATTTACGTACCGCAAGCGCACGGATCGGGTAGCTTTTCCCTTAGAGTATTCCCCCTAGGTTTATCAATCCACGGAACAAGTGTATTACTATGCTTAACTAAGCACTAATGATGTTGGTAAAAGATCTATATTGCGTGTATGAGTGTGAAATAGATCTAATCTAATCTAGACTAGTGAGCAATGATAGGTGTGTGCATAAGATATGAAGAGCATTTGTCCAATGGGTCTAGGATCACTAGAGATGTAATCACCAAGCAACGAAGAACGGATCTAATCTACCAAAGGTGTGTTCCAAGATCAAAACCTTTCCCTCCCGCATACTGTCACTACACGAGGATAGTCGGTAACGAATCAACAAGAACACGATAGTTGATGTAATCTAAGTAAACCATGCAAGAGCAAAGCAAACCCAAAGCCAAGTCGCGAACTATTAAGCATCAAAGCATCATCAACAAGAATCGTGATAGATCAATCTCATAAAGGATTCGGCAATTACAACTCAAGATCTCCTTACAACCCCATGAACAAACGAGGACTTTACCCCATGAAGCTAAGCGAAGCGTAGTCGATCATGGTGACGAAATCTCCGGCAAGGGATGGATCCCTTGCTGTCCTCCAACTTGCAGCGGAGCCGAGGGACGATGAGGCCTCCGGTGTTGCCTTTCTCTTGTGTCTAACTCGAATGGATCTCTGAAACTCGTCTCTGGATGCTCTCCCTCTGCGATCTCTAGATGCCCCCCTCTTTGACAGCGGCTTCGGGGTATTTATAGGCAGAAATCGTCGGTGGTTTTGGTAAAACATAGATTAGGGTTGACGCATACTTCGTGCTGAAGAAAACTGAGACCGGTTGGGCTCCGAAATGGGCTAGACCGGCCGGCCTGGGCCCTTTCTGGCCCCTTTCGGTCCCATCTTTCGTGTGTGGCCTCTTCCTCTTATTCCTCAACTTAGCCCAGTTGTAACCATGCGTCAAAACATCTCCAAAAATGTCCAATTTCCTGTCATAATGCAACATGCTCCAAAATCCAGGACAAAATCGAAAATGGTCAAGTTCGGGTGCCAAGTGGTGGGTTAGTACATGAATCATCCCGAAGAATTTACCAAAACAACTCCTAATCATATAGTAAAATGGGTACTTAAGGAGCGCCAACATTCCCCCATGCTTAGCTTTTGCTCGTCCTCGAGCAAATCAAATCATCAAATCCTTCCAAGGGTTGCTCAAGAGTTCTCGAACTGCAAAATTTACTTATGCAAACAAGTCTAACAATATTTCTTCAAACAAAGGTCAGAGGAGCAGCGAGTATAATCATATCATGGGTGTTTAAAAACTCATCCAATATTACTCCACGACTCTTACCTTTAGCCGGCAACTCGAATATCGACAACACTTGCTTTTCTTGCCATCCTTGGAGGTTTTTCTCTCTTTTTTTTATTAAGAAACAAAATACCCTGCAACAAAGGTTAGACCAAAAATTCTTACATAACTCCTTTCATGTCTCTCGATAAAAGTGGCTATCCTATTATTATTTGCAAACTCTCATCTCCCAAAAGTCTCTCAAGTATAAAGTGGGGCTATAGGTGAGGCTTAGCAAAGTATATACATATATTGTCAAATTAAGAAAACCTTCTAATGGTTGCTTACCTTCCGAGCCAATGATCATGAGAGTTTCTCCATAATGTAAATGGTTCAAGGGTAAGAAGATTTAGAATGGTGGACATGTGCAAAGGCATACAAAAAGATTGACTTAAAGGCACAAGCATCATCCTTGTTGTCGGATTGCACATGGTTGGAATTGAGGATATTGTTCAAACAACAAGGTGATATCTCTTTGCACTTCTCTAACCATAGAATCCCTTCATTTATTCTTTTTTTCCTTCTCGTTATTATTATTTTTTTTCTTTTCCTTCTTTCTCCCGAATTTTTCTTCTCTTTTCCGAACCTTTTCATAGGCACTTCCTATAAAACATAGATAGGAAAATCTCCAAAGTGTCTCCCTAAATTTTTAGAGCCCGAACCGCGACCAGAGAGGCCTAGGCTGGCCATCTCAGGAGGTGTAGGCCGGCCGGCCTGGGGCTTTCCCAGGTCGGATTCGGTCCATCTTTCGAATACTCCTTCCTTTCTTCATCCCAAAATTATGTTTTATACAAATCATGCGCAGAAACAGAACGTATCCTCATAATTGGGTTGTGGTCAAGGAAGACGATAATAAACAAGAAAATCTCGGGTTCGGGTTTTGAAATCTGGTAGATCTCATTAGTTGTTCCAATGAGGAATTCTCATTACCGAATATTGACGGGGCTAGCAATTCAGAGATGAAAAATACGGATATGATCATTGCTCGAAATTAAAACTCCCAAGAGAAAGAAATCCTAACTCAACTCAATGCACACCCAATGCTTATGGTGGAACGAATATAGCTTGTGGGTGATAGGATTTTACTCTCGACTTGTCAAGAACTTGATCAACCTTATGTTTGTAGGGGTTTTATTATTTTTATGAAATTAAAGTCCTCCAAATCATGCCTTACTCGCAAGCGTAATCAAAACCAAGCGCTAGATCAAAGCTCAAGTGTGGGTATTATCATGGACGAATAATTTACTAAGCTCCACAAATAAGATTTAAATTTCATGACAACGCTCGTGAACAATTGCTTTAAAGAAAATAAAGTAAAACTGAATGCATAAATAAAATTGCACGATCCAACAAAAAAAACAAAGACTCTTTTTATTTTGTTTTTATGACTCAACACTAATTTAAGACTCACTCTCACACATGCAAAAAATAAAGCACACAACGCTAGACTATGACTCTCACACATGCGAAATTAAAGACACATACATGACGAACTTTCGAGTAAACAAAGACCAAAATTCAATCTATGAGTCGTCACACCTCCCCCCCATGCTTAGATTATACGGTGTCCTCGTCGCAATGATATAAAAGACGGGTGTGATGCTCGTCGGTGTTCTCAACGGCACCTAGGGCAATTGCATCTTGGACGCCCTCCTCCTCCTTGCTTTTGTAGATTTCCGACCATCCCGAATATCTTCCTTATGTTGCGGAGAAGGAAGTTGTAATCTCTTTCAGCCAAGCTCTCGATGTTGTCCATCCTTCGATCCATTGCCACGATTCGATCGTGGCACCTATCAATGGTGGCATGGAGGTCCGCGATTTCATTGCGGCACTTGTCACAGCACCCGAAGTGATGGCCGCCGCGGTTGGGGCTGTCATCTTCGGGCTCGTCGTCATCCTTCTTCTTCTTGCCGCTATCACCTCCGGAGGGGTCGACTTCTTCCCTTCTCTCCTCTTCGGGCCACCCCGGCCAATCATCATCATAGTCATGACCGGTGGCGCCCCATGAACCAGGGCTCATGATGCTCTCCCAATCGCTGTCCCCTGCATAATCCTTCGGCTTCGGGGTGTGTTCGATGTAGTTCTTTCTTTTGACTCCGAGGAGGCGCAACGAATGCCTAGGCGCGGGTGGCTCTTTATCTTGTCGCTTCTCGCCTTCGTCTTCATCGCTGCTAATGACGACGACCACCCTTTTGGCTTGAGCTAGCTTCTCGTTGCACAATAGAAGGCCCTTCCCTCCGACACTCATCCGTGTTTGGGTATTGAATTTCTTCGGAGAGGCCTTCGCTTCACATCGCTTTGCTTCAACAAGGAGGGGTGTCGCATCGGTTGCCAAGATGGGGCTAGGTGTCTTTGGCGTGGGGGTGTCGGGCGTCAAGTCCCTCTCCTCAATCTCCATTGCTGCAATCATGGCTCTTGCGCTCGCTGGACCGGCCATTGTCGAAGTCTCTCACGAGGTGGTGGTGTAGATTGATAAGTATGAGAGAATAGATCTAACCCGCGCCTCTATTTAAGTCCCGAAAAGACTTGGACGAGAAGTCCAATATCTCTTCGGTTTTGGCATGCGAAATCTATAAGGCACAGGTTTGAAATTTCCTTATCTCATACCTACCAAAAATCGAGACCGAATCGCACACGAGGAGCCTCGGGCCGGCCGGCCTAGGGGTGTTGGGCCGGCCGGCCCAGTGGGTTTTTCAGCCCCCTGGACTCCAACTTTTTCCGAGATGCCCTCCAAAAAATTATGAGTCTATGTTTTACTCAAAGTTCGTCCAGAATAAAAATAAAACTACGAAAATAAAATCTAAAAGAGAGTATGCACAAACTTACCTTGCTTAACGTCGTTAGGCTTGACGTTCCGGTTCCTCCTCCATGGTGTATATGTCAATATAATGAAGGGGCATGACGTCGGGCTCCAAGAATACCTTTAGTCGCTGTCCGTTCACCACATATTGGTCACCTTTCACATCCATGATTGTCACCGCTCCCGTGGGTGAAACTGAGTGTACGACGTACGGTCCATTCCATTTGCTTTGCAATTTTCCTTTGCCAAAAAGTTTAAATCTTGAATTGTAGAGTAGGACCTTGTCTCCTTTGAATTCCTTGTTTTGTAATCGCTTGTCGTACCACCTCTTCATCCTTTTTTTGTAAATTGATGCACTATTGTACGCTTTCAATCTTAACTCCTCCAATTCGCTTATTTGGATTCTCCTTTTAATTCCAGCGGCTTCCGCATCAAAGTTCATCTCCTTCATCGCCCAATACGCCTTATGTTCTACCTCAACCGGCAAGTGGCATGTTTTTCCATAAACAAATTGATAAGGAGTCATACCAATCGGGGTTTTGTGTGCCGTACGATATGCCCATAGTGCATCATCTAGTCTCTTCGACCAATCTTTTCCTCCTTTTACCACGGTCTTCTTTAAAATGTCCTTCAATTGCTTGTTCGAAGTTTCTGCTTGTCCGTTTGTTTGGGGGTGATAAGCCGTGGACACTCTATGTTCAATTCCCAATTTCTTCAAGCATTTACCAAAGTCTTTGCCCGTGAAGTGTGTTCCTCTGTCGCTTATCAATATTCTCGGGATGCCATATCGAGGGAAGATTACCGATTTAATCATGTTTATGGACTCCTCCGTTGATGCCTTCCGACATGGCATAGCTTCAACCCACTTTGAAACATAGTCCACCATCACCAAAATATGCTCAAATCCATGTGAGTTCACAAATGGTCCCATGAAATCGATTCCACAGACATCAAATAGATCTATTTGCAAGTTGTAGTTCAATGGCATGGCATTCCTTTGCGAGATATTCCCCGTCCTTTGGCATTCCGGACAAGTCGAAACAAATCTTTTCGCATCTTCATGCATCTCGGGCCAATAGAATCCACTAGCCCATACCTTAGCTTGAGTTCTAAAGTGCCCATAATGTCCTCCATATCTATTCTAAAGTGCCCATAATGTCCTCCATATCTAGACGAGTGACACTTCCTTAGAACTTCTTCACGTTCCTCCCTTGGTATGCATCTTCTTAGGACTCCATCTTCTCCATATCTATATAAGTATGGTGGATCCCAATAGTATTTTCTTCTTTCCGCGATCACTCTTTTCCTTGCATTCTTGTCCAAGTGATCCAAGGGCATCCCTTTTATTGCCCTTATTATTTCATTCATCCAACTTTCTTTGTCGAGAATTGTATATAGGTGATCATCTCTCATTTGATCCTCGATAGGTTCTTTTCCATCATCTCCATGGTTCATCCTTGATAGGTGATCGGCCACAACATTTTCTGCCCCTTTCTTGTCCCTTATCTCCACATCGAATTCTTGTAGCAATAGGATCCATCGAATCAAGCATGGTTTAGCATCTTTCTTGGACAAGAGATACTTGATTGCCGCATGGTCAGTATAAACTATCACCTTTGAATTTACTATGTATGATCTGAATTTTTCGAAGGCGAATACCACGGCAAGCAATTCTTTCTCCGTTGTTGCATAATTAAATTGGGCTTCGTTGAGAGTCTTGCTTGCGTAGTAGATAGCATTTACCTTCCCCACTTTCCTTTGTCCAAGAACGGCTCCTACGGCGTAGTCGCTTGCATCACACATGATTTCAAAAGGAAGATTCCAATCCGGAGGTTGCATGATAGGAGCACTTATGAGGGATTGCTTGAGTGTTCAAAATGCGTGAAGACAATCACTATCAAAATTGTACTCCACATCTTTTTGGAGAAGTTGTGTCAATGGCTTGGTGATTTTTGAAAAATCCTTTATGAACCTCCTATAGAATCCGGCATGACCGAGGAATCTCCTCAAAGATTTGATGTCCGTAGGTGGTGGCAATTTCTCCACGGTTTCTATTTTTGCTCTGTCCACCTCTATCCCTCTCTCGGAGATAACATGACCGAGGACAATTCCTTCTTTCACCATGAAATGACACTTCTCCCAATTGAGCACAAGATCAACCTCTCCACATCTTTTAAGAACTTTCTCCAAATTTGCCAAGCAATTTTCAAAGCTAGTACCATGCACCGAGAAATCATCCATGAATACCTCCATAATCTCTTCTATGAAATCTGAAAATATAGCCATCATGTACCTTTGAAAAGAAGCGGGCGCATTGCACAATCCAAAAGGCATCCTCCGATATGCAAAAGTTCCATACGGGCAAGTAAATGTGGTCTTATGTTGATCATCCGGATCAATAGGTATTTGGAAGAATCCCGAGTACCCATCAAGGTAACAAAAGTGTGAATGCTTTGCCAACCTTTCTAGCATCTCGTCAATGAATGGTAGTGGAAAATGATCCTTCCTCGTTGCCTTATTCAATTTTCTATAATCGATGCACATCCTCCATCCCGTGATGGTTCTTTGCGGTATCAATTGCTCCTTCTCATTTTTCACAACCATGAGTTCTCCTTTCTTCGGAACGCAATGAACGGGGCTTACCCATTCACTATGTGGCACGGGGTATATTATTCCGGCATTCAATAATTTGATAACCTCCTTCTTCACCACATTACGCATAGCATGGTTCAACCTTCTTTGATGTTCTACGACCGGCTTGTATTGCTCCTCGAGTTGTATACGATGTGTGCAAAAAGCGGGGCTAATACCTTTCAAGTCGTTAATCGAGTAGCCGATCACCTTTTTGTGCTTCTTCAATAAATTCAGCAACTTCTCCGTCTCTTCCAGGCTCAATTCGTCGCTAATAATCACCGGAAAAGTCTTGCCATCTCCCAAAAATTCATATTTCAATCCCTTGGGGAGTGGCTTCATCTCAACATCGGGCGCACCATTCTCTTCTTGATCTAACTCTCCAATGTCTTCAAATTTTTCTTCCTCCAAATTCCTGTGTTGCGGCTTCAACTCTTCCATTGTTTCCACTAGTTCTCCATCTTGATCATCTTGAGCGTCCCCATTCTCCAAAGCGCGTTGGAGAGGATCCCTAAAAGATTCAATGGAACGAATGCTCTCTACCTCTTCGTTATCAAGAGGTAGAGGTGAAGCGAAAGACGGTTTTGAATGAAATTCGAATGTGCGCTTCTCTCCATCTAGATCAAAAGTGACAATCCCTTTTCCAACATCTAGAATAGCATTTACTAATTTGAGAAAGGGTTTTCCTAGGATTATGCCTTCATGCTCATCATCACTAGCATTAATCACAAAAAAGTCGGTAGGAATTTTTTTACCCGCTATAGCAACATTTAGATTTCTAAGCACTCCTAGCGGTTTGATTAATCTACCATCTCCCATGATCAATTTAATGATTGTGGCATCTAGATTTGATGTTTCATTAAAAAGCTCAACATAAACCTTGGAACTCATCACACTAACATGGGCGCCAACGTCACATAAAACATTGCAACATTTTGTTCCGTCTATCATGCAATCAACACGAGGTGTGGGTGATGGATTACCTTCGCCTTGATCGCTTCCAATCGCATATACTTGGGCTATGTGCACGTAGGGTGATGATTCCGATATCACTCCCATGATCTTTTTGACCTCCAGCACTTCGTCCAAGTCAATCTCTTCCTCTTTTTCTTCAAAAAGTTTCCGAATAATATCACCGGCCGATTCCTTGCCAAATGTATATCCCATGTGATTATCCGGCGGAAAATCTTCCGCTATCACCTTCGCCATTCCTCGTTGATTTGGATGTGGTCTTGCTTTGTCGAACAATCTTCCGAAGTCAATTGGTATCCAATCCATTTGCTCGAATTCCCTTAGCGATTTGGCGGTGCCCATGGTTCTTCCTTTCTTTTCCGGGTCATCTTTCGTTTCACTCCGGATCGATGCTTCTTCATCGTGGTTTGTCTCTATGACTTTCCCATGCTTCGGTTGTTCTTCCCTCACTTCCGATGCCTCTTTTCTAAAAATTCCAGCAAGCACCCGCACTTGAGATTCTTCCTCAGAGCTTGCCGAACATCGTTTTTCCCAATCTCTTCGCATGGCCGCACCCTTGCTGATTTTTTGTAGGAGTTGGGCGGCTTCCGTGAGTGTTTTCTCCATGAGATCTCCTCCTGCACAATTTGAACAAATTGCATGCACTCGGGGGTTAGGGAAAAGTAAAAGGTATGCAAGAGTACTTCACCGGAAAATCCGAGCTTCGGTCCTTGTTCAATCAATCCATTGAATCTATCCCATGCTTGATCTATCCCTTCTTCTTCTCCTTGCGCGAAGTTGATCACTTGCTTCCGAATATGTTGAACCTTGCTTAACGGAAAGAACCGCTCGCAAAATTTCTTCATCAAGTCATTCCAATTTCCTTTTACCTCAAAGGATGCAAGTGCAAACCATCTTCTCGCTTCTTCCGCAAGTGAGTATGGGAAAAGATTCCATCTAAACAAAGCTAGCGGAACTCCGTCTTGTTGTACCGTGTTGCATAGCATTGTGAACCACTTGATATGTCTATATGGGTTGTCCGTCTCATCTCCTCTAAAGGGGTTTGCCGCCGCCATCTTGATGATTTGAGGCTTGATCTCGTACTCGGTGCCTCGCAACACCGAATCTGATTTTTCATGTCGAAGTCCTCCGATCGCGGGGTTGCATAATCCCTTAGTGATTTTTCTCCTTCCTCCACGTGTTGAATGAGATGGGCCATCTAGACAATCAAAACAAAAACAAAAACAAAAATTTTCTAGAGAAAAGGTTAGGTGTTAGTAACCAACAAAATTAATACAAAGTTAAACGTAGCAAAATCGCTTGTTCCCCGGCAACGGCGCCAGAAAAGCTTGTTGACGCTCCTTAGAGCACCAATTTACGTACCGCAAGCGCACGGATCGTCTAGCTTTTCCCTTAGATTATTCCCCCAAGGTTTATCAATCCACGGAACAAGTGTATTACTATGCTTAACTAAGCACTAATGATGTTGGTAAAAGATCTATATTGAGT
Source organism: Panicum virgatum (assembly GCF_016808335.1). Classification (NCBI taxonomy): domain Eukaryota; kingdom Viridiplantae; phylum Streptophyta; class Magnoliopsida; order Poales; family Poaceae; genus Panicum; species Panicum virgatum. The sequence goes on along the minus strand of NC_053142.1, from coordinate 4,700,045 downwards.
GTATGAGTGTGAAATAGATCTAATCTAACCAATCTAATCTAATCTAGACTAGTGAGCAATGATAGGTGTGTGCACAAAATATGAAGAGCATTTGTCCATAGGGTCTAGGATCACTAGAGATGTAATCACCAAGCAACGAAGAACGGATCTAATCTACCAAAGGTGTGTTCCAAGATCAAAACCTTTCCCTCCCGCATACTGTCACTACACGAGGATAGTCGGTAACGAATCAACAAGAACACGATAGTTGATGTAATCTAAGTAAACCATGCAAGAGCAAAGCAAACCCAAAGCCAAGTCGCGAACTATTAAGCATCAAATCATCATCAACAAGAATCGTGATAGATCAATCTCATAAAGGATTCGACAATTACAACTCAAGATCTCCTTACAACCCCATGAACAAACGAGGACTTTACCTCATGAAGCTAAGCGAAGCGTAGTCGATCATGGTGACGAAATCTCCGGCAAGGGATGGATCCCTTGCTGTCCTCCAACTTGCAGCGGCGCCGAGAGACGATGAGGCCTCCGGTGTTGCCTTTCTCTTGTGTCTAACTCGAATAGATCTCTGAAACTCGTCTCTGGATGCTCTCCCTCTGCGATCTCTAGATTCCCCCCTCTTTGACGGCGGCTTCGGGGTATTTATAGGCAGATATCGTTGGTGGTTTTGGTAAAACATAGATTAGGGTTGACGCATACTTCGTGCTGAAGAAAACTGAGACCGATTGGGCTCCGAAATGGGCTAGGCCGGCCGGCCCAAGGGCTCCAGGCCGGCCGGCCTGGGCCCTTTCTGGCCCCTTTCGGTCCCATCTTTCGCGTGTGGCCTCTTCCACTTATTCCTCATCTTAGCCCAGTTGTAACCATGCGTCAAAACATCTCCGAAAATGTCCAATTTTCTGTTAAAATGCAACATGCTCCAAAATCCAGGACAAAATAAAAAACGGTCAAGTTCGGGTGCCAAGTGGCGGGTTAGTACATGAATCATCCCGAAGAATTTACCAAAACAACTCCTAATCATATAGTAAAATGGGTACTTAAGGAGCGCCAACAATATACAAGATGCACAATTTATGTAATCACTCTTGTAGAGTTGTTTGTTCACAATGAGCATGAATAACATTCTCTTAGAGTGTTAACTCCATTATGAGACTACAAAAGATAAACTTGCAAATATGTTAGTCTCAAAATCACAACCTATAGGATGAACTCCCCCTAAATGTGTGCATTTAGTGTTTGAATCACTAAGCAAATGTATGCACATTGATTTTGACACAATTGGGAGGTTTATCCTATAGCTTGTGTTCATGGTACACATATGAAATGCATACCTCATGAGATTCATGTACCATGAAAGATAACCTTGTGTAGCTTTCTACACACTTATCAAACCATGTAGGTTGCTCATGGGTTAGAATCATGACACAAGCAACCAACCATATATCACACTAGGAGATGCAAGACATGCAAATATCATAGCAAGAGCAATGGAGTTACATGATGCTTGAATTGAAATCTAGCTACCATTACCTTATGGGGGACTTGGGCAACAAATGTCCAAGTTGTGAGTTTAGCTTGTTTTGACTTGAACTTTCACTTCAACTTGTAAGCTAAGCCTCCAAATCCCCCGAAGCCGTTCTTGGCTTTAAGTTTCCTTTGGAACCCACACCATTTGAGACCCCTTCATGTTGGTGATGATGTACTTGGGCACCCAAATGGAGTGGTTCCAACTCCTTTCATTCTTCCCAACCTTGTGAGTAACCACCTTGCCATTGGTCTTCTTTTTTATCACATAAGAGGTGCTATTGCTTTTGTTCCTCCGGTTGGGCTTGGTGTAGAAGAGAGAACTCTTGATTGTAAGCTTCTTCTTGTTCTTCTCATCCGGAAGCTTCTTCCTTAGTTGAGGACACTTGTTGGACTTGTGGCCTTCTTTGTGGCACTTTGAGCAAGTCACGGTGGACCCCTTCTCAAGCTTCTTCACCATGACTTCATGGTTATCTTGAGAAGGTTGGACATTGCTCTCTATTCCTTTGCCCTTCAATCTATACAAGTCCTTCATGAGCCTTTCCACTTCTTGCTTGAGCTCATCATTCTCCTTGGCAATGAGATCATCACATGATTCTACAACAACATTCTTATTGCATTTCTCATTGCAAGAGTTAGAACAAGATTCATCAATTAAGTCAATGCAAGAAGTTGAAGGATCTACCCTAGAGATTGGAATTGCACAAGAGATAGTTTGCTTCATTTCCAAAGAGTCATTTGTATCATTAGTGCTTTCAAAAATTAATTTGAGCTCTTCATGATCATTGCTAAGCAATTTGAATTTGCATATCAAATCTTCAAAATTTGTAGCAAGAGAAGCATTTAGATCATTGAGAGCATTAAGGTTTTTAATTTCTTTTGATTGCTTCTTAATGACTTTTTGGTGCTCATGAACAAGATCAAGAAGTTCATCAATTGAAGGAGAGTCGGAGTCATCATCACTTACATCACTATCCATACCTTTGGCTATAAAGCAAGTGTTGGATGATGATCCCATGCGGGTGGTGAATTTCTTGTTTGATTCATCACTTGTACTTGCACTTGATTCTTCACCACCGCTAACCCATTCACGAAATATGGCAAATGATTCATGCTTGGTCTTCTTCTCCTTCTTTTGCTTGTTCTTCTTGAACTTCTTCTCAACCTTCATAAGTTGATGGTGAGGCCCATCTTTGAGGAAGACCATATACCCCATTGAGTTGATTTCCTTCAAGCATTTGTTCGTCTTCTTTACTTGCTTGTAGAGGTTGGGAGCGGGCGTCTCGCCAGCCGCTGGCTTGCTTCTCTCTCCTCCTTTCACGTCGGACACAGCCGGCTCCACGCCGACCATAATACCAGCTCTTAGGTGCGTCAACGCCTCGACTTTCGAGAATGAGAAGAACCAACTGTGGGCCACCGGTGCGGTATTGGCTTTGTTTGTTTTCCAAGCGCACACGAGCCGAGAAAAGAATCTCGCATGCATAAAGTACTAAACGAAGTTTATTTGCAAAACCTCTTCAGGCATGAGCGTAACTTTTCGCGACGAATCTAATGATGGTAATTAATTCATGATTGGCTACTGTGATGCTACAGTAATCATCCTCTAATCGCGCGGACAAAGACCTCATTAGATTTTTCAGGGTTCCGAAGTTGGTTTTACAAACTGATTTTGTTTGACACTATAATTAACAATCAAGCTCCTAGTGCTTCCTAGCGCCGGAAAACCAAACGGGGCCATTGAAGATCGGAGCAGTCGATCAGACCGGGGGCGCAGGGCGGTGGCAGTGGGGTTTCAATTCATACTTGCGTCGTACCAGCTCAGTTGGCCTTCCGTTCTCCACTTCTTGAGCAAGGAACCGGTCCATTTTTTTCCCGAGATAAAAAGGCTTCCAACCATGTTTTTTTCAAATTCGGTGCTTCCTCCAACTTTTCCATTCGGTGCATCACGATTTAATTTAGTAGGAAGAAAGAGAAAAAAGAAAACAAACTCACTTGGCTAGGCTAACATTTCTTTATAGATCATTAAACAATACCAGGAAGAGGATGCTCGGTACACCGTACACGCACGCCTGAGCTCCTTCCTAGCTAGTGGCTCCGTTTGGTTCACGCTACGCTATTCCATTCTACGAGAGAATTTTCTATGCATGAAGTAGTAAATGAAGTCCATTTGCAAAATTTTTTCAGGGATGAGTGTAACTTGTCGCGACGAATCTAATGACAGTAATTAATAGATAATTGGCTACAGTGATGCGACAGTAACTATTCTCTAATCGCGCGGTCAAAGGCCTCATTAGATTCTTCAGGGTTCCTAGCGCAGGGTTCTGAAGTTAGTTTTGTAAACTGGCTTTGTTTGACACTGTAATTAGTGGTCAAAGTGTTGCTATTTACTAGCACAGCGCAAAAAAGGGGCCAGTATATGGGAGCCGAACTCATCTTGACTCCCCCGTGTGTGCATCTTTGCCCGACCAAAGATACGGTGTTTGATTCCTAATTCCTTCGCATGAAAACATACTGCATGGGTGAAAAGTAAAAGAAAAAATGTTACTATCATCATTTTTGAAATGAAAATACCCTAGTTTTTAGTCTATTTTCAAAAAAGAAAACTAGAGCTATATATATCAACGTATAGCTTCAGGACTAGGGTAGCCTTTTGACCTCCTTGCACCCATAGCTAGCTGCAGGCCTGCAGTGCACTGTGCGGAGCTCCTGCTGATCTGCTCCTTTGGCAAATCAATCAAATCAATCATCCTCCAATCCCCAATGAGCAAGCAGCTTTTGACCCCGCCCATACCCTGCCGCCGCTCTAATTTGCTCAACCTTTCTCTCTCCCTCCTGCTCTCTGGCTTCCCAGTCCACTTCTAATTGTTTGATTCTTGAGACTAAGATTCTGTTTGGTTTCGAAAAGTCCATGAACTGATTTTAGTCCCTAGGCTAAAATAAAAAGTCACTTTCTGTTTGGTTTGAGGTACTAAAAAGACTAGAGATCATTAAATAAAATACAGATGACCAAAACACCCTTGCATGCATGCATTGAGCTCCATGTGCCGTAGGGGTGAGGAGAGAGGAGGAGGGACCATAGGGGTAGGTTGGAATCTTAGGCGAAAAGTCTCAAAAAGCTCCTCAAGAGGAACTTTTTATTCTTTAGCCTCTAACATCCTTTTAGCTCCAAAAAGTCCCTCCGGTTTGGTTTTTTAGCCCCAGAAGTCCCAGGGACTTAGGGGTTGTTTGGTTTGTGGCCACAGTTTGCCATGCCTAAAGATAGGTTTGCCACGTGATGTTTGACAGGTGTTTGGTTCAGAATTCAGCTTACATACACCATCGCCACAGAATCGTCCCGCTGCGATTTTCCTTCGCAAAAAGTGTGGCGGGCATTGGCAGGCATTTTTGCCGCCGCAGCCGCGAATTCACTACGGCAATATCTCCAGCGTCCCCTAACAGCATCACTCGACCCTTCTCTAAGACAAAAAAAGGCGGGCTCATCCGAGCCGGTCGACCGTCGTCGCCGCGCGTAAGGGCCGCGCGCGCTGCGCCCAGAGGCAGCCGAGGCCGTCGCCGATACGCCGCGCTCGCGGCGCCCAAGGGCAAGCCGAGGCCGCCGCCCCAGGATCCCCCACCAAGGCTGCCACCCTAAGATCCCCCGACGAGGCCGTGTCACTACCCTTAGCCAACGGAGATCGGGATCTCCAAGACATGAGCAAGCGAAACAATGGAGGTGGCGATCGGATGAGGACAGATTCCTCTCCGAGAGTTTTTCTTACTTCATTGACAAGTTGATCAGGTTTCGATACACGCCTGGCTTATAAGCCCAGAAAGATACGGTCACGCAAGACCCACATGACAGTCAATAGACATAAAGAAATAAAGACATAATCCTGAAGCGAAGACGCCTTCCACCTCGTCACGCAGCGACACTTGTAGTGGGCGTGACAACTGACCCCCCCCCCCCGCCCACTTCAGTGCTGACTTGTCCCCAAGCAGCTGATCCTGGAAACTTCTGCTTCACCACGTAGAAGTCCTTCCATGTAGCTGCCCCGGCTGGTAGTTTGGTCCACTTCAAAAGCACTTGTGGAATAGCCGAGTTATCGCACTTGACCAGACGCCTGTCCAGCACCACTTCAGGTTCAGTAGAGTGAGCGCTGACGTCGACAATCTTGGTGATGTCCGAGAAAACTGGAGAGTGATATGGGAGAAATGATTTCAATTGGGAAACATGGAAAACATTATGAACTTTGCTGTTGGGTGGTAAATCCAATTTGTAGGCTGCTGCTCCCACACGCTCCACGATGCAATAGGGGCCAAAATACTTGTATGCCAGCTTGGGATAGGACATGTTGACCACTGAGGACTACACATAAGGTTGTAGTTTCAACAAGACTTGCTCCCCAACCTGGTATTGCTTATCAGTTCTGAGTTTATTAGCCTGTAATTTCATTCTATTCTGAGCAGTTGTCAAATTTTCCTTGAGTAAAGCAAGATGTTCATCTCGTTCTTTCAGTACTTCCTGAACACTTTTGTCAGAATCAGGTAAATCAGATGATGCAGCAACAATGCCCAAGTTAGGCTCATGACAATACAGAGCCTTGAAAGGAGAGCAACCCAAGGAAGTGTGAAAGAAGAATTGTACCAAAGTTCAGCTAAAGGTAACCGTTGCTTCCATAAAGTTGGGGTCTGTTGAACTGCACACCTGAGATACATCTCGAGACACTAATTAACTCTCTCAGTCTGCCCATCCGTTTGTGGATCATAGGAAGTGCTGTGAAGCAGTTTGGTGCCCAACAGAGAGAACAGATCCTGCCACACCTTACTGAGAAACACCCTATCCCCGTCAGAAACCATAGTCTTGGGAAGACCATGTAATTTGATGACTGAGTCCAGCAATAGCTCAGCAACTTGCAGAGCAGAAAAGGGATGTTTAAGTGCTAGAAAATGAACATATTTAGTAAATCTGTCCACTACCACTAGAATAACAGAACAACCCCCAGAAGTGGGCAAGCCTTCTATGAAATCCAAGGAGATATCTTGCCAGGCTCCAGTTGGTATGGGAAGTGGCTGCAGTAAGCTAGCAGGGTGAATATGTTCATGCTTAGCATGCTGACAGACGGCACATTGCTGGATAACTCTCTACATCTTTCTTTAACCCCTTCCAGTAGAAGTGATGCTTCACCTTGTGATAAGTTGGTTTGATCCCGGAGTGACCACCAATTGGGCTGGAATGTAAAGCAGCAATAACTTTAGTTCACAGTGCAGAATTATTGTCCAACCACGCATGATTCTTGTATTTGATCAACCCATGATCCAGATAGTAGCCTTGGGCATTGGGAGACTGAACTGCCAGAGACTGCAACAATGTTTGAGCTACTAGATCGGTATGATAAGAATTCAGTACTTCCTGCACCCAAACAGGAGATGCTTCGGAAACTACCTACAAAGCCATCAAGTGCCCAACTCTTGACAGTGCATCCGCAGTGATATTTTCTTTGCCATGGCGGTAGACCATTTTAAACTAAAAGCCCATGAGCCTTGTCATTGCTTTGCGTTGAAGATCAGATTGCAGATTCTGTTCCGTCAGATAGGCAAGACTTTTGTGATATGTGCAGATAGTAAACTCTTGCCATTGCAAATACGATCTCCATTTCTCAACAGCCATTATCAAGGACAAAAACTCCTTTTCATAAATGGTAAGCAACTGGTTTGTCCTACTGCATCAGCACAGCTCCAACCCCATTTGCACATGCATTAGTTTCCACTACAAATGGCAAACTGAAATCAGGTAGAGATAAAACTGGTGTTTGGATCATTGCTTGCTTGAGAGCTTGGAATGCCGCCGTGGCTGAAGCAGTCCACAGAAATTGTTTCTTCTTCAACAATTGGGTCAACAGTTTTACAATGATGCCATAATTTTTGACAAATCATCTATAATATCCCATAAGACCCAAAAATCCTCTTAACTCAATAGCAGTGGTGGGTTGAGGCCAATTGAGCATGGCAGCTGTCTTAGATGAATCAGTAGATACACCTTCTTGGGATATCACATGGCCGGGATAATCAATTTGTGTCTAAGCAAAGGAACATTTGCTGCTCTTCAAATAGAAATGATTCTACCTCAATTGTTGCAGGACTGCCCTCAAATGTGTCAGATGAGTTTCTAAGGAAGGACTGTAGATCAGTATATCATCTAGAAAAACAAGGACAAACTTTCTAAGAAAGGGTTGAAGGATCTCATTCATGATACACTGGAACGTTGCTGGGGCATTAGTAAGCCCAAATGGCATCACTTTGAACTGTAAATGCCCATGATGAGTTTTGAAAGCCGTTTAGAATTCATCCTGCTCAGCCATTCTGATTTGATGATAACCTGCAGTCATGTCTAACTTGGTGAAGAATTTGGTGCTAGCCAGTTCATCCAAAATCTCTTCTATAATGGGTAGGGGAAACCTGTTCTTAATAGTGAGGGAATTGAGTCTTCTATAATCTACACAGAACCTCCATGTTCCATCCTTCTTTTGAACTAACAACACAGGTGATGCAAATGGACTAGTACTATGAGTGATCAAACCCGTTGCCAAAAGTTCCTTGACTTGCCTTTCTATCTCATCTTTGTGCAGAGGAGAATACCTATAAGGTTTAGTGTTTACTGGCACCGCATCTGGAAGTAGAGAAATGGTATGATCATAAGGCCGCTGCGGTGGTAAATCAGATGGTGGGGAGAACACATCCTCAAACTCCTGCAATAGGGATTGCACTTCTTGGGGTGAATTAGATGCTTGTGGTGTCACTGGATTGATCATTGCAAGAGCCCAAATATCATTGCTCTTGTGAAGTTCGACCAGTTTAGTCACTGACACTGGAGTGAGAGACATTGGAGATGGTTGCACCCCTTTGAGCTTTATCAGCCTGCCCTTTTCAACAAATTCAATAGCACGCTGATCCCACAAACAAGTCATTGGACTATGCAATTTGAGCCAATCATAGCCAAGAATAGCATCATAAGCACTCAACTCCAGAACCTGCATATCATGCACCAAAGTGTGACCCTGACACCACCATTCCATGTGAGGCACCTTTTGAGCAGTGACTAGTAGTTGACCATTAGCCAATTTAACCTGTTTAGGAGTAGTTGGGACTGAGGAGAGGCCTGCTCGAGACAGGAAAGAAGTACTGACAAAACTGTTGGAACTCCCACTGTCCAGCAAGACAAGCATGACTTTATTGTGGACTCTTCCTTTGAGTTGAAGAACATCACCCCTTGCTGTGCCAGTTAAAGCATTCAGTGATAAGTGCTGTAGTTCATCTATGACAGAGTCTTCCATAGCCAACTGAGTGAGTATTTTATCAGAAAGAGGTTGATCCAAGTCATTCACCACCAGAGAATGAACCTGATTGTGTGGTTGTTTCGAGCAACTAACAGCATGAGTAGCATCAAATTTGTCCCCACAATACATACAGATCCCATTGGCTTTCCTGAAATCTCAAAGTTGTCTTTCCTTCCACAGTGAACCTGTACTAGATGTACTTTTGATATTAGACTTAGAGGACTGAGTGCTAGCCTTTGTGAACTGCTGGTATTTGGGTGGTTTGAATGGTTTACTATCCACAACTTGCTGCTGAACCCGAGCCAACATGATCACTTTCTACATGTTATTGGGTACTTGAGACTGAACTCCAGGTCTCAATTCAGGTTTAAGCCCTTTGATAAACTGTGTAACAAAATAGACCTGGTCCATCCCTGTGTTGTGCATTGAAATCTGATATTGAAGATCTAGGAATGCAGAAATATATGCTTCTAAAGTACCATCCTGGTATAAAGACACTAATTCCCCCATTGCATCTCTATACTCAAAGGAACCAAACTGATGTTCAACAGCCGCAATAAACTCAGACCAAGTTCCCACCCCATTAGTGATCTTGTGCATTTTGTACCACCTCGAAGAATTTTCATCCATATGCAGAGAGGCCGATGTGACCCACAGACTCTCAGGGATATTGTAAAAGTGAAAGAAATCTAAACATTTGCCTTTCCAGATAGTAGGATTCACACCAGTAAACATGGGAAAAGTCAATTTATGAAGTTTATTGCGTGAATAACTGCTATGATCAGAAGTAGTCCGATGTGAGTCACGATGAGAGTGGTGAGGTAGTTGTCAGACCCGGGGCAGCAGGACTGCTCACGAGTGTGGAATATTCTAGAGTAGGGAGTACTGCATGGGTACGCCTTACCTCTACTGTAACTACTCGTACAGCAGTAGAACTAGCCCAAGTACAAAGAAACTACCCGACCCACTCGGAGTAGGACTCTAAACGTACTCGGCTAGGACTTTCCATGTAACCATGTTCCTCCAGATCATATAAGGGTGAGAAGGAACCCCTCCAAAATATCAAACAATACCAGAGGGAATACAAACCACCAAACAAGACGTAGGATATTACGCTCCGGCGGCCAGAACCTGTCTAAATCCTTGTGTTCCTTGCACCATCGCGTTCTGATCTCGGCAAGTCCCTACTCATAACCACTCTCTTCGGGATTCCCCTCGGAGAACCCGACAGTAAAACACCGACAGCCTGTGCCCACCGTCGGGCCTCTTGCCAAAGATCAACAAAAGAATTAAATGGCTTCCTTCGAATTCAGCTTCCCGGCGATTGACGCCGGAACCACCTTCGTGTTCGGCTCGTGGGTCTGCATCGCCAACGGACCAGGAGGTTTTTCGAGCCATCTGATCAACCCCGCTAGCACGGAGACGTCCTGGCGAGAACAACTCGGCGAGATCACTTCTGCTAAAATCCTTCTCCCCAGAATTGCTAAGGGAATCGGGAACTTGTTGTTTGTGAACCCGACACCAACACGATTTCCCTTCGGACTCAAGAATTCGGCCATGTCCTATTCGGCACTTTCCCGCCAATGGGACCGGACTGGGACTCAGACTCCTCCCCTGTTTGACTCTTACCCGGACTCGGACGACGACTTTGACCTCGACTCGGATTCACTCGATTGCCAAGGTTTGACCATCTTGGATACGCGTCAAAGCCGAATCATTTTCTGGAAGGATTCTGAATCCGCAGATGACGCCCAACTGGTAGCTTGTCTAAGAGACCTGCCTTACCAGCCAGGCAGACCCCTTTCTCTTGTCAGAGGGGAAGAAATCGGCGACACTGCTCTGGTCGATTACAGCACGACTCACTCGACCCCAGATAGGCAGGTGTATGTCTCACTTCATGGAGACAAAAGTACGCTTGGCTCTCAGGTTGATCAGTTCGACAACGAGAGCCTAGACCAAATTTCAGACGATGAACTGTCAGTCAACGCTCCGCAAGATGAATCCCAACAAGACAAGGAAAGCCGGCGACAACGAAACCGTCATCGCGCCACCCGCAGAAGGAACGTGTAACACCCTAATTTAAATTTCAGTATTTAATAATAAATTTAATTGGCATTATTTATTTTACTAAGGTTTATATGCTTAGCCTTGCATTTAATTTAAATTTTCCTTCACAAGTAATTAAAAAAAATTCTAGGTTTAAACTTGTTTGTCCATTCATGCTGGTGCATAATTTTATTTGATTGAGTGTGGTTTGAATTCAAATTCAAATTTGAATTCAAATTGGTTTAGTTTGGTTTGAGTTAGAAAAAGAAAAGGAAAAGAAACCCACCCAGCAGCCCACCAGAACCCAACCCAGCCCAGCTCCCCTTTTCTTTTTCCCCGCGGCCCAGCAGCCCAGACCGCTCACCCTTCTCCAGCCCAGCGCACCGGCGTAGCCTTCCTTTTCCCCGCGGCCCACTTCCCCGCACCGGCCCACTCCCTCACCCCACGCGGCCAAGCAACCGCGCATAGCCTAGCGCTCAGCCTCGCCTGCGCGCGTCGCCCGCATCCCCGCCTCCTCTCGCTGACAGCATGGCCCCACCTGTCGGCCCCTTCTCCCTCCTCCCGCACCCTCCGCTCGCACACTGGCCTCCGCCCGAGATCTCCGACCGTGATCTCCGCCCGTGATCTCCGCCTGGGCATGCCTCCCCGAAATCCCCGGGCTTACCCTTTACACACACCCTCGCGACCCCTGCGCCCTCCTCCCATCCGCAGCCGCAACCACCAAACCCTAGCTCGCCGCCTCTCCTCGCTCCGCAGCACAGAGGATCTGCGCCGCCGCGGCCATGCCGCCCCGCCGCACCCCGGACCACCTCAACCCCGCAAGAGCTTCGCCGCAGTCCCTTGAATCCTCCTGAGCTCTCTGCACCGACCCCAGGGCATCACCTCGCCGGAATTTCGCCCGAGCACCAACTCCGGTGGGCCCTGTCCGCAGCTCAATTTCTCATCGCCGTTGAGCACCGGACCACCCTGACCCCTTGTACTTCTCCACAGCGCCGCCACGCGTTGAACCGTGAAGCCCAGGAGCCCGGAGGAGTCTTGCGCCACCCGGACCGCGAGCTTCGTCCCAGCGCCGCAGCGACCTCGCCGTGGACGTCCCTACGCTGGCCCTTCCTTCGATCCCGACCTGTGGTGAGCACCCCAGAGCCTCCCTTGTTTGTTTGTGCTAGGTAGCTCGGCCTGCAGGCCGCTCTAGTGTCTAGAACACCGTCGCCGGTGCTCCGCCGCCGCAGCTTCGCCGTGGCGGGACTGCTACAGCATGACCCAGCCATGCGCATGCATTGCTTCAGTTCTACGCACGCGCGTAGGACCTCCCTGCCCTTTTTGCAGCAGTAGATCGGCACTGGAACCACCGAAACGCGAACTCCGGCGAGCTCCTTTGCCGCCGAGCCACCTCCACCGCCGAACACCCCGCTCCATACCCCGCAGCGCAGCACAAACTACCCCAGTGGGTTACGCATGCTACGAGCTTTTTCCTGGGCCAAACCGCAGCTTGAACCGACCCCTGGAACCTACAAAACGCCGAACTCCTGCGAGTCCTGCCGAGCGCCGCCGCGGGAAACGTCGCCGGCGTTGTCTCGCCGCTGCCCCGCGCGCGGGATGGTTCCCCGCCGTCCGATCCCGAGTAGACGCGTAAGATTAGAAGCGCGTACCCCTTTGATCCGAGCCACCAGATCTGGATCTGACGGTCGATATCCGAGCATACCCCTTCGGCCTGGCAATCTTTCTAAAGAGCCCCTGGCTTTTCCCTGAATCAACCCTCAGTCCAGCTGTGTTCAAAAATATTTCCAGATCGGCCCAGAACTTTGCACGGACCCCCCTGAGCTTCTTGGTTTTAGAACCCGCCGTCCACCCTTGGCAGTTTTGTGCATTAACCCCTGCAGCTATGGTTTAATTATGTTTAGGCCCTCGGTTTTTGCACAGAACTCCTAGAACTTTCAATTTTCTCACAGTTTAGCCCCTGGAACTTGTTTTAGCCCTAGATTTTGCGTTTTAACTCCGTTTTAGGTGGTTTTTGCGCTCATGTGATCGTAGTAACGCGTAGAATCATTCTAGCTTAGTTTTGTTTGCTGTTTTTATGTATTGTTGTACTGTTTCTTAGTGTTTGGTCTTGCTTGCTTGTATGTTTATATTGTTGCCTTGTTTTTGGCCATGCGTTCGTGAGTAGACATTGAGCTACCGGAGAAGCACTAGTACCCGGAGCAGCCACCATCTTCTGAGTAGTTTGAGCAGTAGGAACAGTTTGAGGAAGGCAAGTATAATATGAACAACACCCATCACTCTTAAATACATTTTCATACTGTATTTTAATATTGTATGCCTATAAGGACTTTCCTAACCACTTTATATCCTTTATATATCCCTTGGGTTGTATTTTGGTTAGTTGTGCTAGGTTGCTGCGCTATAACACACTTGGTCCTTTTTAAATAATTTGATTAATGGTATATGCAACTAAATTCTGGGAGTGGCCCGCTTGAGTGGCTCACGTCTCGTTAAAAATTGGTTTTTTCTAGAAACTTGGTTTAGGGGGCTCGCACTGTGTTATGTGCTAGCTACTCTCCATAAGGACCATATGTCATTAGAGTGACAACCTGGGACAACCGCGCAACCACAAGACTGGAATGGGACGGTCTTGGCTTACTAATTATGTCTTTTTGGTTTTGAGTAACTTACCTGCGGGGCAAGGGTGGTAAGCTTCAATGGTCCCTGCTCCTCCGGCTTGGTCTGTGCTCCGTGTCTTGTACCCCCGTGAGGTGGGCACCATCGTCGCCGATCCAACCCTCGCGTTTACTCCTTACCAACGAGATTGTTTGTAACGGCCTCGTAGTGAGTTTGCTAGCCATCTCACCTACGGAAGTGTGATGAACAACTAGCGTAGCTCACGACTTGTGGGTAAAGATGTGCAACCTCTGCAGAGTGTAAAACTGGTATACTAGCCGTGCTCACGGTCATGAGCGGCCTGGATCGTCCTTTTGATTAGTGGGGTTACCTTGGTGGTTTCGGTTTGGTTCTCAGTAGTATCATAACTAATTTTGATTAATTACTATGTAACTGGGTTTATGGTAATTCATCCACTTGTAGTAATTAGCTTTAATAAAATATTGCCAAGATTAAAAGCTAATGCAGTTGAGTCAGTCAACCTTAGAGCCTCATAGTTTGTGTTATACTTGTTGAGTACAAGTTGTGTACTCACACTTGCCTCCTCTACTCTTTTTCCTCTTGTTCTTTTTGGGATACTCTACTGCTGCTCAGTTCCTGCCGACGTGAGGAAGTTCACTCAGAGCTACCAGGAGTACGAGGACTTCTAGGCGGTCGTCTCCCAGTCGACGTCCCTGTGGCGCCCAGCTTCCGAGTTTCGTATTTGTTTTATGTTTCCGCATACTCTATATCAGACATTTGTCATTTATGTAATAAATAACATTCGTACTCGCTTTATTTTATCTTTTTACGTGATATGTGCTGTGATATACTGTTCATTCTGTTGTATATACGTGTGACTTGATCCTGGCACGTATATGATTGTTTGGTTTATGTCCTTTTGTAAACCGGGTGTTACAGAGTGGTATCAGAGTTATATCGACTATAGGACGAAAGCATAGATAGAACTGGTCGAGTTTTAGTTCTTCTTCTCTCTAAGCCTTGTCTGCTGAAACTATTTTGCTATTATATTCCTTGAATTCTGAGATTTTTACTCGTCTTACCTTGAATTTTCTCTATAGAATAGTTTCCGTAGATTCTGGCCTGAAGTAAGTTGACTGACCATCATAGGTGTAAGCTAAATAACCTTTATAATAGCACGATAGAACGTTCAGCGACACGTTGTGTTAGTCGAGTTGTGTGATAAACTCGACTAAAGTGTGAACATTTGTATGCTTGTCTTTATGCAACATGTTTTATTTGGATTTTTGGTTGATTGCATAGTTTAGCTGTTGAACTTGTTCAAATGAAAATCAGTCTTAAGTTAGAGTTAATTAATTAATAAAATGAGTTAGATCGTTGGGAGTAAAACCATCTACTCTATCCTCTCTACCTTATCATGCCTTGGGTTTCTCCTGTCTTGCTTGTTGAGAAGAAGGATAGTATGAAGAGGATGTGATATCCAGGGATTCACCGACGAGGACGTCGGTTTCTGTAAGGGGGTAGGGATGTGACACCCCGGCCTACAGATCGTACAGGAGAATTTGAGAATCTCTCAGATGAGGCAGAAGAGTTATGCTATAGTTCCCTTTTTCAGATTTATGTAACACCCATCTGGAGTTAGCAATAGTGATGCATGGGCAGTGTTGTCTAAATAAGATAGAACCTTAAATAGTGGGGTTTTTCTCTCTTCCTTGACCTTACCAATCTGTGTTTCCTCTTTACCCCAGCCCAGATGTCAGTGGAACAAGAAGACCTTGGAGACAGTGCAATGGGTGATGGTGTTCATGCAACAGTTTCTGTGGAGCAGCCGATAACGGTACAAGATCAGTCTTCGCAAACAACATACCACCCGAAGAATGGTGAGAAAGCTTGTCCGTGTTACCAATTCTATGGCATTCCTTGTCGTCAAGTTCGTGCGACTGAAGATGAAGCCACAACTAGGAGGAACCAGAGGTTGTTCTCTAGTACAAAGAGAAAGATGTCTCATCAAGAGTAGCTAGCAGAGGATTCCCTTATCCTTGACTCCCCATCGGTCGATGAGCTATAGACCATCCAGAAGAGAAAGGATCCTGAGTGCTCTAGAGATACATAGGTCAAGAACCAAGCACTCTATGATTATGTTGATGGGTTGACTATCACTATGAATGTGATTCAGCTACGCGGTCACAAGGAGTCTAAAAAGCAAGCAGCAGAAAATAATGCAAGATGGGATGTTAAATTCACAGGGAGGTCAACCAAGTAGCGCCATTCACCGCCGCCGCATGTGCTACCAATGCAAGCAAAAAGGTCATTATGCCAAAAGTTGTCCACAGAATCACCTGTCACCGGTAGCACCAGTCCAGGACCTTCCACCAATCATGCGTACCAGTTGTGATGAGACCCACCTTATTTCTGGGAACTGCTCCAAGCAAGATGCCCAGAATGACCAGGATCAGCAGCAGGTGATGCCAGTGTGCAGTGATCGTACAAAGCATGAGCAATCCAAGAAGGGACCAAAAGAGTACCTCCAGGGTAGAGTTCACCATGTGTCACCAGAAACCATTTGGGATGATAGTCCAGTCATTCTTGGTATGCTTCTAGTCAACTCATTTCCAGCCTCAATGTTGATAGATCCTCGTGCTACACATTCATTCATCAGCACGCAGTTTGCTGCTAAACATGAGATATTGAAGCTTCCCATGAGGAAGAGAATGGTCGTCAAATCATCAGGAAAAGAACAGATCTCCAGTTACATATGTCCTCGAGTCAGCATGAGGATAGGCGAGGCAACCTTCCCTGAGGACCTTATTGTGATGGAGTCAACAGGAATCGACATTATTCTGGGTCAAAATTGGTCAGTTCGATACAAACTTGTGATGCAGCCTACCAAAAGAGTGGTAAAGGTCCAGACCTCGTGAGGAGATCAAATTGAGCATGAGATTCAACATACTGCCAACTCAAGACATGTGGGTATGAGATCCCGACTCAGGTGTGCGTAAAGCTTAACCCCATCCTTGTTTCTCTTTGCCAGCCAGCCCAGAATCTCGGGACGAGATTCCTGTAAGGGGGTAGGATTTGTAACACCCTAATTTAAATATCAGTATTTAATAATAAATTTAATTGGCTTTATTTATTTTACTAAGGTTTATATGCTTAGCCTTGCATTTAATTTAAATTTTCTTTCACAAGTAATTAAAAAAAATCTAGGTTTAAACTTGTTTGTGCATTCATGCTGGTGCATAATTTTATTTGATTGAGTGTGGTTTGAATTCAAATTCGAATTTGAATTCAAATAGGTTTAGTTTGGTTTGAGTTAGAAAAAGAAAAGGAAAAGAAACCCACCCGGCAGCCCACCAGAACCCAACCCAGCCCAGCTCCCCTTTTCTTTTTCCCCGCGGCCCAGCAGCCCAGACCGCTCACCCTTCTCCAGCCCAGCGCAGCGGCCCAGCCTTCCTTTTCCCCGCGGCCCACTTCCCCCGCACCGGCCCACTCCCTCACCCCACGCGGCCCAGCAACCGCGCACAGCCCAGCGCTCAGCCGCGCCCGCGCGCGTCGCCTAGTCCCCGCCTCCCCTCGCTGACAGCATGGCCCCACCTGTCGGCCCCTTCTCCCTCCTCCCGCACCCACCGCTCGCACACCGGCCTCCGCCCATGATCTCTGCCCGTGATCTCCGCCTGGGCATGCCTTCCCGAAATCCCCAGCCTTACCCTTTAAACACACCCCTGCGACCCCTGCGCCCTCCTCCCATCCGCAGCCGCCACCACCAAACCGTAGCTCGCCGCCACCACCAAATCCTAGCTCGCCGCCTCTCCTCGCTCTGCAGCGCAGAGGCTCTACGCCGCCGCGGCCACGCCGCCCTGCCACACCCCGGACCACCTCAATCCCGCAAGAGCTTCGCCGTAGTCCCTTGAAGCCTCCTAAGCTCTCTGCACCGACCCAGGGCCTCACCTTGCCGGAATTTTGCCCGAGCACCAACTCCGGTGGGCGCTGTCCGTAGCTCAATTTCTCACCGCCGTTGAGCACCGGACCACCCTGACCCCTTGTGCTGCCTCACAGAGCCGCCACGCGTTGAACCGATAAGCCCAGGAGCCCGGAGGAGTCCTGCGCCACCCGGACCGCGAGCTTCATCCCAGCGCCGAAGCGACCTCGCCATCGACGTCCCTGCGCCATCCTTCCTTCGATCCCGACCCGTGGTGAGCACCCCAGAGCCTCCCTTGTTTGTTTGCGCTAGGTAGCTCGGCCTGTAGTCCGCTCTAGTGTCTAGAACACCGTCGCCGGTGCTCCGCCGCCGCAGCTCCGCTATGGCGGGACTACTGCAGCATGACCCAGCCATGCGCATGCCTTGCTTCAGTTCTATGCACGCGCGTAGGACCTCCCTGCCCTTTTTGCAGTAGTAGATCGACACTAGAACCCCCGAAACGCGAACTCCGGTGAGCTCCTTTGCCGCCGAGCCACCTCCACCGCCGAACACCCCGCTTCATACCCCGCAGCGCAGCACAAACCACCCCAGTGGGTTATGCATGCTGTGAGCTTTCTCCTGGGCCAAACCGCAGCTCGAACCGACCCCTGGAACCTCGAAAACGCCAAACTCCGGCGAGTCCTGCCGAGCGCCACCGCGGGAAACGTCGCCGGCGTTGTCTCGCCGCTGCCCCGCGCGCGGGATGGTTCCCCGCCGTCCGATCCCGAGTAGACGCGTAAGATTAGAAGCGCGTACCCCTTTGCTCCGAGCCACCAGATCTGGATCTGACGATCGATATCCGCACGTACCCCTTCGGCCTGGAAATCTTTCTAAAGAGCCCCTGGCTTTTCCCTGAATCAACCCTCGGTCCAGCTGTGTTCAAAAATATTTCCAGATCGGCCCAGAACTTTGCACGGACCCCCCTGAGCTTCTTGGTTTTAGAACCCGCCATCCACCCTTGGCAGTTTTGAGCGCTAACACCTGTAGCTATGGTTTAATTACGTTTAGGCCCTCGGTTTTTGCACAGAACCCCTAGAACTTTCAATTTTCTCACAGTTTAGCCCCTGGAAATTGTTTTAGCCCTAGATTTTGCGTTTTAACTCCGTTTTAGGTGGTTTTTGCGCTCATGTGATCGTAGTAACGCGTAGAATCATTCTAGCTTAGTTTTGTTTGCTATTTTTATGTATTGTTGTATTGTTTCTTAGTGTTTGGTCTTGCTTGCTTGTATGTTTATGTTGTTGCCTTGTTTTTGGCCATGTGTTCGTGAGTAGACGTTGAGCTACCGGAGGAGCACCAGTACCCGGAGCAGCCACCATCTTTTGAGAAGTTTGAGCAGCAGGAACAGTTTGAGGAAGGCAAGTATAACATGAACAACACCCATCTTTTAATACTGCATGCCTATAAGGACTTTCCTAGCCACTTTATATCCTTTATATATATCCCTTGGGTTGCATTTTGGTTAGTTGTGCTAGGTTGCTGCACTATAACACACTTGGTCCTTTTTAAATAATTTTATTAATGGTATATGCAACTAAATTCTGGGTGTGGCCCGCTTGAGTGGCTCACGTCTCGTTAAAAATTGGTTTTTCTAGAAACTTGGTTTAGGGGGCTCGCACTGTGTTATGTGCTAGCTACTCTCCATAAGAACCGTACGTCATTAGAGAGACAACCTGGGACAACTGCGCAACCACAAGACTGGAATGGGACGGTCTTGGCTTACTAATTAGGTCTTTTTGGTTTGGAGTAACTTACCTGCGGGGCAAGGGTAGTAAGCTTCAATGGTCCCTACTCCTCCGGCTTGGTCTGTGCTCCGTGTCTTGTACCCCCGTGAGGTGGGCCCCATCATCGCTGATCCAACCCTCGCGGTTACTCCTTACCAACGAGATTGTTTGTAACGGCCTCGTAGTGAGTTTGCTAGCCATCTCACCTACGGAAGTGTGATGAACAACTAGCGTAGCTCACGACTTGTGGGTAAAGATGTGCAACCTCTGCAGAGTGTAAAACTGGTATACTAGCCGTGCTCACGGTCATGAGCGGCCTGGATCGTCCTTTTGATTAGTGGGGTTACCTTGGTGGTTTCGGTTTGGTTCTCAGTAGTTTCATAATTAATTTTGATTAATTACTATGTAACTGGGTTTATGGTAATTCATCCACTTGTAGTAATTAGCTTTAATAAAATTTTGCCAAGATTAAAAGCTAATGCAGTTGAGTCAGCCAACCTTAGAGCCTCATAGTTTGTGTTATACTTGTTGAGTACAAGTTGTGTACTCACACTTGCCTCCTCTACTCTTTTTCCTCTTGTTCTTTTTGGGATACTCTACTGCTGCTCAGTTCCTGCCAACGCGAGGGAGTTCACTCTATAATCCATGATCTGATTATGTGGATGTTGGCGCCTACCAACGTCACCACTGAGCGAGCAGCAATGAAGCCCGCAGACACCAAGGGGGTGGCAGGTATTTCATGAACCACGAATAAATCCGCAAGCGCACGGAATACCGCTGTAGCATTTTATCCGGGAGTATACCGAGGTGTCATTTATATTTCCGCAGGAAAGGCGGCGATAATGAACTTGATCTTGATTGGATATTCAATTGCATAAACAGGGGTAAGATATATAACATGGTAAGAGGTGGTGTGATACACACACAAACCACCTTAGAGATAAATAACAAAAGATGCTATACGCCGGAAGGAAGGCAGAAGTTAGAGCTCGAGTCAAAAGTGCTAGGCTAGCTATATCTATGCTATCTTATGGTTAGATTGTCAGAGATTAAACTACACAACAGGGAGACCGCTTCTCTAGCTGACGGGAGAAGCCCGTTCACCTAGGCGGCTTTATGTACCTCCTACCCCCAATCCGAACGTGGAGGATTACTAGAGCTCGGACAGGGCTGTCACCACCTGCCGGCTACCTCACAATCCGTGGGAAAGGGTGACATCCAGCAACTCTTATCTAATCTAGACACTACGTCTACATTAGTAAGCGATACTCTAGCATCCCGCGCAGAGCCCCCACCCTTCGGATGGACAGACATCACACTAGAGCAAACATATGAATACTGGAGCAGTTGATAGAATTCTAAGGCCAATATGTTAACCATCGCAAGGACAGGACGATCATGCAATGCAAGCATCGAATGATAACGCAACTAGATTACGAAGCATATATCCAATAACTCAGAACATACTTCAGGCAGATATCGGTAACCATAGTCTAATTCAATTACAAACGACCGAATGTTACAAGAGAGAACTAGAGATGAACCCATACCAAAACTCTCGAGCAACTCCGAGGACTCAATGACTCCTAGACTTCTCCTAAACTCCACTAAACCTATAGACAAAGCAAGAGTGAACTTGAGGTAAGAGAGGTAAGTGTGGTGTGTCTGTGTGTGTTCTAATCTCTACCCCCTCCCTTGTATTTATAGGAGGGAGCCACGGCCGAGCAGCAGCTGATCCTTGCAGAACCGCCTTTGGGAGCCAGTGAGCAGGTGACACATGGCGAAGTTGAGGCAGTGGGGCCCACGAGCTAGGTCGGCCGACCCCCTAAGGTGGCCGACGGCCTGGTGGCGTCCACCACCCCCAGCTTCGCGCTAGTGGGTTGTCCTGGGCCTCCTCTTGTGAAAAAGGTGAGGCACGGTGTCGGTGTTCCGGATCACGGGCTAGTAGATTAGTGAGCGCGTCACTGGTTCGGATGGTTCTGCAAGGATCAGATACAAGGGTTCATACTGATTTGGGCAGAATATCCCTACATCCAGTTCGAGCTCTCGCGCTCTTGCACTCAAGTGTTCGTAGTAGGGGTTACAAATAGGCGAGAGAGGGAATAGAGCTCCCAGATTTCTGGTTAGTGCGTGTCTAGGTGCGAGTGTGAGTCAAGTTGGATTGAAATCTCTTGCCCCTTGGTGGGGCACCCCCTCTCCCTTTTATAGCTCAAGGGAGAGGAGGCTGTACAACGGGTCGGCTATGGGGGTCGGGAGCTTCCCGGCCACGTCAATTATTGGCGTTGTACGGTATGGCTCCCGTTTGGGTTGATGATGACTAACGCTTGGCACACCCGCTCCCCTCCTTGACGCTGTGGAGATTGCGAGCTATGCTGTCACGAGCGATTCTCGCCTCTTTTGTCACCTCCGACTGCCGAGCATGCTGACGCGAGGGATTCACACCCATGCTGCCGATGCCTACTGTAGAATATGGGGCGGCCAGCCATGCTCGCCTGGGCTCCCATCACTGCGCCCCCTGCTGATGGTGGTTAGCAGGGTGGTTGAGGGTAGTCTCCCTCTGTGGTGTATGGACCGCCCCGTCCACTTGCTCTGACTAGAGGGGTCTTGTCCCGGGTTCCCCGGTCAACAAGCGTTGACACGTCCCTGCCTTTGATCGCATTGCCCGGGGCCTTTGTCGTTTCCCCATGTCGGTACGGGCCCCTCCGCACGGATTCGGGCGAGGCGGAGGCAGCCCGCAAGGGTCGGGCGAGGCGGACCCTGAAAAGGTCGGGTGAGGCAGACCCCGAGAGGGTCGGGCGAGGTGTACCAGGGAGGAGTCCCGGGCCAGTCCTTCCTGGGCCTTTAGGTATTTCGTGGGCTTTGCGGGCCATCTTCGGGTTGTCTTAACTCGGGTTCCCCTTCGCGGGTTTATCCTTTATTGGGGGATTAGGGCACCGGTTATTTTCACCCCCATTAGTAGCCCCCGACCCCCCTCGATGTTGCGGAGGAACCACGTGGGGGTCCTGTTTTCGCAACGGTCATCGGGCCGGCGGGCTCGTGCCGTGTTTTCTGTTTACGGTGATCCGCTGGGTGTGCGCGAGCGCACCCACTGGGTGTAACCCCCGAGCCTTTGGGCGAGTCAGAGACTCGTCCAGAGGGTTCAGTGTGTGGATCCGCCTTTTGTCCGGAGGCCACCTCAGGACTTGCGCAAAGTTTTTCTTTTAACGGGATGCGTCCGAGCGGGTAGACTGGGTCAGCTTGACCCTGCAGACCTAGGGCACGACAAAAGCTGCCCTCTCAGTCTCGGGTGTCTGGTCTTGTCCGTGGGGTTGCGTCACCGCTCCCCGCTCGTGGACTTCTTGTTGCGCTTGAGAGGCTTCGTGCCTTGGGTGTCGCGGGGTTTTGGATTTTAGTGTTTGTCTGGGTTCCCACTTTTTGACTATACATAGGATCCCTCGGCAGCTTGTTTCAGGCAAGCTTTTCGTATTCGCCGCTCCAGCCCCACATCTTATAATGGTGCCCTTCTCTGAGGGTTGCTGTCCTCCTGAGAGGGCCTTGGAGCTCTTTGCATCCTGGTGCAAGAAGAATGCTTGCAAGCGGCGTGGGATGACTGGGAGAGGTGGTGCTTCTGTCTGGTGGACGAGGCCAATCGGGTGAATGGTGTGGCCTGCGGGCTCGACCATGTTTCCCATAAATCTCATCCTCTGGCTCCTTAGCCGGAGTGGTAGGACTCCGGTGAGGGCCACCGTCAGGTTTGCATTCCTGGCTGTGCTTAAGAGTAGTGAGGAGTGTGCCGCCTCAACGGAGACGGCAGAGCTGTTCGACAGCTCGTCCCCCCGCAGCGTCCCTATGGAAAAGCTTTTTTATTCCTTTATCTGAATCATTCAATCATCAAGCAGTGAGGGAAACTAAGTTGTTATGGTAGATTGTGAAGTCTTGTTACTCCATATGTAGTCTGAATATATGTTGCTCAAATTAAAAGCATGTTGCACCAAATGGCAAATTAAACTTTGAGAAAAGGCCAAGAGGAAGGCATATGATATTTGAAGGAGAGATAATGCACCTCATAGATCATTGCGTGTACCCAGTTTTAGTGTAAAACTAAGCCTTTTTTGTACACTTTACATGTACATTTGTATCTAAATCATTTGGCAAATGGCCTAAAGTTTGAAAGCTGAAACCTATTACATGTTTTTTTTTCTATCACACAGTTTGAGGATTTTGCCAATCATAATGCCTTTGAGCGCCTTGCAAGATATGGCACAACTCACCTTGTATTCATTGATGATATTCAGGTTGTTATTTGATGCTTGCAATGTATTTTACTGTGTAATGTCGGCACAATATGATTAAATGCAAGCTGGATTATTCTAAAGTACCATTTTCAATTTATATTGTTTATAAATTGCAGGGAACTGCTTCCGTGGTTCTTGCTGGGCTTATTGTAGCGCAAAAGTTACTTGGTGGAATATTGGCAGAGCATACTTTCCTCCGCCACTGCCGCCTCCGCCAGGGCCATTCGTGCCGCCGGATCCAGATCCGCCCCTGGTTCCCTCGATTACAGAGGTGAGTCTAGCCTACTATGCTTGGGAACTTGAGGAAGTTTTCAGAATCTTCTTTCCATCCTGGGAACTCAAAATTAGAATATCCTGCTAGCTCATCCGGATCCCTTTGAAACATTCATGAACCATGACCACCAATATGCAGCTACATTCATGAACCAATGTTCATAGTACAAGTCTGACAAAACAAAGGGATTGCTTATTATATATTACTTTTTGTATGTAGATGGCACACCACCCGCGCTACCGTCTCCTGGAGATGCATTACGATGAGCGACACCGTGGCAAGATACAAGAAGAGCGTACGCAGGTGAATTTGTGTTCGTTTTTATTTTTGTGAAGTCATTAATTTGATTTTAGTTGATTATAAAGTTCATTGATATTTTTGTAGGTTTTGAAGCCTCTACGCCCCCGCCTTCACAAGCCTCTGCGGTGGGATGATAGGTACGCAACGTACCTAAAACGGGCTGGATTCCTCCCGTTGGCGTGGCTAGTCAAGGAGGGCCTCCCCGGTATGGACAATGCAACTTTAACAGCTCTGGTGGACCGGTGGAGGCCTGAGACACACACATTCCACCTTCCCAGCGGTGAGATGTCAATTACACTCCAAGATATGGCAATGCTATTTGGGCTTCGTATAGATGGTGGAGCTGTAACTGGTAGCATCTGTCCAAATGGATGGAGAGAAAGAGTGGAGCTATTGTTTGGAGTGCACCCACCCGAACCACCGGAAGACACGAAGGATAAGAGGCCTACGGGAGTGACCTCAGCTTGGTGGACGCAACATTTTGGTACACCACCTGGAGGGGATGCTAATGGCGTGACGGTTGCTAGGTTCGCTCGGGCATGGCTATGGTATTTGATCGCCGGGTTTCTATTTCCTGATTCGAGCGGGAACACAATCTCATGGATGTGGCTAGAACTAATTGGTCAAGACTGGGACAATATTGCCACTTTCAGCTGGGGGAACGCAACACTTGGGTGGTTGTACCGTCAGCTGTGTGATGCTTGTAGGCGGAGCAAAGATAGTGCAAATCTTGGTGGTTGTGCTTACCTATTGCAACTGTGGATGTGGGAGCGCCTTCCTATTGGCCGGCCGGAGCGTTATGCTCATGGAGTAAGTATTTTATTTGTTCATTACTTTTGCATTGTTGTTGTTAGGTTTGGGTAATCTTCAAAATTCGCTAATGTCATTATTTATTGTTATATCTAAGGTTACGCCATTATACGAGGGAGAGGCTGTGGTTACAGTGGGTTGGTTATGGAACAATATTGGTATCGTGCAGGATAATCCAGGAAGGCGGTACATAGACTACAGCAATGCCCTTGATTGCCTAAATGCTGCACACGTAAGTCTATAACCACCTCGTCTACCGCAATTCATGTAATATATCATCCTCAATTTGTTGTAATCATATTGAACATGTCGTATTAGGTTGAATGGCAACCATACAATCGCATGGAGGTGCAAAACATGAATCTAAGTCCGCAATGCATGAGGGATAATGAATACTGGCGCTCAGTTTGCCCTCTTATTTGCTATTACATTGTTGAGTACCACCTTTCAAATCGGGTGATGTGCCAATTTGGAATACTTCAGTCTTGTCCGCCTGAGTATATTAATACTAGCCATGAGTTGCACGGGTATGGTTATTTATTTTCTGCAATCTCATTCTATGGAAAATATTTGCATGTTTTGCAATTACATTAATTCTTGCATACATTATATGTAGAACTGATCGACGGAAGCAGCGGGGTGCCAAAAACTGGGAGGAGAAGCACCTTGCATATGTGAATGCTTGGAATGGTCGAGGCAACAACATAGTTTATGGTGGCCCTGTTCACCGTGAGGCCCAGTTCAATATATATTTGGACTGGTTGAAGCAAAACACACGGCTAAAGCTCAAGGCTGCATTGGACGATACTGTAACACCTCCGGTGTTTAGCACTGATTAAAACATGCAATTAATCGAAAATGACATGTTAAACCCCCAAAATTTCCAATTACTTAACAGCCCGAAATCCGTTTAAATGAACCCAAAAAGTCAACTCTCACACCTTGGCTCAAATGAACTTTTGCCCAAAACAAAAGTTGTAGAGTTTGACAAGATAAACAACTTTCATGTTCAAAGTTTTTCAAGTTATAACATGAAATTTGGAGTTAACCTCGAAAAACAAGTGGGTTCATTAAACTTGAATTCAAATTTTAAACTTTCAAATCGTTGCTTAAACGAAGTTTTGCCTGAAAGGAAAGTTGTAGGAAATTGAATTTGGAACAACTTTCGTGTTCAAAATTTTTCGAGTTTCAATTGAAAATTTTGAGTTTGAACTGAGTCAAACCGTTGACCTTTCTTTTTCTCTCTCCACTCCCTTTCTCTCTCCTTTCTCTCTCTCCCTCGCTGACCCTGCCCTGTCCTGAGCGCGCAGGCACTCGAGCGCGCCTGCGCGTGCGCTCGCTGCGCCGCTGCGCCCCCCCCCCCCCCCCCCCCCGTGCTCGCTGCCCGGCCTTGAGTGCTCGCCTGCACGCCGCCCGCTGACCTTCCCCTCCCCCATCCCGTCGAAGCCTGCGGCCCTCTGCTCCGTAGACGAGCGCGCCGCAAGCGATGAACACTCGGCGACGCGCCGTGATGCCGCCGTGGCGCCCAAACGAGCCGGCCTTGCACCTGCCAAGCCGCTGACTGCGGCCGGCCATCAATGTCGCGCGCCACCGGCCCCCAAACCTTTCCCTCTCCTCCCTTGGTTCGCTTTAAACGGCCAGAACCCCCCCCCCCCCCGCGTGCGCGCCTGAGCTCGCCGCCGTCCGCTCCCGGCCGCCACCCACGTTCCTCCCCTGCCCGAGCTCCTTTCCCCTTCTTTTGCTCCCAGCAGCACCATCACCCCTCCACTCTTCCCTCGCGCGCACCAGAAGGCTGCCCGAGCTCCTGCCGCCGCCCAGAACACCCCCGCCAGCGCCATGGCCGCCGTTCCTCCGTAGGCCGCCATGGAGCCCTACTCTCCGCCCCTCCTCGACTCAAATTGACCCCCAAACTCGCTTCCTCGTGGTCCAGTGAAGCTCCCCGGCCGGTCGTCGCCCTCCCTACCGCGCCGGAGCGCCGCCACCGCAGCTCGCCACCGCCGGCGATCCACTGCTCCGCCGCCCGCCCCGCTCCCGGCCGCCCCCGACCTCGACAAGACCCCCTACGCATAGCTCTCGCCTCCCTCTTACCCTTCCCCCACTTCCCCTCGCCGCCGGCGAGCTCCCTCGCCTGGAAACGCCGCCGTCGCTGCCGCCTTTGTTCCTGGCTCTGGCCAGGGGCTTAAGTGCAAGCCCCCAATTTGTTCCAGGGGCCTAGATGCAAGTTTCCTTTTCCTTTTTCTTTTTGTTTTGAAAAACAGCAAACTTGTAAATTCGTTTAAAAATCGTAGAAAAATCATAAAAATACAAACTCAACTGTTCTGGAATCTTTGCAAAGATATATACAACTTTTACTACATGCACTTTTTCATTTGCTCAATAGATTTTGCTTCATTTAAAATACAATGAAAATATACCTTTTATTAGATCTCAAGTTACAAGCATGAGCTGTTAGCCATTTTTGGACAGTGGGTTGCATGTTAGATGTATAACCTGGTGTAAAAGTTTCGTGGATAGTTGACATTCCTAACTGTCAGTTTATTTAAATCTTGATGTATGCCTAGGATAGATAGTTTTATTTATCTAAGTTGTTATGATATATTTCATGAGTCCAAACTTTTACAGTACTTGTATATTCATTCCCAGAGCCTACAGAAAAAGTTTGAGAAGTTTTAGTTAAACCCAACTGGACCAAATGATTTTTTGGTGAGGATAGATACATTAAATCATAAAAAATAGTTCCTGCACATGAAAAATTCTAATAATTTTTCTAGGAGTTAACTTTGAGTATATAACCATGTTGTTAAAAGATGAGGCTCTGGAAATTGCTATAACAGTCTGTGGAATTTAGTTTTGTCCATGCAGCTATATGTTATGCTTTTTTCCTGCCTTGTTTGTTGCTCTTTTAAATCTCAAAATTTTACAGTAGACTCACCATCAGATGAGGAGCACTCAGTAAAAATTTTAGCATCTTTACTGGTAGGGTTTGTTCTGTATAAATGAATCTTATCCTAGTAGTGGTTGTTTAATGCTTTTTTAGTAATTAGTATGCTCAGTGATAATAGCTGAAAAATTTATGGAAAGTTTGTAATTAAGTAATTGACTCTCCATAAAAATTTCATCTTCAGAAGCTATACCCATCAGTTGTTTTAAATATTTCATGCTTGCACTTGAAAATAACTTTTCTAAAAATAACAAAAAACCCCCACTTACTTAATAAGAAATAGTTAATCTAGATAATACTCCATAAATGATTGCCCAAGGAGATGTAAAGAAAATATTTTACAACTCTATAGTGAATTAAATTAAGATTGTTACCATCACCACAACTCACGCATACGCATTCGTGTAGATTCGACTACTCTCGCCGACGGTACGTACGAGCTGGTGCCGGAGTCCGAGAGTGAGCAGCGTGAAGCTCAAGTTAACCTAACTGAAATCACTGAAGACCTGAACCAGAGTTCAGAAGAGTCCAAAGCTAGCTCCGCTCAGGAAGGCAAGCCCCAGAGCATGTCCTAACTATTTTAAATTTATGCAACTATTTATATCCCTATTTTATTTGTGCATTTAAGTTGCAGGAATTGTTTGGAACCTTAGTTGCATGATCCTAGGTACCTATGCTTGAACACTAGTATGTGTAGGTCGCTAGTTGGCTATGCTAATGGTTTGGTAGAAGTCGAGTGATTTCCTGTCACTCGCGAGTTCATAGGAGTTGAATGCTTACTACACACTGAAATATAAGGCTTACGGGTGGGGTTGTTGTACTCGTGATACCCCGTCTGTTTAGTAAAACTGGATAAGGCCGCGGTGTGTGGTAGTGGTGGTTAAGCATTTGAACGTACTAACCACATGCCGAGAATATGATAATCGGTAAGCTTAAGTACCTGATGGAACCGGCCGTGGAACATACTCCCCACTGTCTGGTCTTTGGTCACGCACGGGTGCAGGGCACCCTAGGGCGGTGGGCCTGTTTTATGCCCGGGGAAAAAGGAGAAAAGTCGCGTGGGTGATTGTATTCCCCATGCGTGTGTTTAGGTCTGCCTGGCCAGGTTAACAAATTCGATTCGAATCGTCCGTCTCTCACGGATATTGAGACTGCTTAACCCTTTTGCCACATAGAGTAAGAAGTGGAACAATGATGATGAGAAATATGATTGAATGATGTAAAATAATTGTTTTTCACCATGTATGCTATTGGATAGATGCTAATGTAGAACGGTTAATTGAACTAGAACTTGAAAGCTAAAACCGGAAAGTAAGGACTTACTCTTTATTGCTGTTCGGCAAAAACAAAAACCCCTCAAGCCAAAAGCCTTGCATGTCTAGTTAGAGGGTTAATTATATCCTAGTCGGGTAAGCCTTGATGAGTATTAGTATGCTCAGCCTTGCCTGTGGCTCAACTTTGTTTCAGGTGATACGTTTGAAGATCAGATAGCTAGCTTAACTTGGCCGTGTGTTTTACCTCCTGGTTGGTCGGTGGAGTGGGTTACGACTCCGGCTAACGATGACAATGCCGAGTGATGTCATGTACGGGCTTCATCATGACATCTTATATCGTCGTTTAGTACTCGCTTTATTTCTGCTGCAGTGAACTCTGAACTACTTTCTATTTGAATTTCAAGTACCTTTCGGAGATTTTGAACTTGGTTTGTAATAATTAAGTTAATACTCTGTAATGTAATGTATCTGTGAAATGTTGTACTCTCTGGACTCACCTTCGTGTGGGTTGCATGTAAGCTTTGGGTTCGATCAACGCTCAGGTGGATTTTTCGGGACTTTACCCGACAGCCCCGCCGGATTACTCCGTTTGAAGTGCGTGTTAGCCGGGATTACCTTTCAGGTGATGGTTAGCGCACTTGAGCCGGATTAATTTGGGCGGTACTACCACAGCTGGTATCAGAGCCAAACAAAATGCACACCTGAGAGTGTGACTATATTTTGAAAGTTTTCCTTAGAACTTAGTCACACAATCGCGTTTGGAAAATATGTTGGTTCGCTAAGGATCGTGCATAGTACGTAAAACCCTAGGGAAAATTATGGGAGTTACTAGGTGGCTATCTAACTTATGGTTTATTTATGACTGACTTCCAGCACATTTCTTTATGTACTTTAAATTCAGTACTTTACATTATGTAACGACGCATCTACGCTAAGGTAAGACGGTAAGGATCCTCAGTCAACTGAGAGAGTCTGACCTTCCCGTCGGTGATGCGAACCGAACGCTACGCTCAAGCAGTGGCCTACTTGAGCTGCTGCCAATATACCGACCATCAGTCGATTATATTGGGAGTAAAAGAAACCATGAATACGTCACCTCAGTAGCGTATGAGCGCTGTCCATGCAGTGTTGGACGCATGGATGCCGCTTCTATAGTGAGCGGTAATGTATGGGGACGCTTTCATGTGTGCTGGCATGAAAGGTTCAATGAATATATATCTGTCATTTTTTCTGCAGGTACACTAACCGCGATTACGTAAGTTAAGAATGGTTAGAACTCGGCTAGATATATATATATATATATATAGGAAGAGACGTAACTTGTGCCATGCCACCGGTGCTAACCCCGTAAGTCCAAAGCTATTTGGCAATTGTTTTCCTTGGGAGGACGATTAGGTCGTGCATGCATCATGCTCATAAAATTGAAAGCCAAAGAAAATAGATGTGGGTTAGTCGGGAATGTTAAGGTTTGCACGTGAGCACGGTTCATCTTCTCTCGATTAAGGTCTATCTAGAAATTTTCTGCTATATCCTGGAAGATGAATTTATTTGACATGGTAGATGACTTTATCTGTAGAAGTGCCAGTGGATAATTTTGCTCCAAAACTTTTCTACTAGCTTCTGTTTAAATTTGAGAATTTTTCTACTAGTATACAGTGGGGTACACTAGAAACTTTGACACCCAGTTTTTCTGCCAGCTTTGAGCACTTGGGTTGCACGAATTTTTTAGGCCTTCCTAGAGATGTTTTCTGCAGATGTGTTCAACAGAAAACTTGTGCAAAATTTACTCACCAAGCAGCTGTAAATATTTGGTAATTTTAGGATTAGTAGTTTGTCCTCAGCACTCAGTTTACTAGCTCTCTGGTCACTGAAATTTTTTTGGGCAGACAGCAAAAGAAAACTCTAAGGATAGGACCTTCTTAGGATCTGATCTAGCTCTTGAGTTGACTAGCAAAGTTGTGACTAAGAACCTTAGGAATGTTCCTGTAAATTTTGAGAATTTTTAGAGCTATGTGCTTTCAGTTATACTCATTTTCGTGCACTACCCGAAATCTGTTTTGACCATCACTCACTTGTGCACATCTTTTGTACAGATGGCTGCCCCTGTTCTCCTGGTGTTTGAGGAGGATGGGCGTGCACACTCCGAGTGCACACACTGGCAGGGTTTTCCCTCCATTCTTTGGGAAGTGATGCGCGATGCCAGATATCCCAGTCCCCCGCGCTATGTGGGCGAGGAGTTCCATGAGATGGGAGTTGCGCGCTATCGCGTGCGTATGACTCATGCTCCCCACCCTTTTCCCGCTCACTGGGCTTCCTTGGAGCTGGAGGTAGTTGGACACCGTCTGGTTGACACTTGGGAAATTGCAGCCATGACAGCACTCAACAAGTTTTGCGAAAAGAATTATGCAGCTGTCACACTAGCTCCTATTGGCCTCTTCCCAGCAGAGCAGCCCAATGACCCTAACTGGCTTAGTCGGGTCGGACACACTGGGTACCTTCAGCAGAACAGAGCTGCAGAGACTATCTCCATGTCAGTGAAGTGCATGAATGCACTCTACCGCTTGCAGACCTTACAGGCCAAAGCCATGGCCCAGATCATTGCTTCTGCACGGACCAGCCATGAGATAGTGATTGCTAAGAACGAGCAGATCAGGGATCTTGATGCCCATGTTGGCCAACTTGAGGGTCTAATTGAGGAGCGTGATGTTCTCTTGGATGGGAGGGACGCTGACTATGCACTTCTAGAGCAGCAGTTCACCGCCCAACAGGTTCAGCTGAATGATGCCTTGGATCACATTGAGATGTTGGAGGCTCAGTAGGCCCAGCCCGAGGCCATGGAGGAGGAGCCCCAGGAGGTTCAGGGTATCTCAGGACTTGACACTACGTCTGGATTGCCCTTGCCACCACTTCCGGGAGCTCACTCACCAGTGAGGAGCGAGTCTTCAGTCAACAACCTGGACGACTTTTAGATGATGTCTTAAGTAGTCTTTCGCGCATACTCCTCTATAGGGTAGCCTAACTCTTGGATGGTGATGTAATAGGCTAACTAAGAGTTGAGTACCTTGCTTTGGTAATGAGCGCCACTCATATGTAAAAGTACCTTAATCGCTTAGGCCTTGGCTAAGAACTTGATGGATGGTTGTAATGGTTTAATTGCAGTTGAATCTATCGCTGCAGAAACTTGTCTAAATTTTTATCCATGTTTTCTTGCATTTATGGGCTGTGTGTTGAATACCAAAGTTGTTTTGAATTTCATGATCTAGGTGCTCACAAAATTTCAGCACCATTAGGCTTGTGTGCCAAAGGTTATGGCCCGAACAGTGTGCCTCGGCAGGCTGAAAAGCAGACTGGACAGAGAGGCCGAAATTGCATTTTTCGCCCACCTTAACTGTCAATTTAACCCTGGAGTTGAATACCAAAGTTGTAGTATGATAAATTATCCATCTGCTATAAAAATTTGGGCGCATTTCGATGAACAGAGTGCAAGTTATGGCTTTTCTCGTAACGAACAGCGTTGCTGTCCCTGTTGTTAGCATACTCGTTCCAATTATACTTTTCCGCGCTTACCCTTCTATACTTTGGGGAAGTCATATGTCACCATACTAATGAGAGAATTTGCCGTTCCAGATGGTGGGAGTGACACGTGGCAACCCTGAGGGTTTCGGGGACGCGAATGGTAGCGGATCGCAGCGACCGCCACCACCGCCACCCAACTTTGCAGAATATCTGGCCGCCCAAACCGACTTACTCCGTCAACTCGTCCAGGGACAGCAACAACAGCAACAGCAACGGGGTGGACCCAATGTTCATCAACCTCAAGCTGCTGGTTACCCGGAATTCTTGGCAACTCAGCCCCCTCTGTTCAACAACACAGAAGAGCCACTGGATACGGATGCTTGGATTCGCACAATCGAGTCCAAGTTTTCACTACTTCTGGTGCCATGCTCAGAGCAAAACAAGGCTCGCTTTATCGCACAACAGCTTCGCGGTTCGGCGCGTCTTTGGTGGGATAGCTACCTTGGCATGCTCCCAGCTGATCACCTTGTCACTTGGGATGAATTCAAGACCGCATTCAAGGGTCACCATATTCCAGAAGGACTCATGGAAAGGAAGCTGAATGAGTTCCTGGCTCTTACTCAAGGGACTCGTACAGTTATCCAATATGCCCAAGCTTTCAACAATCTCTGTCAGTACGTGGGCTATCATGCTGACACAGATGTTAAGAAGCATGATCGTTTTCGTAGAGGCTTAAACACCAAGCTCAAGGAACGACTAAACCCCATTAGGGTCGACACATACAATGAGCTAGTTAATCTCGCACTCACTCAAGAAGACTGTTTCATGGCTCACCGTGCTGAGAAAAAGAGGAAAGCGCCAGCTGGACCCTCTAGAGCGCAGCCACAGAGGTATCGCGTAGTGCAGAATGTTGTACCCCAGATTCCTCAGAAAGCCCCTCAGCCAGGGCGTTGGGTTATCAGGCCCCCACTGCAGCAGAGCGTTGCACATTTCCCTGTTCCTCAAATAATTGGCCCAAGGCCAACTGCTCCACCGCCAGCCCGTCCAAGTGAGGGAAATCGTTGCTTCAATTGTGGGAGCTCAACTCATTTCGCCCGGGAGTGCCCGCAACCCAAGCGACAAAACCAGGGCCAAGGCTCTAATCAGAACAACAAGAACAAGGGCAGAAGGCAGACTATTCAGGTCAGGCAAGGGCGCATCAATTTCACCACTCTTGCAGAACTTCCTGAGGGTGCACCAGTGATGACGGGTACATTTTCTATCCACAACAAGCCTGCAGTTATATTATTTGATTCTGGTGCATCACATAGCTTCATTGGTGCAAAATTTGGTGCAAAAGTGGGTTTAGATTTTATTCACACGAAAGGGTCATACATGATATCAACCCCAGGGGGTAAAATTGCTTCAAACCAAATAATACGACTTGTGCCAATCAAGTTGGGTAGCCTAATCATCAACACCGACCTTATACTTCTACCACTTGATGGTATAGATATCATCTTGGGAATGAACTGGATGACTCAGCATGGGGTTATAATAGATATTCCCGCCAGAGCTGTTGAATTAAATTCACCAAAATATGGAGCCATCACTCTCTATTTACCATTCCGAGAGTGTATTAATTCTTGTGCATTTGCCATGAGCGCATCCAAACTAGAAGAAATTCCTGTGGTATGCGAGTACACCGATGTTTTCCCGAATGACTTGCCAGGAATGCCACCAGATAGAGAAATTGAGTTTATTATTGAACTACAACCAGGCACTGCCCCTATCTCAAAGAGACCCTACAGAATGCCACCTAAGGGGTTGGCCGAGTTAAAAATTCAACTTCAAGAGCTTCTGGACAAAGGCTTCATTCGCCCCAGTGCATCACCTTGGGGTTGTCCAGCTCTCTTTGTAAAGAAAAAGGATGATAGTTTGCCACCTAACAAATATCCACTTCCCCGCATTGATGTTCTCTTCGCTCAACTGGCTGGAGCTAGGATTTTCTCAAAGATTGATCTTCGCTCCGGCTATCATCAGATCAAGATTCGTCCATGTGATATTCCTAAAACCGCCTTCTCCACACGATATGGACTCTATGAATATTTAGTCATGTCTTTTGGTCTCACAAATGCACCTGCCTACTTCATGTATCTCATGAACTCGGTATTCATGCCTGAGCTTGACAAGTTCGTCGTGGTTTTCATTGATGACATCCTTATTTATTCCAAGAATGAGAAAGACCATGCTAAGCACCTGCGCATTGTTCTCCAACGTCTTCGGGACCATCAGCTCTATGCTAAATTTTCCAAGTGTGAATTCTGGCTAGATAGTGTGAAATTCTTGGGCCACACTATTTCCAGCGAAGGCATAGCTGTGGATCCTAGCAAAGTGCAAGAAGTGATGGACTGGAAACCTCCTACCTCCATCCATCAGATTCGCAGTTTTCTTGGTTTAGCCGGATATTATCGCCGATTCATTCTGGATTTCTCCAGAATTGCTAAGCCAATGACTGAACTATTGAAGAAAGGAGTAAAATTTGTGTGGGATGAAAAATGTGAAACGGCTTTCCACACCCTAAGGGAGCAGTTGACTACAGCACCTGTCTTAGCTCAACCTGATAATACCAAGTCCTTTGACATGTATTGTGACGCGTCGGGTACGGGTCTTGGTTGTGTGCTCATGCAAGACAATAAAGTTATTGCTTATGCGTCACGAGCTCTTCGACCCCATGAGCAGAATTATCCTACTCACGACCTTGAATTAGCAGCTGTCGTTCACGCTCTAAAGATATGGAGGCATTATCTTATGGGTACTCATTGCAATGTCTACACCGATCACAAAAGTCTCAAATATATCTTTACTCAAGCTGACCTAAATATGAGACAAAGACGGTGGCTAGAATTAATCAAAGATTATGATCTTGAGGTGCACTATCACCCGGGCAAGGCTAATGTTGTAGCAGATGCACTAAGTCGCAAAGCTCATTGCCATTGCCTATCCATGGAATCCTATTTTGAAACCCTCTGTCATGAGATGAGGAAGCTCCAGTTGGAAATGATTCCCCAAGGCACCTTAAATCACATCTCAGTTGAACCAACCCTTCATGATCAAATAATCATGGCACAGTTACATGATAAAGGTGTTGGGATCATTAAACAGAAACTCTCTCAAGGAGAAAGGAAGTATAAGTGTTTTCGTCAAGTACATAACGGAATCCTATGGTTTGAAAGTCGTTTAGTTGTTCTGAAAAATCATGATCTTCGGAAGCAAATTCTCGACGAGGCACATCTTTCCAAATTTTCTATTCACCCGGGCAGTACCAAGATGTACCAAGATCTTAGGCAAAATTTCTGGTGGACTAGGATGAAAAGGGAAATTGCTAAATATGTCTCCGAATATGACACCTGCCAGAGAGTAAAAGCCAGCCACTTGAGAGTAGCCGGTTTGCTTCAACCCCTGCCTATCCCATCGTGGAAATGGGAAGACATAAGTATGGACTTCATTGTTGGATTACCCAACACATCCCAGAAGCACGATTCCATTTGGGTTATCGTGGATAGACTCACCAAGACGGCACATTTCATTCCGGTACATACTACTTACACTGCCAAGAAGTATGCTGAGATCTATCTCGATCGCATTGTTTGCTTGCATGGGGTACCCAAGACAATCATTTCTGATCATGGAATGCAGTTCATTGCACGCTTTTGGGAACAGTTGCAAGCATCTCTTGGGACAAAATTGATTCGAAGCTCAGCTTATCACCCACAAACTGATGGACAAACTGAGAGGGTGAACCAAATCCTGGAGGACATGTTAAGAGCTTGTGTCACTCATTATGACAAGAGTTGGGACAAATGCCTAGCTCTAGCAGAGTTCTCATACAACAATAGTTACCAAGAGAGTTTGAAAATGGCACCATTTGAGGCCTTATATGGTCGACGGTGTCGTACCCCTTTGAGCTGGTCGCAAGTCGGACAACGAGTGGTATTCGGACCCGATCTCATAACAGAGGCAGAAGAGAAAGTGAGGGTAATACAAGAGAATCTAAAGGCCGCCCAGTCTAGGCAAAAGAGTTATTTTGATAAAAGGAGACCCTTTGCAATTTGAAGTGGGTGTTCATGTCTATCTTCGAGTCTCGCCAACCAAGGGTGTGCAGAGATTCGGAGTAAAGGGCAAATTAGCTCCCCGATATGTTGGCCCTTATGAAATCACTGAGATTTGT
Source organism: Panicum virgatum (assembly GCF_016808335.1). Taxonomy (NCBI): domain Eukaryota; kingdom Viridiplantae; phylum Streptophyta; class Magnoliopsida; order Poales; family Poaceae; genus Panicum; species Panicum virgatum. The sequence goes on along the minus strand of NC_053142.1, from coordinate 4,663,271 downwards.
GGACCCGTAGCCTATAGACTGCGACTTCCTCCTCGACTCACAGCAGTACATAATCTTTTCCATGTTTCTCAACTCAAGAAATGTGTTCGAGTTCCCACCGAGATCATTGAACAAATAGAAATATTGGTAGAACCAGATCTCTCTTATGTCGAGTATCCTATCAAGGTTCTTGTTCAGAAGGAAAGGGTCACTCGAAGGAAAGCAGTTAAAATGTACAAGATTCAATGGAGTCACCATACCGAAGAGGAAGCTACTTAGGAAACTGAAAGCTACCTAAATCAAAATTTCCCCAGTTTTCTGAATTCAACTGGAGGTACACCTCTTTTCTGCACTTAGCTTGCTTATCTGAATCTCGGGACGAAATTATTTTAAGGGGGGTAGGTTGTAACACCTCTGGTGTTTAGCACTGTTTAAAACATGCAATTAATAGAAAATGACATGTTAAACCCCCAAAATTTCCAATTACTTAACAGCCCGAAATCCGTTTAAATGAACCCAAAAAGTCAACTCTCACACCTTGGCTCAAATGAACTTTTGCCCAAAATGAAAGTTGTAGAGTTTGACAAGATAAACAACTTTCGTGTTCAAAGTTTTTCAAGTTATAACATGAAATTTGGAGTTAACCCCGAAAAACAAGTGGGTTCATTAAACTTGAATTCAAATTTTAAACTTTCAAATCGTTGCTCAAACGAAGTTTTACTTGAAAGGAAAGTTGTAGGAAATTGAATTTGGAACAACTTTCGTGTTCAAAATTTTTCGAGTTTCAATTGAAAATTTTGAGTTTGAACTGAGTCAAACCGTTGACCTTTCTTTTTCTCTCTCCACTCCCTTTCTCTCTCCTTTCTCTCTCTCCTTCGCTGACCCTCCCCTGTCCTGAGCGCGCCGGCACTCGAGCGCGCCCGCGCGTGCGCTCGCTGCGCCGCTGCCCCCCCCCCCCCCCCGTGCTCGCTGCCCGGCCTTGAGTGCTCGCCTGCACGCCGCCCGCTGACCTTCCCCTCCCCCGTCCCGTCGAAGCCAGCGGCCCTCTGCTCCGTCGACGAGCGCGCCGCAAGCGACGAACACTCGGCGACGCGGCGCGATGCCGCTGTGGCGCCCAAACGAGCCGGCCTTGCACCTGCCAAGCTGCTGACCGCGGCCGGCCATCAATGCCGCGCGCCACTGGCCCCCAAACCTTCTCCCTCTCCTCCCTTGGTTCGCTTTAAACGGCCAGAACCCCCCCCCCCCCCCCGTGCGCGCCTGAGCTCGCCGCCGTCCACTCCCGGCCACCACCCACGTTCCTCCCCTGCCCGAGCTCCTTTCCCCCTTCTTTTGCTCCCAGCAGCACCATCACCCCTCCACTCTTCCCTCGCGCGCACCAGAAGGCTGCCCGAGCAACTGCCGCCGCCCAGAACACCCCCGCCGGCGCCATGGCCGCCGTTCCTCCGTAGGCCGCCGTGGAGCCCTACTCTCCGCCCCTCCTCAACTCAAATTGACCCCCAAACTCGCTTCCTCGTGGTCCAGTGAAGCTCCCCGGCCGGTCGTCGCCCTCCCTACCGCTCCGGAGCGCCGCCGCTGCAGCTCGCCACCGCGAGTGAGCAGCGTGAAGCTCAAGTTAACCTAACTGAAATCACTAAAGACCTGAACCAGAGTTCAGAAGAGCCCAAAGCTAGCTCCGCTCAGGAAGGCAAGCCCCAGAGCATGTCCTAACTATTTTAAATTTATGCAACTATTTATATCCCTATTTTATTTGTGCATTTAAGTTGCAGGAATTGTTTGGAACCTTAGTTGCATGATCCTAGGTACCTATGCTTGAACACTAGTATGTGTAGGTCGCTAGTTGGCTATGCTAATGGTTCGGTAGAAGTCGAGTGATTTCCTATCACTCGCGAGTTCATAGGAGTTGAATGCTTACTACACACTGCAATATAAGGTTTACGGGCGGGGTTGTTGTACTCGTGATACCCCGTCTGTTTAGTAAAAATGGATAAGGCCACGGTGTGTGGTAGTGGTGGTTAAGCGTTTGAACGTACTAACCACATGCCGAGAATATGGTAATCGGTAAGCTTAAGTACCTGATGGAACCGGCCGTGGAACATACTCCCCACTGTCTGGTCTTTGGTCACGCACGGGTGCAGGGCACCCTAGGGCGGTGGGCCTGTTTCATGCCCGGGGAAAAAGGAGAAAAGTCGCGTGGGTGATTGTATTCCCCATGCGTGTGTTTAGGTCTGCCTGGCCAGGTTAACAAATTCGATTCGAATCGTCCGTCTCTCACAGATATTGAGACTGCTTAACCCTTTTGCCACATAGAGTAAGAAGTGGAACAATGATGATGAGAAATATGATTGAATGATGTAAAATAATTGTTTTTCACCATGTATGCTATTGGATATATGCTAATGTAGAACGGTTAATTGAACTAGAACTTGAAAGCTAAAACCGGAAAGTAAGGACTTACTCTTTATTGCTGTTCGGCAAAAACAAAAACCCCTCAAGCCAAAAGCCTTGCATGTCTAGTTAGAGGGTTAATTATATCCTAGTCGGGTAAGCCTTGCTGAGTATTAGTATGCTCAGCCTTGCTTGTGGCTCAACTTTGTTTCAGGTGATACGTTTGAAGATCAGATAGCTAGCTTAACTTGGCCGTGTGTTTTACCTCCAGGTTGGTCGGTGGAGTGGGTTACGACTCCGGCTAACGATGACAATGCCGAGTGATGTCATGTACGGGCTTCATCATGACATCTTATATCGTCATTTAGTACTCGCTTTATTTCCGCTGCAGTGAACTCTGAACTACTTTCTATTTGAATTTCAAGTACCTTTCGGAGATTTTGAACTTGGTTTGTAATAATTAAGTTAATACTCTGTAATGTAATGTATCTATGAAATGTTGTACTCTCTGGACTCACCTTCGTGAGGGTTGCATGTAAGCTTTGGGTTCGATCGACGCTCAGGTGGATTCTTCGGGACTTTACCCGACAGCCCTGCCGGATTACTCCGTTTGAAGTGCGTGTTAGCCGGGATTACCTTTCAGGTGATGGTTAGCGCACTTGAGCCGGATTAATTTGGGCGGTACTGCCACAGATACCCACATCGAGGATCTACCTTCGGACCCCAAAGATGTCTTTGCCGAATATGATGCTCACACGAGAATGGGTACGCAGCCCGAGCGAGGACCCTTTGAAAACTACATTGTAAGTTGTAGTGCACAACACCTGAAAATATTGCAATGTCGTACATCTTTATGACCTAACTTGTTAAGTAGTTTGTAGAATTTTTATGGCATAATAACTTGTGCGACCTATGCATTTGCAGGGGAAGCAACTTAGTCGTTTTGATAATGAGGCGGGACAAGCGTTGAGGGTGCCAATAGGATCTCCGGATGAGGCCACCGTGCTGAGGGGATTCTTACAGGTAGAATATGTACAATTCCCTCTAATATGTCTAATGAATTTAGTTTTTAGTTCTCAATGATTAGTGTCTTTCGAATTCTGTGCTGAAATGCAATGTAGAGGTTTAGACGGGGTTGCCGAAAAATGGCATTCAAACTGAACTGCATAGCGGGACAAGGACAACCAGCGGCCGATGATGGTGAACCTTCCGGGTCACGCCATCGTGGTACAAGAAGCACAAGTACTTCATTGGGCACCTCATCTACAGGTGGGACATTAGCAATGTTATTTCCGTTTCTACTACTTTATGCTTGTTTTTACTTACATATATGTTAAACAATTCTCTCTAATAGGAGGACGTCGCAGCCGATCCGGTGCTCTCAGTATTGGAACCCCTCGTAGGAGGGGCATGGAGAGACCCCCTCAAGACATCGTCAGTGAGGAGTCTGAGGAGACATCAACCTCAGATGGTGAAGATCCTGACTACGGCCACGATGAGATTGGCTTCTCACAGATTCCGGACGCTCCAGAGCCCACGCAAGATACTCCACGACCAAAGAGGTGGACAAGGGCACGGGCACGGGATCACACTGATGTCGGGAGCGCTAACATCCTAGCAACTAAGCCGGGCCGCCCTCGTCGTCCCAAGAAACCTTTCACCCCACATGCGTCCCATGACTAGCATGGTACTAGGTATGTTTGAACAAGGCTTGGTAGCCTCCACAAGCATGTTGGGTATGAGTGAAGTATGAGTAGATGTAGATGGAACTATGTAACTTAGATGGAAACATGTTGGCTAACATCGATGTACTGTTGAATCAAATGTTGCCTAAATTTAGTTTGTCACTGGACCTCTTGTATTAGTGTGGTTGATATCTTTTGCTTGTGACCTCCGATATGAACAACTTTGGTGAGGATGCTTCTATTTTATGATTGCGGCTGGATGCTTGGGTCATCGAGGAGTCGCGCCATTTTAGTTGCAACTTCTATTGTGGAATGTTGTAAGATTATCAGCAGATTTTATTCTGGACATGTTCAGCCATTTGGTAGTGTGGCTGTTTATTCTAGATAGTCACTTTGGTGGTTTATTTTGAAAAAAAAAGTGACAATGAATTGGAGTATGTGTTTATGTTATTTCTGTGTTAATGAATGTGAAATATTTCACTAAATGTTTATTCATCGAGGAGTCGCGCCATTTTACTTGGCGTGACAAGTTGGCACAAAATATGCCCACGGCAGATCTGGTCAGTGGTTGTGTGTGGCGTGACTCTTCACTGAGTCGCGCTGAGTAGCGTGGCGGGACTCAGTAAAGAGTCGCGCCACGCACAGCCATCGACCAGTTTTGCCTTAGACCAAAATGGCACCAACTAGTCACACCAAGTTCCACGGCGTGACTGCGTTAAGAGTTGCGCCACGTGGGGTGGCGTGACTCAGTAAAGAGTCGCGCCACGCACACCCATCGACCAGTTTTGCCGTGGGCCAAAATGGCACCAACTAGTCACGCCAAATTTCACGGCGTGACTGCGTTAAGAGTCGCGCCACGTGGGGTGGCGTGACTCAGTAAAGAGTCGCGCCACGCACACCCATCGACCAGTTTTGCCGTGGTACAAAATGGCACCAACTAGTCACGCCAAATTCCACGGCGTGACTGCGTTAAGAGTCGTGCCACGTGGTGTGGCGTGACTCGTTAAAGAGTCGCGCCACGCACAGACATCGACCAGTTTTGCTGTGGGCCAAAATGACACCAACTAGTCACGCCAAATTCCACGGCGTGACTATATTAAGAGTCGCGCCAAAAACTTGGCGGGACCAGCTGAATGGTCGCGCCATGAGGCTTGGCAGGACTCAGAAAAGAGTCGCGCCGCACACACCCATCGACCAAAAGGGCTAGTTTTCGCAAATTTAGATCAGTACGAGTTATTTATAAAATATTAGATTAAAAAGGATTAAAATAAAAAAAATTCAAAGTAATGGCACTCGGCACCCAGATTTGCCGAGTGTTTTGGCCAAAACACTCGGCAAAGGGCCTGTTTTGCCGAGTGTTTTATCCAAAACACTCGGCAAAACTGTCTAAAATTCAATTTTATTTTTTTTAGTTTTAGCTCCTGCAAATCAAACACCTCACATATCACACATATCGCTGAAATATCACATATATTACACAAATGTCTCAAATATCACATATATCACCAAACAAGTCCACATATCACACATATAGTACACAGATATCATCACAAGTCCACAAATCAAACCAAGTCCACCACCTAGCTCACAAGTATCACCAAACAAGTCCATAACAAATCACATACTCTGTAACATGCAAACCGATACTCAAGATGTACATGCATACAGACCAGGCAACACAAATCCATCTCACAAGACCTTTCCAGCAATTACATCGATATAAGATCCGGCAAAGCATCTTGCTGGCTACCGCGACCTTGGCTTCCTCCTTCCAACTGGCTACCGTGACCACTACTTTCTCCTTCCCTTGGAGTATTGCCATAGTAGTTGATGGTGATGACAGGGTTGTCGTGGTTGGTGCTGGAGAAGCAGCTGACATGGGTCGCACAGTTGCTACAGGGCAAACACCCACCTAACCAGCTAATCATCTTGGAGAACTTCTTCCATAATGTCATAGGATTTGGTGAGAACTTTGATATTTGAATGGCTCCACCAAAGCAAACACAGACAAATTTCACCTGTGGATCTGGGTTTGCTGATGTTGTTGTAGGTAGAATGCGATGATTAGAAATGCATGTACAGATCTGGGGTACCGGATTCGCCCGATGTTGAGGAGGTGGTGGAGGTGGCCTCCCCGCGGTCTTGGATTTGGAGGAGGCGCCTGGTAGGGGGGATAGCTAAGGCCGCATACCAGAATAACTGAGTGGTCAGACAAGGATAACTGAGTCCCAAGAACAAAATAACTGAGTTGGGAGAATAACTGGCACAAATTAATTATTGGAGTTGTGTATAATCGAACTGCATGACAGTTTTAAAATAAATGGAACTGCATGACAGTTTTCAAAAAAAAATGGAACTGCATGTAGAAGCCGAATTTCTAAGCAATCCTATTAGGTAAAGCACCTGTACACTTGAAAAATATGGAATTAAATACTGAAGCCTGCTGTTGTATTTCACTAGTTTGTTTCACCCCCTTTCTTCTGAATCAGTGTGCTATGAAGTCTAAATATGTGGTTTTGTTTGTGGAAGCAAGTTCAGTGATTCAGTATCACCTTGCTTACTACTTGTGGGACTATATAGTCATTTCTATCTTCTTAATTTGTTGCTGTATTTTATCCTCCTCGTATCTGTAAGGACAATTTCTAATATATCTCGATTCAGAGATTAGTCATTTTATTTGTTTTGCATTTACCCTCTAAATCTTCCATCTTGGATCTGGACTTTTGTTTGCCTAGCTGTGCTGGATGGCATAGGAATGCTTAAATATATGACTTTACAGCTATATTGTGTCATGGGCTTCCTACGGTGCTTGAATGTGTCTTTGTGGCGCTTTGCCTTTATCCTTGTTATGCAATTATTCAGTAATTGAAATCATAAAACAAATTTAGTTCAGAAAACAATGGGGAGAGAGATTGATGTGTACCGCGGACGGTGGCGTGGCAGTACGAGAGCCTGGGCCTGGCGGCACTGGACCTCCTCGCGGGATGGCGTGGCAAGAGGGGCTGTGGATGGCGCCGGAGGTCAGGCATAGGAGACGGCGGCGGGCGGCTCTGCAGCAGGGACGGGCGCGCGGGACCTCCAGCAGGGGCGGCTCCTGCAGGTCGACGGCGATGCGCGCCACGCAGCAGCAGCGGGGCGAGGCCGGGCCGATGCGTAGGGGCGGCGGCAGTACTGAATATTTTTGACACCTCAAATCACAAACTAGTAGCACATAATCGAGTACCGATAACACAAATTGTTCATAATCTGAAATGGTTTGACATATATATAATAGTGTACTAAATGATCAGTATATCAAAGTAGGAATGCATGAAATAAATAGAGGATAAAATTGTAAAACAACTAATAGCATTGATAAGGATGCTTACAAATTATAAGATTATTACAATACAAGCCATCAAATTTCATAAATTGATACGCAGCATTGCAACAACCTTTTCTACAACTAGAACCGTCACCTACATACCTAGCAATTCTGCAATCGATACGCAGCGCCGCTCCCTGGTCGCCGGACCTGGACGCCAGCTGCCCCGCTGGCCGCCCGCCTGCCTGCGCTACTACGGAGCTGCGTTGTGCCTAGCCGGGCGCCGCTCGCCGAGCAGGGCAGAAGGGAGGCAGGGACCAGGCGGTCGCTCTCGCTCCTTGCGCGCCCTGCCTGCGCGGTTGCGCCACTCGGCTCCTGCGCGCCCTGCACCCCTGCCCTTGCCTCTGCCGGTGTGTGCAGGTGTGCAGTGTGCTGCGCCGCCGCCAGTCCTGGCTGCCACCGCCGCCACTCAGCCGTTCAGGGGCCTGCGGCCACTAGGGTTGGGATGGGAGCAGCGGGCGAGCGGCACTCACAAATTGGGGGGAGATCGATAGGAGGGTGAGCGAGTGAGCGAGAGAGTGAGCTAGAGAGTTGATAAGTGCGCGGGAGTTCGCCGTGTGTCCGATCTAGGACACACGGCAAAGATTCTTTGCCGTGTGCCACAGATCTTGGCACACGGCAAATATATAAATTTCGCCGTGTGCAAAAAACCTGGCCACACGGCAAAATATGACAACGTCGACCGGCCGTGATCGACGGGGCACGTGGCGCTATGTTTGCCGTGTGCCTCCATGTGGCACACGGTATAGATCTAAATTCGCCGTGTGCCTAACGGAGGCACACGGCAAAATTTGACGGCGTTGCCCGACCGTGATGCTCTGGCCACGTGGCCCTATCTTTGCCGTGTGCCGATCGGAGGCACACGGCAAAGAATCATTTTGTCGTGTGCCGAGGTTAGGGCACACGGCGAAGCCTCCTTCCGCCGTGGGTTTTATTTTGGCCGTGTGTTCTGTATTTGGCCCACGACAAAGGCTCTCTTCGCCGTGTGGCCGATGGTTTGCGCACGGCGAACTCTTAGGCACACAGTGAATTACCGGTTTCCGGTAGTGGAGAAGGCCATGGCGCCGTTATTCGTCTTCGGATCCGCAAAAGTTTGATCCACTACTCTCTCTCGATTTTTTTTTTACAGATTGCATGATTGCATGCACACGTCCGCTGGTGCTCGTCGACCCGTCGTCCGTTCATGTCGCCATGATGCTGTACGAGCTGATGGTGGAGACACCAACCTGGTGATGAAGGCATCATCGGCGGCGATGCCGTGCTGCATCAACAAAGCCCGGCTGCCGGCCAGGGATGACGGCGCCGCGAAAACAAGTGGCCGGCGACCGGCGGCGAGACGCACGCTGCACGTCCAAGCCGGCGCCGCCGAACCGGCGATGGTCACGTCCAAGCCGGCTCCGCCGTGAAGGCATCAAGATGGGAAGCAACATCAAGATGGGCGAAGACTGGCCGCCGCGGAGCGCCGTCGCGCCGACGTCGAGGAACTATGCCGAGCCGGAGTCCTGTTCGCCGGCCAAGCACTTGGCGTGTATTTGCTTGCATGCAAGTCCTTGCGTGCATTGTCACTAGCATGTGCACATGTGTGTTAATGAGAAGATAATTAGCTACAGTGCCATGCACGTGCTGCTGTTGCCTTGCCTCTACGGATCAATCACTTCGTCTACGATCTGCTGCCACGACACCTCGTCGGCCCCGTCCAGCTCACTGACTCTACATCGACTACCCACCTCTACTACGACTACGACGCCGTTCGAGACCGACGAGGCCGGACGACTCAGGTGGACGCTGCTGATGTCCCAGCGGCGTTGCACCGGCTCATGGACCGACAAAGCCATTGATGATGCCGATGCCATCTACACCACCACCACACATGCATGCATGGAGAACGCGAGCGAAGACTGAAGACGACGACCACGTCAGCTTAATCGGAGGTGCTCCGGCAAGCTAGACTTGCGGAGAAAATTAACCGGGTGCTTTCCGAGGCCCCGGGAACCAGAAGACCACATCGCCGAAGTCAGATAGGCCTTAGCAAATTGTGGAGCACAATTTGGAACTTGTATTTGTTATCTGAAAAATGATTATTGAATACTTGTTCCTTCCTTTGTTCTTTTGTGTACTTAGTACACTGGCATGCCCGCATATAATCACCACGGCGCAAAAAATTCCTGTGCGCGTGAATTTTCTCCCTAAACAGTAGCAAGGATAGGTGATGGTATTTAATTTTCCAAAAAAAAGCGTCTAACTTTGACCAAGTTATAATAAGCAAAAGACATGCATCTATGATCTCTATATCATACATCAATACAATTGCATAAGTAAAGTGATCATAACTCATAAGCTCAATCTTTCATAAACCCTTCTTGTGGTGACATACGTTAAGGTCCAAGTACAGGAGCGTGCTCAATGACCGAGAGTGGGGTATTGCAATAGATTAAAGACCCTGCAGGGGTGTACAACTTTTCCCATAGGGGTGCAAAGAGGTGACCCTTAGGTGCACCTCCAACCCTCTTTAGTTCAAAATTTTGTACTAAAGAGGGTTGGAGGTGCACCAAGGGGATATTACTTTACACCCCTATTTTCCCACACGAGAACAAGACCAACGACTATACCCACGGCCAAGGATAATTGTTGATTCATGCCTCAACCTTTCACACAAACACAACCGGCTATGAGCGAACAGTCGGGAAGGACAAGTGCGCCGGGACCGCCGATCATACTCCATCACAACTCGTACCGAATCCGATCAAGGCAAGGTGTGACTCATGTTAGTTGGCTTACCGTCCCATTATTAAGCATGTGGTTTGTACGAAAAAGTTCTCAAGTATCACAGCGATAACGACCGGTCATTAATCAACCCAAGCAAGCCTAACCACTTGAGCTCCATCTCAACATGGCCCTACCATACTTGCCAAAGTCTGAATCATCATTCATAGTTGCTCACATTTTATCCATCATTGACTAATCATGTAGAAAATAATTAATCAAATATCCTATAGCCGCGAGTGGTGGTGACCTTGCCACCTCTCGTCTTCTACCGAAGCTAAGCATGGCTAAGCATATAATTCGTGACAGCTATTCAAGCATACTCAACTAGAATATGATATCCTAAGCAAGGTTGGTAATGCATCAAATAGGTTCTAAGCAATCAAGGATACATATAGTAACTCATGCACAAACAAGACACATATACTTCATTGATCCAAAATAAGGTGTAAGGGATGCATAGGTGCCAGCCTTGGTTGACAACGGAAGCGTCGGCTCCCACGGTCTCCGGCTCAACCTCCTCTTATTCCGGCGTCACGGTCTCTACACGAGTGCAATGATGCTTGATAAATAAATATAACATGAATAATTGCAAGGATTTGCAAATGATATGCGAAGGCATGATTTAACATTGCACAACTAGGATAAAAGAGTCTAGACATGTAGGACATAGGTGGATTAACTTGATAAAAGCAAGGGGATTAACTGGGTAAATGCGGACAGTTCGGCTCTAGGGGGCAGACCGTCCGCGACACGGCCGAGGCTCACCGGCGAGTTCGCCAGCGGCGATTCCGGCCACGGTTTGGGATGGGGTTTGTTATTAAAGGTTCCTAGGAGTGTAAGGAGTCTATCTTGGTAGCTAAAAGGCACATGCATTAGGACTACGAGGCTCTAGGTCATCAATGGTGATTAGGAGCTAGTGGGCTTCATGGCTTCCAAACCTAGGGCAATGGGAGTAGATCGGGGATGGAATAAGCTCACCGGCGATGGATGGAACACTGGCAGGGGCTTGAAGATGGTGTAGAAGGCTTGGTGAAGCTCGAGGTCATTCTCCTTGCTTGAAGCTTGAGGAAGAAGAAGATGGAGGAGAAGCTTGGGGAAGCTCCTAGCTCCGTGGAAGGGGATGAAGTCGAGGTGGTGCAGCACGTTGACGTCGATCTCCGGCATCCTCCGGCGATGCTCCGGCGAGGTGGAGGGGCTTCAATGGTGGGAGAGGAGGGGAAGCTCCTCCATGGCTTGGAGTAGAGAGAGAGTGTGAAGTTTGAGGGAATGGAGAGGGAGAGAGTGAGAAGGAGAGTGCTCAGGTGAAAGGAGAGCACGGGATGACGTATGTGGTTCGTGATGGGTACGTGTCTCCAATGTTCTGCGCGTTGGACATGCACCGGGGGTGCACTAGCGGATCGTCCGTGAGTGCGGCGCGGACCATCCGGGGAGTTGATGTGGCGAAGAAGAAGAAGTTAGGCATGGAGGTCAGGGGGTCAGGAGAGGCGGAGCACTCCCGCAGGGGTCGGGGGTGGCGGAGCACTCCCACAAGGGTCAGGGGTCAGGCGAGGCGGAGCACTCTCAAAGGGGTCGGGGGTCGAACGAGGCAGAGCACTCCCGCAGGGGTTGGGAGTTGGGCCAGCGGGTCTATCCTAACCCGATGGTTTAGGCCTTTGCAAGTGTCCTAATGACACCTGCTACTATTATCCTCAACAGTTAATGCTTGATGATGCATATGATGACATGTTTAACCCTCTAATTAGCCTAGGGCTGTTACAAATTCCCCCCCCCCCCCCCCTTGAAAAAATCTCGTCCCGAGATTTTGTGAAGGACCTAGAGATGGCTGACTGTACACTGGAATCTAAAATTGCCCAAAAACAGCTTATTGTGGTAGTCTTTCTAAGATAGATGGTAGCAACCAAAGGATAACTCATGAGATTGCGTAACAATCATCCTAGCATCACTAGAAGATCATATACAAGATGGAATGATGGAAAGGATCATGAGGGAACATACTCATCTGTGAATAACTCAGGATAAAATTGTCAAAGTTGATCTTCTTGTTCCCATGTTGCTTCTCGCTCAGAATGGCGACTCAATTGAACATTCACAAACTTGATAGTCTTGTTCCTAGTCTTGCGCTCAACTCGGTCGAGAATTCGGATAGGATGCTCTTTGTATGAAAGATTGGGTTGAATATCAAGATCTTCAAAATGGGTGGCTTCTATAGGAACTTTTAGACATTTCTTCAATTGAGAGACATGGAACACATTATGAATAGTTGATAGAGATTGTGGTAATTCCAATTGATAGGCAACAGCCCCACGCCTTGCCAAAATCCGGAATGGACCAACTTAGTGAGGAGCAAGCTTGCCTTTCTCTTGAAACCATTGAGTACCTTTGAATGGTGTAACCTTGAGATAGACATGATCACCAACTTGAAATTCTAACATCCGTTTTCGCCGGTCAGCATAATGCTTTTGGCGAGATTGAGCTGCCTGTAGTCGTTCTTGAATGACTCTCTCACTTGAGAGGAGTTCTACAACTCCGCCCATACAAAGCTTCAAATGGTGACATCCAATACTTGCTTGATAGCTATTGTTGTGGAAAAATTCCGCAAAAGGTAGACATTCATCCCAACTGTTCCCATAAATGATAGCACATATTCTAAGCATATCTTCAAGAATTTGATTGACTCGCTCGGTTTGTCCACCGGTTTGAGGATGATAGGCTGTGCTAAATGTGAGCTCGGTACCCATGGCATCATGAAGACTTTTCCAAAACTGAGTGGTGAATTGATACCTCTATCGGATACTATAGATTTAGGAACTCCACGAAGAGTTGAAGACAAATAATCTTGGTGAGGTAAAGCTCAGCATATTTCCTCACGGTGTAGGAGGCCTTGACTGGAATGAAATGAGATGATTTAGTGAGTCGGTCCACAATGACCCAAATGGAATTGTACCCATGAAGAGTACAAGGTAACCCGGTGATAAAGTCCATAGATATATTCTCCCACTTCCAAGAAGGAATATGGAGAGGTTGGAGAGTTTCGGCCGGCTTGAGATGTTCGGCCTTCACTCTTTGGCAAACGTCACATTCGGCCACATATCTAGCAATCTCTCTTTTCATGTGAGTCCACCAAAATTTTTGCTTCGAGTCTTCATACATCTTGTTGCTACCGGGATGGATGGAAAATTGAGATTGATGAGCCTCATCAAAAAATTTCTTTCTAAGCTCAAAATTTTTGGGAACCCCCAAACGTTTCCCAAACCAAAGAATTCTTTCATCATGAAGTGTAAAACACTTGAACTTTTCTTCATTGATTCTAGCTCTAAGATTCATTATGCATTTATCTTCACGTTGAGCTTTCTTGATCTCATCAATAAGATTAGAAGTGATAACTAAAGAAGCAAGTGACCCATGCTCTACCATAGAAATGTTGATCTTTCGAAAATCATCACAAAGTGTGTTGAATCCGGACCGGGTACGCAAGCAATGACATTTTATCTATCGGCTCAATGCATCGGCGTGGCCTTGCCGGTATGATAATGAACTTCTAACTTGAAATCCTTGATAAATTCCAGCCACCTTCTATGCCTCATATCGAGTTCCGATTGAGTGAAAATATACTTGAGACTTTGATAATCGGTATAGATTTTGCATGAATTTCCAAGAAGATAATGACGCCATATCTTGAGGGCATGAACAACCGCTGCAAGCTCAAGATCATGGATAGGATAATTTTCTTCATGACTCTTCAATTGACGCGAAGCATAAGCAATGACTCGGCCTTCTTGCATGAGAACACAACCAAGTCCAATTCTAGATGCATCACAATACACATCAAATCCCTTAGTGATATCCAGTTGAGCAAGAATAGGAGCAGATGTGAGTTTCGTTTTGAGAGTTTAGAATGCATTTGTAAGGATCGATGGACCAAGAGGGGGTGAATTGGGCCTTTTTCAAATTTCTAAGACAAAATAAAACAACCTTAACCTATGCAATACTAGTAAGGCTCAATTCACCAACCGGCTAACTAAGCAAACTACACAAGCTATCAAAGATACAACAAGATATGAAACTAAGCAAGGTAGAGCTAAGTTATGATCTCTAAGGTCAAGCACATGAATAATTGCATGAAAGTAAGTGCTTGAAAGTAAAGAGTGGGCAAGAGACAACCGGATTTTTTCCGTGGTGTCGATGTGTTGGCACACACCCCTAATCCACGTTGTGACACTCACTAAGAGTCTTGTCACCTCCCATGTCACCGAGACGAGGGCGCTCACTAAGAGTCTCCATTCACCATCCCGCGTGGTGGAGCTCAAGCCACGTACAAACTTTTTCGGGCTCCCACAATCCTTGACAAGCTCCGGAAGAAACACCTTCAATCACCAATATCACCTAGGTGCTGCCAATCACCAAGAGTAACAAGCTAGGGCCTTCACTTGAGCAAGAACCGATCACCAAGAACGGATGCACACAAGCTTCTCTCTACTCAAGTCCTTAGTCTTGCTTCTTGAATGATTGAATGAACAAATGTGTGGAATATGAAGCTCAAGGTGGCTCTCAACAATAGTATGAGTGTATGAATGTTGCCTGGTGTCAAGAGAGCTCAAAATGACCCATTGGAGGGCTATATATAGGCAGCTCACACGAATAGAGCCGTTGGAGAAAAGCTGCCAGAAAAGTACTTAACGCCGGTTAATCCGACACACCTCCAATAGCCATCGTCGGTTTAACCGATGAATGTAAACTGCCCATTTGGAAAACTAGCCGTTACAACTCGGGCAGATTAACCGACGTATCATCGGTTTAACCGGTGAGTGTAGTTGTCCACTGATCAATTGAAAAACCAACTCTCTGGACAACTGCACCAATGTTAACTCAAATCCATCGTCGGTTTAACCGGTGAGTATAACTTCTGAAATCCCACAAATGCATCGACGTTAATTTCAAATAGCGTCGGTTTAACCGGTGTATATAACCTTGAAACACCCTGGAAAACCAACGTTCTAGACAACTGCACCGACGTTAATTTTAAACATTGTCGGTTTAACCAGTGTATGTACTTGTCCAGACTCTGATAACTGCGTTTAACCAACGTATAGAAAAATGGAGTCGTCGGTTAAACCGGTGTATAGACTTTTTCTGATTTTGCCTTTTCTGATTTGAGTCTTGAATGAAATCAAAATATTCTTGAGATATAAGTTGAAAACCACTTATTTGAACTTCAAGGAACCTGAGTGACCATAGTGTGCATCCATTTTTGATTGACCATGTCCATGCTCAAGTTACTTGGCCTTAACCCCTCTTAATAGTGCGACCTCTACAAAACTATAAAACCTATACTAATCTAAGTGTCCTTCTCAACCTTGCGATACTTAGGACTAGAAAGATCCTTAGTCTTGTTATATATTTGAGTTGAATGCCGAGATTGTCTTTTTGAATAATGAAATTGCGGGGCCTCTTTAACATATGACCAAATGAGCGATAATGTTTCATTAAGCTGCACAAACTCATTAGTCACAATAATGGTTGTCATTAATCACTGAAACATACCTAGAGGGCCTAGATGCTTACAGCATTCTCACAAGCATCGGTCCACTTAAATTCCACACCTTTCTTTGTCAATTCAGTCATGGGCTTAGAAATTTTAGAGAAACTTTTAATGAACCTACGATAATAACCCGTAAGTCCAAGAAAACTCCGGATCTCACTAACATTTTGGGGTTGCTTCCAATCAACCACATCATTCACGTTGTTTGGGTTGACCGCCACACCATTCTCAAAAAGAACATGTCCAAGAAAAGCCACTTTCTTAAGCCAAAATTCACACTTGCTAAACTTGACATAGAGACGATGATCACGAAGTTTCTGAAGAACAATGCGAATATGTTCGGCATGTTCTTCCTCGGTCTTGGAGAAGATAAGAATATCGTCGATGAAAATTACCACAAAGACATCGAGCTCTTCAAAGAAGATAGAATTCATCAAGAATATGAAATATGCCGGGGCATTGGTTAACCCAAAAGACATAACCGTGTACTCATAAAGTCCATATCGAGTAGAGAAAGCCGTCTTGGGAATATCTTCCTCTCGAATTTTGATTTGGTGATATCCCAAACGAAGATCAATCTTGAAAAATAATTTAGCACCAACTAATTGATCAAATAAAATGTCAATTCTTGGAAGAGGATATTTATTATTCACTGTCACTTCATTCAACAGTCGATAGTCCACACACATTCTTAGACTGTCATCCTTCTTCTTGTCAAAAAGAGCCGAGCATCCCCAAAATGAGGAGCTCGGACAGATAAATCCCTTGTCAAGGAGAGTTTGCAATTATTTCTTCAATTCAACTAGTTCGTTGGGAGGCATTCGATAAGGTCTTTTAGATATCGGGGCTGTCCCGGGGAGTAGTTCAATGACAAACTCCACTTCCCAGTCGGGAGGCATCCCCGGCAACTCTTCGGGAAAAATATCCGGAAATTCGCACACCACCGGAATTGCCTCCAACTCCGGTAAAATGGTGGCATTAAGAGCATGAAGTTGAGAATCAAGTTTCTCATGAAGGTAAAGATTAACCTGCACTCCAGAAGGGTGCCTAAGTTCAATAGAATGAGGGTTGCACCGAATAACCCCATCATGTTTAATTATCCAATTCATTCCAATAATGACATCCAAATTTTCTAGATCAATGACCACAAGGTTCAATATGAAGGCCAGCCCTGAAACTTCAAGTTGAGCTAGATTGACCACTTCCTTAGATACTAGTGTTGCTCCGGGAGCATCAATGATAAATGGAGTAGGTACTATCCGAATAGGAAAATTATGTTCTGTGGCAAATTTTCTACTCATGAAGGAGTGAGATGCACCGGAATCAAATAACGCTCGAGTGGGTTTAGAGTTGATGTAAACCATACCAACAAGAACTTGCATGTCCTCAGTAGCTTCTTCCGCGGTAATATGATTCAACTTGCCATGCTTGGAATTCTGACCATTCTTCCCATCTTGACGAGGAGGAGGAGGAGGAGTTGATGGGTTCGGAGCATTGTCGGCTCCACCCTTCTTCGGAGAGGGACACTCCCTAGAGTAGTGGCCTTGCCCGCCACAGTTGAAGCATGGCCCTCGGGAGGTATTTCCACCACCGCCTCCCGGCTGCCCCATAGCACGAGGAGGTTAACCTTGGGGAGCCGGAGGATGGCGTGCCATCCACATGGGTTGCGGAGCACCAAAACCCAGCACTCGGGGTTGAGGAGGAAGTCCCGTGCGAGGGCATTGCGAGCTACCACCAGTTGAAGAAGAGGCAGCCCGCTTGCAGTTCTCCACCTCAATCTTGTGATTCTCATTCTCAAATGCATTCATCTTGTATTCGGCCTTGATTGCCTTGCTAACCATATCATTAAAATCCCAGAAATTTGTGGTAGAGAGATGAGATTGCAGCTTCAAAGACAGTCCATTCATGAAATGATCTTGCTTCTTCTCATTCGAGTTGATATCATCTAAAGCATATTGGGCAAAATAATTAAAAGCATTCACATACTCCATCACAGACTTGTTGCCTTGGCACAACCTACGAAATTCATCCCTCTTGATGTTGAGAATACTTTTGAGAATATGATAGGCCCGAAAAGCCTCACGAAATTCAGCCCAACTCTCTTGGCGTCCTTCTCCAATTTGTGCCATATAACCATGCCACCAAGCTCCCGCGGCATCACAAAGTTGATGAGCCGCATAAGTCACCTTCTCTTGATCATTGCATTGGATGAGACCAAATTTCTGCTCTATGGTGCGCAGCCAAAAATCAGCATCCAAAGGTTCCTTGGACCCATGAAAGATAGGAGGGTCGGTGGCCATAAAAGCGGAATGACCATGACGTTGTCCACCCTATCTATGCCCACCCAATTGCTGCACAATGGCTTACAAAATCTGATTCTACACCTGCCGGCTCTCCTCGGACCTCCTAAGGATCTCCAAAAGGGCCGGGTGGATAGGAGGAGGAGGGGGCAAATTCTCACCACCAGCACCATCATTGTTTCCAGCCATCCTGCCGCCAACCACAAATGAGGTTAGCGTCTGGGAGAAAAGAAAATTGATATAATACAATTGCACAAAAAAAATTGTACAACTACGTAGGATATCAACCACAAACATGTGAGATTAAAATTTGACATGATAAATAGGATGGATCAAAGAATAATGGAACAAGAGAATTTTTGGACAGAAACTAAGGAATCATTAATAAGAAATTCCAACGATCAAGCATCTAGCAATCCACGTACTACCATAAAAATGCATGCATGAACAATGATAAATGATGACATGCCACAGCCATACGCACAAACAACACGGCACACATCTAAAATAACTGAGGTCCACGTAGATAATATTTGTACATTACATAGGCATATAGCTAACTAGTGTCTCCCACGGTCTCACCAATTAACTATCCGATTACATAAAATAGACGGTACATTACAACGAGTTACATAGCTCGAGGAGTCTCATAACCGCCATAGGATTACATAAATATTTAAAAAGGACTATAGGGACCTCTCGCGAAGTATGGTGGGAAGTCATCAAGGAGGTGATATTCAGGGGATCCGGTGTCTTCGGGGTTCTCCGGGTGAGTGAGGGCTGCATGTTCACCACCAAAGATAATCTCTCTTGTCAATGTTGTGGGGGCAAAGCGGCACACACGCAGCCCATTGGACATATGTGCTTGCCCCACAACATGTTGAGGAAGGTATACACCTTGAACTAGTGGAAAACGAAGCTCCAAAGGTGCCACCTCATGTGGGGTGTAGTCATTGGGTCCATACAACACACTTTGGGGCACTTGGCCCATACGAACATACAACTCCACGGTGTGTTGTAGTCCATTGAAATGGCATCTTGTCTCCCTTAACTCAGCTCAGATACAACGGAGGCTTCGGTCTTGTGCCGCCACCAACTCGGACATATGCCTTTCATACAAGGTTGCATCTTCCATACCCATGTCAAACACATTTATACCTTGCAATGGTCCTTAAATTGGGAAGTGGATGAATGGGTAATGCTCCAACTCGATCACTTTCTTGGTGGAGGATTGCCATGGCCTTGTATGCAACTTCTTGGATCGCCATCTTGATTGAAGTCCCATGAGCTGAAATGTTGTGTGCTTCCGTGACCACTTCAACAAAACGTCTCAGGATGAACACGGTGGCAACATAGTCCACCGTGCCTGGCCCAAGTCCCCTTGCAAAGACCGAATACTCCGGCCTCCACGAGAAGTTGCCTCTCCAAAGCATCTCGGCAAGAAGGGGAGGAAAGCCTTCCGCCTCCTCGGCACAAGTCACCATGACCAATTGGCCCAAGTTCCCGTCCATCTATCATGAGCAAGACAAGATGAGTTAGTGAACATATTTAAGATAATTAATGTGCAGCCATAAGGTACGAGACTTAGCTCTATGGAAGATAAGATATATATGCACAATAGAAGAAATATAGCCTTAAGAAAATCAAAATTTACAAGTACTTAATTATTGGTGATCACCATTTTATTTCTAAGCGTGCCTCACATCAAAATTTTGGTGATAACCATGCATGGAATGCAACCATAGCTCTGATGCCACGCTGTGAGGAACCAGCCCAAGTTGATCATGTTTAATCAAATTATTGTCCATTGATCAACTAGATTAAAAAGGACCAACCCCGGTAGTTCTTCGAATATGTCATGAGCACTGCCCAGGATTTAAACACACTCCACACGCACAACAGGATGACATCATCACACAAGCGCAACCGTATATAGAGCTGGATTACATAAAAGATGTTCAAGCACATAACATCAAGTCTTAGAGTTTTGTAGCGGAAAGTTCTACGTCGCTCCCATTCCATACATGATAGAAAATAAGAAGGTTAACACTATATGCCGATAGTGCCCTTCTCATAGCCACCAGCCAGCTACTCCTCACCCTCACCTCCGTCCGCAGGGTAGAAGTACCCAAAGATGGCCTCCAACTACGGATCACCTGCAACAACTTAACGAGAGCACCATGAGTACAAAAGGTACTCGCAGGGCTTATCCAATATGGGTATATACTTGCCCGACCTTAAGGAGAATGCATAGGTGATGGTATTTAATTTTGCATAAAAAGCGTCTAACTTTGATCAAGTTATAATAAGCAAAAGACATGCATCTATGATCCCTATATCATACATCAATACAATTGTATAAGTAAAGTGATCATAACTCATAAGCTCAATCTTCCATGAACTCTTCTTGCGGTGACATACGTTAAAGTCCAAGTACAGGAGCATGCTCAATGACCGAGAGCGTGGCTATTGCAATAGAGATTAAAGACCCTGCAGGGGTGTACAACTTTTCCCACACGAGAACAAGACCAACGACCATACCCACGGCCAAGGATAAGTGTTGATTCATGCCTCAACCTTTCACACAAACACAACCGGCTATGAGCGAACGGTCGGAAAGGACAAGTGCGCCGGGACCGCCGATCACACTCCATCACAACTCGCACCGAATCCGATCAAGGCAAGGTGTGTCTCATGCTAGTTGGCTTACCGTTCCATTATTAAGCATGTGGTTTATACGGAAAAGTGCTCAAGTATCACAGTGATAACGACCGGTCTCAACCCAAGCAAGCCTAACCACTTGAGCTCCATCTCAACATGGCCCTACCATACTTGCCCCAAGTCCAAATCATCATTCATAGTTGCTCACATTTTATCCATCATTGACTAATCATGTAGAAAATAATTAATCAAACATCCTATAGCTCGCGAGTGGTGGTGACCTTGCCACCTCTCGTCTTCTACCGAAGCTAAGCATGGCTAAGCATATAATTCATGACACCTATTCAAGCATACTCAACTAGAATATGATATCCTAAGCAAGGTTGGTAATGCATCAAATAGGTTCTAAGCAAGCAAGGATACATATAATAACTCACGCACAAACAAGACACATATACTTCATTGATCCAAAATAAGGTGTAAGGGATGCATAGGTACTTGCCTTGGTTCACAACGGAAGCGTCGACTCCCACGGTCTCCAGCTCAACCTCCTCTTGCTCCAGCGTCACAGTCTCTACCTGAGTGCAATGATGCTTGGTAAATAAATATGACATGAATGATTGCAAGGATTTGCAAATGATATGCGAAGGCATGATTTAACATTGCACAACTAGGATAAAAGAGTCTAGACATGTAGGACATAGGTGGATTAACTGGGTAAAAGCAAGGGGATTAACTGGGTAAATGCAGACCGTCCGGCTCTAGGGGGCAGACCGCCCGTGACACGGTTGAGGCTCACCGGCGAGTTCGCAGGCGGCGATTCCGGCCACGGTTTGGGATGGGGTTTGATCCTAAAGGTTCCTATGAGTGTAGGGAGTCTATCTTGATAGCTAAAAGGCACATGCATCAGGACTACGAGGCTCTAGGTCATCAATGGTGATTAGGAGATAGAGGGCTTCATGGCTTCCAAACCTAGGGCAATGGGAGTAGATCGGGGATGGGATAAGCTCACCAGTGATGGATGGAACACCGGCAGGGGCTTGAAGATGGTGTAGATGGCTTGGTGAAGCTTGAGGTCGTTCTCCGCTTGAAACTTGAGGAAGAAGAAGAAGATGGAGGAGAAGTGTGGGGAAGCTCCTAGCTCCAAGGAAGAGGATGAAGTCGAGGTGGTGCAGCACGTTGACATCAATCTCCGGCATCCTCCAGCGATGCTCCAGTGAGGTGGAGGGGCTTCAATGGTGGGAGAGGAGGGGAAGCTCCTCCATGGCTTGGAGTAGAGAGAGAGTGAAGTTTGAGGGAATGGAGATGGAGAGAGTGAGCAGGAGAGTGCTCATGTGAAAGGAGGGCTCGGGTTGATGCGTGTGGTCCTTGGGGGGTACGTGTCGCCAAAGTTCTGCGCATTGGACACGCACCGGGGCGCACTAGCGGACCGTCCGCGAGTGGGGCGCGGACCATCCTGGGTGTTGACATGGCGAAGAAGAAGAAGTTAGGCATGGGGGTCGGGGGGTCGGGCGAGGCGGAGCACTCCCGCAGGGGTCGGGGGTCGGGCGAGGTGGAGCACTCCCGCTGGGGTAGGGGGTCGGGCGAGGCGGAGCACTCCCGTAGGGGTCGGGGGTCGGGCCAGCGGGTCTATCCTAACCCGGCGGTTTAGGCCTTTGCAAGTGTCCTAATGACACCTGCTTGTATTATCCTCAACAGTTAATGCTTGATGATGCATATGATGACATGTTTAACCCTCTAATTAGCGTAGGGCTGTTACATTGTCTATGAGGAATGGCCTGTATCTTCCCCCAGCAAAATTATCTGGAGTACTTGACGCTCTAGCACCCAATTCAAATTGTATGCCACGCTTAACCAAAGTGGCGTCAAGGCATCAGATTAAAGTTCTGTAGCTCATTATTCAGTATTTTGCATCGCCGGCGACAAAGACATGTACCTTAATTTATTCAATCTTTTAGGCATCATCTGTTGGCCGCCATGAAAAATAATTACTCCAAATCATCATAATGATTCAGATGCATCCTTTTATAACTATTGAAAA
Organism: Panicum virgatum; assembly: GCF_016808335.1. Lineage (NCBI taxonomy): Eukaryota > Viridiplantae > Streptophyta > Magnoliopsida > Poales > Poaceae > Panicum > Panicum virgatum. Next base: position 4,640,551 of record NC_053142.1, on the reverse strand, counting down.
GTAAATCACTACAGTATTGATGCCTTAAATAAATCACTCTATCTGCAGCTCCTGGTAATCTACTTGTTGCTGATGTGGGACACCACTATATATATATTTAACTTCCAGTGCTTCGTCTATCTGCAGGAAGAGACTGCACTGGCGACAGCAGAGGTAGCCTTCAACCTACAGTCTGAAGAGGCTGCACTTTGCTGATGTGGGACACCACTATACCTATCCTACAGGAAGTTTGGTAAAAAAAATGTTTAATACTGAGCCAAACTTAAAACCCTAGCTGCACCTCCGATCCAATGCTTCTGTTTGTAACTTTTTATTTCATTTTGCAAATCTGAATATATACCTGTACCTTGGGCTGAAATTGATTATAAGCAAATGAGCGTAATATTCCTATGTAAGTTTGTAATTTACTGTGTGGGATGAAATGAAGTAGCCAGAAGCTACATTATGTGTACATATTCATATTTGTGTAAACATATGAGGTGGCCCGAAGCTATATTTATGTTTACGCACTGGTATTTGTAATCAATACAATGCATTGTTTATTCTAATTTATATTTTTTATAAATTCACATTGGTGACGAGCAAAACTGCGGCACGTCACCAATAAGAAAGTCATGAGTGACGGCAACATATTGGCCGGTCACTAATAATTGTCATTAGTGACGTGTAATCCCTACCATCGTCACTTTTTTTTATCATTAGTGACGTTGTAGACCCTATAGCCGTCACCTTTATTTATCATTAATGACGCATAAATTTTACAACCGTCACCTTTGTGAGTCATTAGTGATGACTTTTTCCGCGTCACTGATGATGTTCACATCAGTGACAAAAATTTAGTGATGCTGATTTTATCCGTCACTGATGTTGCTATACAGTCGTCACTAATATAGTATTATAATATAGTGATTGCTCCAATTCTAAAATCTGAAATTTCTCCATTTTCAAAGCAAGGAATAAACATTACTATATAAGAAATGTAGGATAAAATTTCTTACATTAGGAATAGCTCGGTGAGTGAAATCACCACAAAATTAGGTAAAAAGTTGGTTTGACCTCCCCTTAGCCAGCCATTGCCTTGAACACAGCAGCTGGATGGTGTGTTCAAGGCTTGGGCGCTTGGCCGGACAGAGGAGAAAGACACCCTTTTATCAGGATCAATTTAGTCCCGGATGGTGGTGATAACTGGGACTAAAGGGACCCGGTTAGTAGCTCGAACCGGGACTTATTTCCCCTGCGAGCCACTTGTCCGAGTTGGAGCCACCAAGACGGACTAATGAGGGACATTTAGTCTTGGTTAGTGGCTCCAACTGGGACTAATTACCCCGTCAGCTACTAGTCCTGGTTGGAGCCACCAACGCGAACTAATGAAGGACTTTTAGTCCGGGTTGTTGGTTTCAACCTGCTAAATGTCCCTCCCCAGCAGTTAGCTAGCCATTGGATTTGGGACTAATGCCTTCATTACATACCCAACATCGGCTGGGACTAAAGGCAAAAACTGAAGACCCTTTCTGCACTAGTGGGATCTACTAAGGGGCCAGTATTTTCATGAACCATACAATATTTGTTCATCAATAACCAATATTGTCACTGGAGGGATATTTGAATGTGATTGGGTGCTCGTAGCCTAGGAGGGGGAGGGAATGAATTAGGCAATCTAAAACTTTAACCTATGACTCCAACTAGTTTGCACATAAACTTGAACTAAAACATATTATCTAGATATGCCACTACGATTCTTCTAGTGTGAAACTCTCATCCCAAAAGAGGTATACAACCTATAACCAATCATAGCAAGATACTACTTTAAGAAAATAAAGGTATACAAGTTGCAATACGAAATGCGGAAGTTTAAATAGGGATGAGAGGAAGCAAACTCTTAACGTGAGATGTATCTCGTGGTTCGATTAGGCACAAAGCCACTGCTACTCCACATTATTGAAGCACTCACTAACAGTATCGCTTTCCTGTAATTAAGTCTGTTCCGGGACTATTCTTGACTCGCCACTAAGGCTACGTCAAGTCACCACAGTCACCTTGATCATGTTTTCCACTAAGGAGCTTCTCCACAAAGGATGGGGGCCTCCACGTCCCCCGCAAAAAGCCTTCGACACTGCTCTACACCAAGCCGAAGGGTCGAAGATGTGTCGGCAGGCCACCAAGACTTCAAGGATGGCCGACGTACTAAGGTACAAGTATGGTTCACTCTAGAACCAGCTCACAAGGCAACAACACCTTGCACTCTCACTCACTTAAGAGCTAATCTAGCACTAATACTTTCAAATGTGTGCTAAGGACTAAAGATTTGATCACTAAGCATTTGGTTGGCTTGGAGGTGTTCTCAGATGTGTGTGGGACTTCTCTTGACTCTAGCAAACCTTAAATGGTCGGGGGATGGCATATATATAGGCCACCAAGTCGAGCTAGCCGTTTATAGCCGTTGTTCACTTTCCAATGTAGGCATCGGTTAAACTGGTGCTTGAACCGTCGGTTCAACCGGTCACTCTGAGCTCTGAAGTAGCTATTGTACTTCTAACACGCTGTTCTACTGACTCAGCAGTCATCGGTTAAACCGATGCATTGCTCCGATGTCCATCGGTTCAACCGGTGCTGAAGGTCTTTCTCCTTGGTTTCCTGCAGTGCTGACGTCATTCCGACTCCTTGCTTCAGTGCACCGTCGGTTCAACCGGTGCTAAAGACTTGGTTCCTTGCGCCCTGACATGCTCACTGGACAATGGTACGATGAATGCACCAACGCCTATTTGATGCACCATCGGTTTAACCGGTGTCACTTAGATATCTTCACTTGGTCTTCATGCGCACTGTCCAATGCACTGATGCCTGAGCGTCGGTTTATCCGATGACCATCGATTTGGCCGGTGCAGGATCATCGGTTAAACTAGTGCTACTTGTTTTTGTTAACTTTGTCCAAATCGTCGCGGCGGTTATCTGGACACATCTCTACGGCGAATTGGACATTTTATATTACATCCATGGGACCTAAAAATCTTATAAATATAATCTCACAAACTTGTTAGTCTTATTGATTATGTTGTCACACAATAACTAAAATCATAAACAATTACTTGTTTTTGTAGGAAGTTACAAGGTGGTTGAATACAGCTGTCCCTGATGCACGACATCGTCGGCACCAAGGCGGGAGGTGATGGGGACTTGTTATGGACTCTGCATCCGTTTATTTTCGCTACTGGCCACGGCGGTTGCACTATTGTTGTTTCAATTTGGTTTGGATGATCGCCACAAGGGTAGCTACAGCAAAGTAGATGTCGCTGTCACCTATGTCCTTTCAGTTTGGGCCGCCGCCGTCCCTGGAGATGACATTGCTGTTGAGGGCCGTGTTGTCGAGCTGGATAACATATGGGTTGGTGCCTCCATTCCATTTCTAGAGGATTTCTAGGGAACCGTCTATTGTACCTCGGCATGGCGCTGGAGGTCGGGGACGGTCAGCAGGCAAGATGTTCGCCGGAATGCCGCATTGCATTTGAAAACTTTTGTATTTTGTCTGAATAAAGTTTGGGACCATGGGTTTAAGGACATTGTGTCAACGCTTCATGGACTATGTCAGTGACTTGGTGTGTATTAAGCTTGACTTGCTGATTTGCCGTTGTCAATTTGTCATTTCGCACAGCAACTACCTCAACTGAAAAACCTCTGCACTGGAAAGACTGAAACCAACGTGATTATCAGACGGCTGAGGACTAGTTTGCAAGGTCTGTAAACACCAAGGGGCTTCTCGCGTAGTAAGATAAGATATTTGAAGTGTCAGACAGATATTTGCACTGTCGAGGATAACATATACACCCGGCCGTTTCTGCGTAGTGTCATCTTATCCCTTTCTCCTTCCCTCGCAAAAATCTTCAGCAAAGGGTTAGCAGGAGAGGAGCAGCTGAGCAAGAATGGCAGCACCGGGGTCACTAGGACTTCTCCATGCCCCGTCCTTCACCGCTGCCAAGTGCCAGCCGGTGGCGAGCCGACCAGGGGCGCGGCGAGCACCACGACCACTGCTCGCCGTGCGCGCCTCGGCTGCTGACGCCGCCAACAAGGACGCCGTCCTCAGGGCCTTCCGTGAGAACAGAGCTCTCAAGGTTTATCCTTCTATGCGTCAACGTTTACAAAGTTACGCTCCATATGGAACACAAGTTTCAACTATTTTCAAATAAAATATTTATGAAATGCGTGCGTTCCAAACTTGACATTATGATGCAGCAAGTTTCACATGTTACTTCCAGCGCAAGTTTGTAGATGTACTGCCGTCTTCAGATTGGGACAGTTGAAGCATATGGCCGCCGAAATTTATATGGTTGGATGGGTTTTCCTCACAGAATGCTGATAATCACCGTCTTATGAAGATCATCTCTGGGCTACAAAACTTCGACAGGAGCAGTGTTGCATCTGTTGTCACAGCTGCAGATAAGGTGTTGACGATGCATCTATCTCTCAATGTTTATTATTTTGTTCTTAAATGCATTGCAGTGCTCCTGCTTTATTTCAAAAAAAAATTATTTTGCTCTTACAGACTTCTTTGAGACAGAATAATGTGAAAAATGAGGTTTAGAAGTCTGATTCCTTGTAAAGACAATATGAAAAAGCATTGAAACTTGAAAGCAATCGTGAATTTGCTCATGCTATCATGTCTATTGGTGTCTTCTAGAGCTATGAATAATGTAAGATCATGTCGCTGATGATTTTTTTTAACAAAAAAGTCAAATTACACGGGAGGTCACTGTACTGGATTCAATGTTCCAGATCGAGCACTCATTATCCTTCATCCAGAATGTTAATTAGTATATGAGTTAGTATATCTACGGAGAAGTTATTATCAAAACAAGCTGCTGTATCATCAACCCCCTCTCTTCAAATACAGTCAACATCTATGTGTACCAGGAAGCAACCTAAATTAGCAACAATTTTCCAAGACATGTGTACTTTGTTAAGGAAAACAAGAAAGCAACTTATGTCATTTAAAACTTTCTTGGTGATGTGAACCTTTTCTAGGTTTAGGAAAAGTAGGAATTGCACTATAATTTGGCAGGAGTCCGTGGAAAGTTCCTCTACCATTTTGTAGTTTCAAAACAAAATTTGTGTACTTATCATACTTTGGATCAGCAGACATTATACTCAACTTTACACATGCTATTATATTCATGATCATGTCATATTTTGGACTGAAAGATTACTCATCAGTCATAGTAACAAGTTTGATGTATCTTTGTTAATGGTTTCAGGGAGGTGCCACCCATGTTGACATAGCATGTGATGAGGACCTAGTAAAGCTTGCTCTGAACCTTACCACCCTTCCGGTTAGCTTTCCTTTCACAGGGTGATTTGAATTTGTCAATGTAATTTCCATTAAGGTTGTACTGCAGAGTTCGTTATGCTAAGTGCATTCTGGATATTGCATACTGCAGATTTGCGTCTCATCTGTAGATCCTTCAGCGGTCCATTCTGCAGTACAAGCTGGAGCTAAATGGTCAGGCTTTAAACTTGGGATGAGCCCTACACACATAAAAAAAGAATTGTATAAAAGAAAGGCAGTTTTTAAAAAATATTTTCCTCAGTAAAAACCTTCTTTCTTGCAGGTTGAGATTGGAAACTATGATTCCTTCTACGAGATGGGCATCGAGTTCTCTTCTGAGCAGGTATTCACTGACCTTCCAATACAGAGCTGCTAACTAATTGTGCATCTCTTACTGCAACATAATCCACAAGTGGAGTATCAAAGAAACTCACGTGTAATTGATTTCAGATACTGAAGCTGACAAGGGAAACCAGGAAGATGCTTCCAAGCATCACCTTATCAGTAACTGTACCTCACACACTGAGCCTGCCAGATCAGGTATATGTTCATAACAATCACTACGTTTAAACACGAAGTCTTCTGAAATGAAAATAACTAGCACATGCTTTCAACTGTCTAATTTCGATGCATATTTGCAGATGAGACTTGCAGAGTGTGACAGAACCGCCAAATTAAAACTCAAAATTAAGCTAAATGGCCATCATTTGAACACATTAGGCACATTTGACTTAACGGTTCAATTTGACAGTCCTTTCGAAATTGACCTTCCGATCGAAACAAACACCAGTAGTCCCACGCGAAGGTGAGCGCAGGCAGTACAAACATGGCGAGTACATATAAATACGACTACAACCCGAGTAGAGTACATTAAGTTCTACAAACCTGGTTTAATTACATAAATAATATACAAGAGCAACTTTATTTTAAAACAAAGCCCGATATAAGAAATTTGACGTCTATAATACATGAAGCGCAGTATCGAATCACACACTCAGCCCACGGGTGTGTGATTTGGTAACTAGCAAGGGCTAAATATCTGGCCCGGCCACCTCCCAACCATCCGCGCCAAGCTGGATAAACTTAGCACAACAAGGACAGAAGTCGATCTCATCCTGACCTGAAATAGTTTGAGCCACAACCCTGAGTATACTAATACTCCGCAAGACTTACCCGACTATGGGTATACATAGCCCATTATCTAGACATGCATGGCTTTCTGGCTGTGGGTTGTTTTGCGGAAAAGCAATTAAGAGTGAGTCCTTACTTTCAATATTTTAGCTAGATTAGCAATGATACCTATTTTCTATGGTTTGCATATCTATACCAATCAGTGTGGAAAAACAATTGATTAGGTACAACTATACTGATCATCTCATTCACTTCCATGTTCTTACTACGATGTGACTCGGAGATCAAGGTGCTCATGTCCGAGAGCGACTGACGGCGAATCGATCCGATTTAACCTTGCAAGGTGGACCTAACCAACACGGCACGTATTTGCCCCGTCGGACAATACAAACCAACCATTCCCCTCCCCGCCTCGAACTACAGGAACCAGCCCAATGACATATGGTCAGCCGAGCTCAACGTGAGACCACCAAAAGTAAACATATGCATCCCCATTTCTCCGCGACTACTCAACTACCCCAGGAGTTGGGTGCGGATTCCTGTACTTTCGAAGCAAGGCAGTACTCGGCTTACCGGTTTCGACTACCTCCTACTCCCGGTATGCGGTTAGTACAAATCAAACATGATCAGCAGGGCCGACAACGGTACGGTCCTTAACCGATACAGACGGGGCTAGACAGTTCCCGTTCGGTCTCCAATTCTTTTCCTTTCCTCCATATTCCAATATTCCATAATCAAATCATAAAGACATCCTATATCTCGCGAGTAACAGGACATTACTCGACTTTTACCGAATCCTAATTTTAGCATGGCAAGGATAACGACATATACATACTAGTATTCCGACCAATGGAACCTAGAAATCATGCAACTAGGGTTTCATCCAACGCCTAGAAACTTAATGCATAAGCAAGTAAATACATATATATAACATTTCATAAGTTAAAATAATAGGTTATGCTCCGGGGCTTGCCTGTGGGCTGCTGCTCAGAGCTAGTGTCCACTGGGCCTTGGGCCGGGTCGTCACGAAACTCCTGCGGGGCTGGCTCCGTCTGCTCCTGCGGCTCCGCGATCACCTCGTAGACGACTTCCTCGGTCGCGGATTCTATATGTATGCATATGAAACAATGAGTAAATGTCATGCATATGAGACAACGAGTAAATGCCAACATGACTTTGCCATTAGATGATAAACATTAAACAAATTAACAATTTACATAAAAGGATGCAACTATGGTGATAAATAACTTTAACCCTAGTGCTAGAAACAATTAGAGGCCAAATTATCAATTAGAGCATGATTTACTATAAAATAAAATATGACTAGCAAAGACATTATTATTTGCCTCTTATAATTTGTATAAAAATTTACATGTAAAAATATTATTATTCTTATACACATATTTAAGTTTGGTTACATTTTATATTCATATACTAAACTAGGTCCTATGAGTATGAAAATTTTATGGTGGATCACTCATGCTTAAAGTAAGCTACTGCAAAAATTTCATAACTTTTAGAATAACAGATCTATAGAAACTAATTAAGCAAGGTTAAACACACTTTAAATTTTTGCAGGTGTAAAAAGGTCATTTCGTCATCATGGATATTTTTCCACCATAGATCTTACTCTAACAAATCCAACAAAATTTATTTCATATTTTTCACATTTTTCCTTGATTTTATATGAAATTTACAAATTACAGCCGAAATAAAACACAAAATAAAGAAAACTCCCCCCTTACCCCACTGACCAGCGGGCCCCACTGGTCAGTGGGAGGGGTTTCTTCCCCGCCCAGCCACGCAAACCGCAGCGGGCGGCGGTGCGCCAGGCGCCGAGCCGAGCGGCCCGCGGCGGCGACGGCCGGTGGCGGCTCGCGCGGCGGCGCAGCTGCAGCAGCTCTGTGGGGCCCGCACGCACGCGCGGCCCTAGGCGGCGGCGAGGGTCAGCGACGGCGGCGCCCTAGCGGCGGCGCGGAACAGGGGAAGCGGCGGCGCGGCGCGTGCCGGCGACGGTGGGGCCAAGCGGCGGCGGTGCAGCGCGGCTCGAGCATCAGCGCAGCTAGGCGGCTCTGGTGCGAGCGCTAGCGTGGCGCGGAGCGGGGCAGGCGCTGCTCGCGGCGTACGGCAGCGGCGGCGCAGGGAACCGGCGGCGACACGGTGGAGAACGCGCGTGGAAACCTCGCGAACGCGAAGGAACGTGGAGAGCATGAGCACCAGTGGCTCACCTAGGGACGATTTGAGCCGTCAAGCGAAGAAAATGATGGCCGGAGGTGGGAGTTCGACGGCGGAGTGGAGCTCGGGCGGCTTTAATGGCTGGCGGCCGGAAAAGCTTCGGTTCCCGGCGACTTGGTCGATGGAGCTCGCGAAGGAGGGGTCGAGGAAGAAGCTAGGAAGGTAGACGAGCTTCGGGTGAAGTGGATTTGGGATCCATGGAGGGAAACTCGCGAATCGGGCCGGCAAGCGCGAGCTGCTCAGACGCCATCCATGGCGAACCCAGGGAGGAGAAGGAGAGGAGGGCGAGTCGTAAACGGGAGTGAGGCAGGTGGCGAGCTCGGGAAGGCGTCGTGGACGACTTGGCGACGCTCGACGGCCGGGAAAACGGGATCGCCCTCCACGACGGCAACGACACAGAAGCGGGGAGCTTCGGGAGGCCTCCGACACCATACCGCGAACTGTGTGGCACAGGGAGAAGAGAGGGAGAGAGACTGACATGTGGGGGCCACGTGTAAGAAAATTTTTTTATTTGAATTCTAATTTTAGGATTGTTACACAGAGCTACTCGAAGAGGAAGGCACTGATATCATCCAAACTGAAGGCGGAAATGTTCTAACCCTACAAAGCCTGGAGTGCTGGGACTAATTGAAAAGGTATGGCAAACCTGGACTAAAAAGTGAGCATGTTATATCAAGCTGTTTCTCCATTGTACCGGATTTACGAAATTGAGTAACAATTGGCAGGCAACACCAACACTGGCCGCAGCGTACTCCATCTCCAGGGCTGTCCGCATTCCAGTGATGTGCTCGTCTGGTTTAAGCTCGATGACAGCACCAATGGCAGTAACTGCAGGAGCTGCTGGAGTGGTATGCACTAATGTATACCTGAAGTTTTTCGCTTTTAGGAAAAACCAGCGATGTGACTTTGACAGTAGCCGATCGTTGTTCTTCTGATTGCAGGGAGTCGGTTCTGCTGTTAACAAACTCAACGAGGTTGTGGCGATGATCGCTGAGGTGAGAAGCATCGCACAAGCAATGGGTCTGGATTCAAGAAACGTGTCTGAAAACTTGAGAACAGTCCATCACTAGTGGCTAGGAGTCAATCTTTTGCCTTTTCTTCTAGAACTTGAACAGTCAATAAGAAAGCAGAGGATGCAGCCGCTATGCATTCTCTCTGCTGCCTTTTGCCGTGGCTGTGAGTGAAAGCACCATGGTAGAAGTGGTGCCTTGATCAATAGAAGTTGTAAGACCTCAATGCATGTGCCTCTGGGTCGCTACAATTAGTCTTTTTAAACTCGCAAAAAACTTCGGGTCGGTGCTGGCTTTGTTTGGGACATTGTTTGCTCTTGCAAATTTGACTCTATTTTATGTTCCGTGGAGGAAAACCGTCTTAGAGGCATCTAAATTAGTACTCTAGAATGCTTCAAACTGCTTCCTCTTTATCAGATTTTTTTCCATTTTATTTGCGATGAAAAAATTGGTGCCAGCAAAGACGCTTTCAGTAAGAAAGAGTAGATACAGCAGTTCAGCATCTCCCTTCCGCTGGCTCGCTTTTGCCGTGGCAGTGACCAACGCTAAAGCAGACATGTGGAATTGTTTCCTTGATCGATGACTGTTGCAAGACCATCATGTTTCGCGTGCCGCTACCTTTGCCATTGCTGGCTTGTTGCCTTGTTGCTGTTGGACTCACAGCAAGCGAGCGCCCCCATCACCGCCGGTTCGAAATGAGCATCACCAATAGTTCAGGGGGTGTTGGATTTATATCGATGGTGATGGGAGGGGCTATCACCGCCGGTTGTAGAACCGGCGGTGATGGGGGCGAATCACCGCTGGTTTGAAAACCGTTGTTTCGAACCGGCAGTGATGACCTTTTTCCCATTAAAAAATATATATTTATATATTAATTAGTTGTATGCCCATGCGTTGCTACGAGGTCTGAAATTCTTTTAACAATACATGGAACATGGAAAGATGATACTGTCAACATGCTATGGTCGCACCATATTATCATACAATACAATCAAAGATGTCGACATACATGCACGCACACTCACCCCTAATTGAAGACTGGTTGTATAAGAAAGATTGGACCAGTTCCAAATCATTTATGGAGAAAAAATGATAGCACTCTGTGAATAAAAGTAATATGCATGCATATTATATATGAAATCAATTTGTTCAACTCTGAAACTGAACACTATCACACTGGACATAGCTCACAAGTCAAAAAAGCTACCAGAAAGCACAAGTCGCTAAGAGAGGATTGGTAGGATTGGTAGTTTGCTACCTGGCTAATTAAATGAAGTCCAGGTCTCAGGGTCCATGAAAGTCTTTGCAGGCGTGACGGATATGACACCGTGTTCCCGACACAAAACAGCATCATGAGGGCAGATTCCCATCAGCAGCAGTATTTATTTCATCATTGACGTGTAAGAAACTATGCACTGCTCTGAAGCAAGAAGGGAAAATAATTTTTGTTCAGCTTCTCTCTGTTGGATGCTGGGGTAACCCTAGAGCCAATAAGTGGTGATATCGCATTTCAGCATGTGAGATTCAGATATCCCACACGGCCTGATGTTTAGATATCCTAATACCTCCAAGTTTACATTGTTATACTTGGTTCCAACCTATCAGCAGGCAGCGTACAAGTTTCTAAAACTGAACCTAACTGTTTGCACTATGTCACTTATCTGTCAGAATGTTGCAGTGGCAAATCGATAGCAATAGCGTTGTTGCGGAGATTCTATGATCCTGATGCAGGCCACATACTCCTAGATAGAGTGGACATACAGAAGTTCCAGCTGAGGTGGCTGAGCCAACAGTTATATGTCAAGAACCATCTCTGTTCAATAACACGATCCAGGTAAACATCACCTACAGAAAGGAAGGGAAAAGCGACAGACTCCGATGTTGTGGCTGCTGCACGACTGGCAAATGCTCACAAGTTCATCCGTTCATTGCATCAGGTAATGCCTCAATTGTATTAACATTACTACATGCTGCCTACTGAAAAACTAAGTGATGTGCCAAACATGTTGTTATTGAGATCAGTTGTTACCTGAAAAAAAAATGCAGGGATATGACACAATGGTTGGGTAGCGTGGGGCTCAACTAAATGAAAATTAGAATATTCAGGTTCAATTATTCAGTAATTGAATTCAGAAAACAAATTTAGTTCTGTTTTATGCAGCGATGGAAATTAGAATATGCATCGATGGACAGAACGAACAATGGGGAGAGAGATCGATGCTACCTCCTCGCGGACGGCGGCGCAGCAGTAGGAGGGCCTGGGCCCAGTGGTGCTGGACTTTCTCGTGGGATGGCGCGGCAGGAGGGGCTGGGGATGACGCCGGAGGTCAGGGACGGCGGCGGGCGGCTCTCCAGCAGGGACGGCGGCGGGCGGCGCTCCAGCAGGGACGGCGGCGGGCGGCTCCAGCAGGGACGGCGGGCGGGCGGCTCCAGCTGGGACGGCGGCGGTCGACTCCAGCGGCGACGACGACGCAGAAACTCGGGGACGGCGGCACGTGCAGTCGGGGATGGTGCCGAGGCTCGCGGACGGCAAGGCCCGGGGCAAGAAGGGGCGGCGCAGACCCAACGTCGGCAGCAATCGGGGACGCGGCACCGAGGCTCGCGGCGCGGGTCGGGGATGGCGCGGAGCGGATCCCTCTGGAGCACTGGGCGGGCTGAATTTCGTTTTGGCACCACGGGCTGTCTGATCCCCTTTTGATGGAAAGGGCCTTTACCGCCAGGCCCATCCCCGGTCCGACAGTGTTGGGGGGATTTCACCGCCGGGTTCAGCCCCAACCCAACTGTGATGGTCGGCGACCTCATCACCTCCGGTTGGTCACCGCCGGTCCCAACTACCACTACAGCCACCTACTTTGGACTCGCCGGTTCGTTTTGAACCGTTGGTGATAGCTCATTTGCTATGACCAATTCTGTAGTAGTGAAGCCTCAGGTTATAGGGGTGCGATTCGACTTTGAGGAACACGAGGATAGAAATTTCAAACAAAATTGGAGTCCTGCCCGTTGCGCTGGGAACCCTAGTCTAATTCCTGCCGGCACCAGAGGCCGGGCCACATGCATGATGCCGGCGGAGTCGCTCATTTTTTGAACTTTCCTATTTTTCACTGAGAGGTCATCCCCAGTACTCTAACAGAAAAACAGAGACATGGGGTGGGGTCGATAATTCTTCTGCAAAATTATTTTTCAACTTCCTACTTCACTGAGCCCGTATTGCAGTTCTGCTCGTTATTGGAGTCCCCAACTCATAGCATTCTCGACCCCTCGTCCAAATTTGAGGGCATGATCTACCTTCTCTTCCAACATGAAAAGGAAATTTTGAAACTCCACAAGTCTCCAGTACATCAGCACCAAATGATGCGAAATTTATTCGAAAACCAATGGATGGTTTATGCATGCTGAATGATAAAGTGCATCAGCTGCACGCCAAATATAAAGCTATGTCATGAGATCTTTTATCGGCGTTTATTCCCGGTTGCAATTTCCCACGCTTGCAGAATATGATTCACGATATCCTCCACACCCACTCCGTGTTTCACCTGCACGCGGTAGAAAGATGCCTTCATCCATGGTTTCAGTAAAGAATTTTTGTATTAACATGTAAACCATGTTGCTTGCAACTAGCATGAGCTCATGTGAAGAACAATAAATAAATAAATAAATAAATAAATAAATAAAGATGTGCACAGCTTGATCCTGAACCTGTGCAAACACAAAAGGCCCTCCTTCCCGCATGCGAAGCGCATCTCGTTCCATTACAGCCAGATCAGCTCCAACAGCCGGGGCAAGGTCTGTCTTATTTATCACCTAAGTTTAGAAGGACCAAAACAGATTAAAAAAAGTAGGTATAAATGTCAAGCAGGTAAATGTTGAAAGTCAAAACAACTTCAGGTAGTTATAGATGAAGTTGGCGAAATACAGTATGACGCACCAAAAGATCAGCTTGGGTTATCCCAGGGCCACCTTTTCTTGGTATCTTGTCCCCACCAGAGACATCAATTATGTAGATTATGTAGTCTGCCAATTCTCGGCTAAAGTTAGCAGCCAAGTTATCTGCATGAGAAATGCACAAACCGCGCCCTTTAATGCTTGATCATGGAGTTGTGTAAAAAGATGGATATTACCCAGAACTCAGGATACACATTATTATTGCGAAGCAGAGGGATGCTTGAGATATTCAATTAACTTGATACTCCCAACATGATACTCCCAACATATACAGCAGAATAGGCATGCAAAAATTGCTTTTTTGCAAGGACTTATCTCCCAACATATACAGCAGAATCGGCATGCAAAAATTGCTTTTTTGCAAGGACTTGAAAGGAGCATTATCTCTAAAAAACGGCGTACCCAGTGCCGTAGGCTTCCCGCACTGTGCGGGGTCTGGGGAAGGGTTGTCTTTAAGCCCCAAGCTTTACCCACACAAATGTGCAGAGGCTGGGGCTCGAACCCGGGACCTTCCGGTTACAGACGGTAGGCTCTACCGCTGCACCAGACCCGCCCTTCAAAGGAGCATTATCTCTATTCACTTTAAAACATGATGTCAAGTTCACATGATAACATTTCACAAGCATTAGACAGGCAGCATGATCTCAGTAGGATGAATAGGCTAGTTTACACAAATATATGCATGACAACAGAAATAGACTATTAATTTAGATCCAGAAAATAATATACCTCCTCCAGATTCACAGAGTAGCAAATCAGCTTTGTACAAGTTCGATAGCTCCTCTAGAGGACCAAGATTTATACTGATGTCTTCACGTATAGCTGCATGAGGGCACCCTCCAGTTTCCACTGCACGTATGCGCTCTTCTGGGAGTGCTCCATGCTTGACTAAGAATTCCCCATCTTCTTTTGTGAAAATGTCGTTTGTGACCTGAATATGAACAGAGCAGGTAAAAAGCGGACCAAATGCGCGATGCAAGCTGCATGGTGGAGATTCTATGCTTTAGAAAATATCTCGAGAAGCGAAATGCTTGTATTTCTATATCAGTACATAGCTAAATCATCAAATAAGACAAGAAAACATACTTTAGTTTAAGTTGAATTATCAGAAATCAGATAATAAGACCTTTTAACAATCGAAAAGTCTGAAGATCAGAAGCAGGGGCAAAAATGAAGCAGTAGATTATAGATGAATGTCTTCAAATTATATGACCGGTCATGCGAAAATCTTATGTAGCATTGCATTCTCAATTTGGTCAGGAAAACTATAACTTCTGTAAAAGAACTGGAGGGCAGAGTGATGTCACATACCGCAGCAAGACTATATTTATCACGTAGGAATCTGCACAGTGCTAACATCAGGGCAGTTTTCCTGAATAAGGAAAGATGTTCATATAAGCATTAAGAACCATAAAACTGTAAAACGTTGCTGTTCAATGCATGCGCAACAATGAAATTTATTGGATTTCAGCAGTTAAAATTATTCTGAAGCATGTGCCTATATGCTGTGTTCCAATCTAATTACACCAACTCGCCACTCCACATGTCAGGATGGAACTTCAGGACAAAGTCAATGAATAATCAGAAAATGTACAGGAAACGAGGCATCTATACTGAAACAAATCAGAGAAAATCCATTTGGAAAGGACCAGTAAGCGCACCGAGAAGCACAAAGAATTTATATTCCCACGTCAATGGCTTGGATTCAGAGCCTGAGGGGCTAAAGTTTAGCCCCTGACATATCAAAGAGAATCTTGCTATTTAAGAGTATTAAATAAAATATATTTATAAATTTTTTTTGACAGATGAGTGCTAATTCGCGAGACGAATCTAATGAGTCTACTTAATTCATGATTTGCTACAATGATGCTACAGTAACCATCCTCTAATTATGGATTAATATACCTCAGTAGATTCGTCTCGTAGTTTAGCCCAGGATTCTGCAATTAGTTTTATAATTAGACTTTATTTAATACTTCAAAATAGTAAGATTGATGTGACAGGGACTAAAGTTTAGCCCTGAATCCAAACAGCGCTCGATGTGTAAATAATACTTTTAACTCAATTAGAGTCATAAAAAAATACTACTATGCATCTACATGAAATAAAGGAGAACAACAGCGAACGCCTTATCAACAGGAGCTCCCAATTCCCAAAGATGTCGAGACTCGAGACTCCTCCATACCAAACAAACCAAAATCCCAGATGAAGCTGAAATTCGCAGGGGTGCAGAGGAGGAATTTGGGATTACAAAGCAACCTCGACACGAATCTCTCCATCACAGCCTCCAAATAACCGCACTGAACTATGTGATCCAGGCTACCAGCAGTTGGAAAGAGTAAAGAAAAGTAGTAGGAAACAATCGAGCTTACCCCGTGCCGACGGGGCCGCCAATTCCGACGGTGAAGGCGCGGTCGGTGAAGGCACGCGAGGCGAGCGGCGGCGCGCGCTTGGTGAAGTCGCCGGGGGAGTAGATGGGCTCGTGGGAGTGCGGCGCGAGGCCGTCGTGGGTGTGCCACACGCGACCGTCCTCCCCGACCCACGATCCCCCCGCTGCATTGCCACCGCCATCCCTGAAACTGCAGCAAAACCAAACCGAGCTTATGTCAGGTCAGAACAGATGTGCGGAAAACGAGAACACAGCGGCGCGGCGCAAGAGGAGTGAGGGCACACGCGCTCGCACCCGTGGGAGTGATGGTGGTGGTGATCGTGGTCATGGGAGTGGTGGTGGTGGTGATCGTGAGACGCCATGGATCGGAGCTTGGAGGTGGAATTGGGAGGCAGGCTGGAAATTTCAGCAGCATCAAATACACCAATATCAGCAGCATCAAATAAATTTCATTAGATTCATCATGAAATATATTTGAATGTTATACTATATTTTACTATGTACATTAATATAATTTTCTAAACTTTGGTCAAGATTAGAAACGTTTCATTTATGAGAAAACAAAATGACTTATATTTTGAAACAACAGGAGTATTTGTGACATTTTCTTTTTTACCAACATCTAAAGATTTTCATGGGAGAGCAATGTTTTTTCTTCGAAGCAACATTCCAAAAGAATAGGGTTCATGTCAGTTGGTATATGCAGAAAAAGATTATCCTGGTTTATATGAGGTAAACTCTGAAGACTTTACAAGTGCGCGGGTAACTAAAAGAAAACCAAAGAAAAACCTCAAGATGGCCCTTGGCCCATCCATATGTGAAAGTAATCGGGTGCTCTAGCATAGGGGGGAGGTGATGAATTAGACAATTTTAAAACCTTAACCTATGGCTCCAACTAGTTTGCACAAAACTAAAACTAAAACATGCTATCTAGATGTGCAACTACGGTTCTTTCTAAGTGTAAAAACCATCATCCCAAAAGAGTTATACAACCTATAGCCAATCCTATCAAAATACTACTTTATGAAAGTAAAGGCACACAAGATTGCAATAAATCAATGCAGAAGCTTAAAGCGGAATAAGAGGAAGTAAATTTTCGACGCGAGGATTTATCCCGTGGTTTGGATTGCCACAAAGGGGCCCCTACATCCACGTTGTTAAAGCACTCACGAAGAGTATCGCTTCCCGGCAATCAAGTCTCTCCCGTGAACACAATCACGGTCATATTGATCCCGATCTTCATTAAAGGAGCTTACCCACGAAGGAGGGGTCTCCATCCCCCGCACAAAATTGTCGACGCCGCTCCACACCAAGCCGGAGGGTCGTTGACGTGCCGGCGAGCCTCCAATGCTCCAAGGGGTCGGCGCACCGAGATACAAAGATTTGGTTCACTCAAGAACCAGTACATAAGGATCTCAACCTTGCTCTTACACTCTCTCAAAAGCTAACCTAACACTAACACTCTCAAATATGTGCTAAGGACTAAAGATATGATCACTAAGCACTTAGGTGGCTTGGAGGTGTTCTTGGGTGTGGGTGTGATGTCTTAGAACTCCAGCACGCTTCAAATGGCCGGGGTGAGGCGTATATATAAGCCACTAACTCAAAGTAGCCATTACTAGCCGTTACCCTTTTTCTTGCGAGGGTATTGGTTAAACCGGTCACTCTGGACCGACTAGTAGCCGTTGGCTCCTCTGACATCGTTGCAGCACCACTTGTGGTCATCGGTTAAACCGATGTTAGGGCGTCGGTTAAACCGGTGACACTGGGAATGTCACATAGCCATTGCACTTCTTTTCTCTTGCTGACGTTATTACACCGACGCATTGCTCCGACGACCATCGGTTCAACCGGTACTTAAGTCTTGGCTTCATGCTGCTTGACATCATCTCTGAGTAATAGTATGGTGATTGCACCGATCCTCTTCATGCTCCGTCGATTTAACCGGTGCTACTGAGTTTTCCCCACTTAGCTCAGTATAGCACGTCCAATTGCAACAATGCTCAAGCGTCGGTTTATCCGAGACCCATCGGATGCACCGATGGTGCTTGCGTCAGTTCAACCGGTGCAGCTGTCTCTCCAGTCCTTTGTCCAACTTGTCGCAACGATCTTTTTGAGCCACATAGGTGTGAGGGAAAGGAAGGAGACACTTACCCACTGGCATCAGCGATTTCCCTGGAAATCTTCATCTTCTTGGTGGTGCCCTTGTACAACTCCTCGAGGCTGCACGGCAGCTTCCGCTCTATCGCGAGCGCCTTCACCGCCCGCCAGCCGGTGTGCATGCCGTGCCCGTCGGGGCCGCCGCCGAACGCCGAGCCGAATATATCGTCCCCAAAGATGGACGAGGTCCACCGATCCGCATGCCAGGCATTCCTCCCCCCATGCCGCCGCCGCCCATGCCGCCGAAGGGGCTGGACCCGCCCAAGAACTCCGCGAAGATGTCCTCCACGTTGCGCGGGTTGAACCGGAACATCGTCGGCCCATCGCCGCCCGTAGAGAAGGTGGCACCCCCGGGGCCCGCCCCGCCGGCGGCACCTGCCCCTTGAGCCCCTCCTCGTCGTACTGGTCGTACACC
This sequence comes from Panicum virgatum, assembly GCF_016808335.1. Taxonomy (NCBI): domain Eukaryota; kingdom Viridiplantae; phylum Streptophyta; class Magnoliopsida; order Poales; family Poaceae; genus Panicum; species Panicum virgatum. Next base: position 4,621,952 of record NC_053142.1, on the reverse strand, counting down.
GCGCGCTTCTGAGGATCGCTCAGGACCTGTCGCAGCACGGGGCATCAAGGGCGCGTCACTACATTGCCGGACTCGAACGGACAGGCTTATGAATCCACCATGGATCTCCTCACTCAGGTTGCTTACCTTGTATGCTTCCGAGATCTGCTTGAACTTGTTCTCGGCCTCCTTGTTGTTGGGGTCTTGTCGGGGTGGCACTTCATGGTGAGCTTGCGGTAGGCCTTCTTGAGGTCGTCGTAGGTGGCGCCCTTGTCGACACCCAGGATCTTGTAGTAGTCGAGCCCCATGGTTGTTGCTCCCGTCCTTCCTCGGCGCTTCGCTGCTTCGGCGTGCCTGTGCTCTTCGTAATAGCGGGAGGCTCTCCCTCGTTTATGCGTTCTCGTCATTGTGGTTGCAGGCTGCTGGTGCGAGAGGTTTGGTGGTATGGGGTCGGAGAGGGCAGGAGAAGAGGGAGAGAAAAGGGGAAGTGAGAAGCGTCTGGAGAGAGGGGGAGGGAAGAGGAGAGAGGGGGAGGGAAGAGGAGACTGGAGACGGGTGTAGGAGCTTCTGGAAGGTGCAAGAGGGTGCGCGCGTTGTCTCGGGCCGCGCGGAGCTCTCACGTGAGGACACGTGCACCCGCAAGTTTTTTTTTGCGAAAAGGGAAGATGTATTAAACTGGAGCACAGTACAACCCCCCTTTTACAACCAGACCCCCGAAGAAAAGAAAAATAACAAAACAGTCCACATGACTACTGTTCATCTTCCTCGTGAACTCCAGGACGCCCGGTCGAACACCCGACGAACTTTCTCCTCTCGATCTTCCACCATGAGACCCCAAACCTTGGTACAGCCGCATAAGCCACCACCCCGGACCTCCAGTCAAAATGGATTTATTCCTTTGAACGAGAATCAGCAGTCTCGGCGATGAAAGAAGAAGAGAAACAGCACTCCACCAGCAGATCCAGAAGAGAGCCACCAGCAGAAGACCTAGAACCATCTCTCCGATGAAGAAGAGACAGCCTAGTAAGGGAGCCCGAGCCGCTAACAGAGCCAACGACCCGGTACAAGATACCCCTGGGGGGCACCAGAAATCTTTCCCCAACGCAAGGAAAAGATAAGCAAACCTCAGAGCTGGACCATCGGAGAGGACACCGCCGACGCTATCCTCGCCATGACCACCAAAGAGGGAGCAGCAACTTGGAAGGTAAACCTCCCAAGGACCGATTATTCTCCATGGCTCGCCGCCGAAGGCAGCAGCTTCAGATTCACCGGCACCGCCGGATCTTCCACCGCCGCACCCGCCAACGACGCACCAGAGGACCAAAAGAGCCGGCAGCCATCTCACCTCCACCGGAACCCTAATCTACTATATAGCAAGCTATATACAGGGACAAACAAATCCGCCGCCGATCCGACCAGTCCCCCTCCTCCTCCGACGCCGGCGAGGGCGCCAGAGGCGAGGAGGGCGGCGGATCTACGGAGAATACGGAAAATCGCCCTCTAGTCGCCTCTTGTTCCTGTAGCAAGGGGAAAGAAGGGGAGCGCACCTCCTGATGGCGCCCGCGTCGAGGGGCGCCTCCTCGGGGCCATGCGCCGGGGCTTGGGCTCCCGCCGCCTCCGCCATGGCCGGCGGCTGCGACCGCTCTCTCTCTCTCTCCCGCCTAGAGAGAGAATTTTGTTTCGGTGGCCTGTCAAGATGACGAACTGGGAGGTTTGGAATGGTCATCTATTGGGCTTCACAGCCGGAGTCCTATCAGGAGTTCAGGACACAGCGGCCGCGCATCAATTTCCTCTAGTATAAACACTCTCAAACCAACAAATAAATACCACAACAGAAACAGCTAAATGCAGCTCTTTTTTAAAAAAACTTTGATCTGTCATATACACAGAGAATGACCTAAGTCATACACTAACAACAAAGTCAGGCAGGCTGCCTCTTCAATAGTTTCTAATTCAGCAGCTGCGTTGATGGTAACGGAGGTACTTCAGGCCTAAGTTACACCATTTACTCTCCGGGCAATTTTTGCAATACTCATATCATTCGCTGTACTCTAAAGAATATGAAGTACCACCTTCATCCACATCTGCATTTGCCACTCCATCTCCACCATTATCGTCATCATCGTCATCACCGTCCCCTCCCATATTGATATCATTGTCATTGTCACCAACAGCGTCTTTTGCTTTATAGTTCTCTCCATCATCACCCTCTTCATCTCCTTCAGCATCATCATCATTATCCTCGCTTCCATCATCCATCATCTGTAGGGGGCTGGACTCTGAATTGTCCCTTCGATAACCTGGGATCTGTTGCTCATCATATTCCTCAATCATGGGCACACCAATCTCATTTTCTTCTGATTCATCGGATTGAGATACCGAATTGTTTTCATCATCTTCAACATATTCCCTTCTCTCCAAGGTCCATCCTTCTGCACCCGAGCTCTCAAGAGAATGCACCGTTCCAGAACGGTTTGCCTTACTTAACATGCTAAAGCTGCCCAATAAGTTTGCCTTTGGAATTGATCTAGTGCCGAGCTCAGATGGGTGGCGAGGTCTAACTGTTCGAAGTCCGCGGCCGCGACCACGGCCACGCCCACGGCCGCACCCCCGCCCCCGCCCACGGGTATTCTTCGTAATCTTCCGAGGGCCTTTCTCATATGAAATATTGTTGTCATCCCTGAACTGAAATCTGGAAGAGCTGCTAATACCTCTAGGAACCTTGCCACCATGACTACGGGACCTACCTCCCCTGCCACCTCCTCGACTTCCACGTCCACGTCCTCTATGACCATTGCTGTTAGCTAGCAGCATTCCATCTTGCTGGTCAAAACCAATAGCTCCGAAGTGTTCTATTTCTTGTTTGTTCCTAATAGCAGGATACCTCGGTGGACGATTTTGCACAGAACAAAAAGGACATTTACACAACATAGCTCAACAGAGAGACCAACACTTTATATCATTGATCCAGATATAGAAAATCAAATGCATCAAAATACCCACATGTGAAGTAAAACACCACTACAGTTAGATGCAATAATAAAAATGTATAAGGCTCACCGTGAAATCTCCAGCTTCTCGATCCTTATTTGATGCCGCTTTTGGATGCAATGTGTATGGATATTACCAGAACTCAGGATACACATTATTATTCCGAAGCAGAGGGATGCTTGAGATATTCAATTAACTTGATACTCCCAACATACACAGCAGAATAGGCATGCAAAAATTGCTTTTTTTGCAAGGACTTGAAAGGTGCATTATCTCTATTCACTTTAAAACATGATGTCAAGTTCACATGATAACATTTCACAAGCATTAGACAGGCAGCATGATCTCAGTAGGATGAATAGGCTGGTTTACACAAATATATGCATGACAACAGAAATAGACTATTAATTTAGATCCAGAAAATAATATACCTCCTCCAGATTCACAGAGTAGCAAATCAGCTTTGTACAAGTTCGATAGCTCCTCTAGAGGACCAAGATTTATACTGATGTCTTCACGTATAGCTGCTTGAGGGCACCCTCCAGTTTCCACTGCACGTATGCGCTCTTCTCGGAGTGCTCCATGCTTGACTAAGAATTCCCCATCTTCTTTTGTGAAAATGTCGTTTGTGACCTGAATATGAACAGAGCAGGTAAAAAGAGGACCAAATGCCCGATTCAAGCTGCATGGTGGAGATTCTATGCTTTAAAAAATATCTCGAGAAGCGAAATGCTTGTATTTCTATATCAGCACATAGCTAAATCATCAAATAAGACAAGAAAACATGCTTTAGTTTAAGTTGAATTATCAGAAATGAGATAATAAAACCTCTTTTAACAATCGAAAAGTCTGAAGATCAGAAGCAGGGGCAAAAATGAAGCAGTAGATTATAGATGAATATCTTCAAATTATATGACCGGTCATGCGAAAATCTTATGTAGCATTGCATTCTCAATTTGGTCAGGAAAACTATAACTTCTGTAAAAGAACCGGAGGGCAGAGTGATGTCACATACCGCAGCAAGACTATATTTATCACGTAGGAATCTGCACAGTGCTAACATCAGGGCAGTTTTCCTGAATACGGAAAGATGTTCATATAAGCATTAAGAACCATAAAACTGTAAAACGTTGCTGTTCAATGCATGCGCAACAATGAAATTTATTGGATTTCAGCAGTTAAAATTATTCTGAAACATGTGCCTATATGCTGTGTTCCAATCTAATTACACCAACTCGCCACTCCACATGTCAGGATGGAACTTCAGGACAAAGTCAATGAATAATCAGAAAATGTACAGGAAACGAGGCATCTATACTGAAACAAATCAGAGAAAATCCATTTGGAAAGGACCATTAAGCGCACCGAGAAGCACAAAGAATTTATATTCCCGCGTCAATGGCTTGGATTCAGAGCCTGAGGGGCTAAAGTTTAGCCCCTGACATATCAAAGAGAATCTTGCTATTTAAGAGAATTAAATAAAATATATTTATAAATTATTTTTAACAGATGAGTGCTAATTCGCGAGATGAATCTAATGAGTCTCCTTAATTCATGATTTGCTAATGAATCTAATGTGAACCTTTGGATTTATTCAATCAAATTGAAGCAAAGGCATAAAACAAAATGATGATGTCACCTTCCTTCACATCATACGCTTGTTAGCTGCTTTAAATCATATAAGGGTTTGGTTGAGGAATTCCCCGGGTACTTTTTCAAATCCATGTCTATTGGGTACAGAACTAATCCAAGAAATAACCATTATGCAGAACAAAGGGGGTAACCTCATACAAATCATTTTATAACGAGAATTACTCCGTCCTTTGTAAAATGCAAGATATTTTAATTTTTCCTCAATCAAATTTCCTCAGTTTTGACTAAATTTAATTTAAAAAATACACTAATATCAGCAGCATCAAATAAATTTCATTAGATTCATCATGAAATATGTTTCAATGTTATACTATATTTTATTGTGTACATTAATATAATTTTCTAAACTTTGGTCAAGATTAGAAACATTTCGCAGTTGAGCTCAGGGTTCTGCAATTAGTTTTATAATTAGACTTTATTTAATACTTCAAAACAGTAAGCTTTATGTGACAGGGACTAATGTTTAGCCCTGAATCCAAACTGCCCCTCGGTGTGTAAATAACACTCTTAACTCAATTAGAGTCATAAAAAAATACTACTATGTATCTACATTAAATAAAGGTGAACAGCAGCGAACGCCTTATCGATAGGAGCTCCCAATTCCCAAAGATGTCGAGACTCGAGACTCCTCCATACCAAACAAACCAAAATCCTAGATGAAGCTGAAATTCGCAGGGGTGCAGAGGAGGAATTTGGGATTACAAAGCAACCTCGACATGAATGTAGAGGAGATGCGTTTCTCTCCATCATAGCCTGCAAATAACCGCACTGAACCATGTGATCCAGGCTACCAGTAGTTGGAAAGAGTAAAGGAAAGTAGTAGGAAACAGTCGAGCTTACCCCGTGCCGACGGGGCCGCCAATTACGACGGTGAAGGCGCAGTCGGTGAAGGCGCGCGAGGCGAGCAGCAGTGTGCGCTTGGTGAAGTCGCCGGGGGAGTAGATGGGCTCGTGGGAGTGCAGCACGAGGCCGTCGTGGGAGTGCCACACGCGACCGTCCTCCCCGACCCACGATCCCCCCACTTCATTGCCACCGCCACCCCTGAAACCGTAGCAAAACCAAACCGAGCTTGTGTCAGGTCAGAACAGATGTGCGAAAAATGAGAACATGGCGGCGCGGCGCAAGAGGAGTGAGGGCACACGCGCTCGCACCCGTGGGAGTGATGGTGGTGGTGATTGTGGTCGTGGGAGTGGTGGTGGTGGTGGTGGTGGTGGTGGTGGTGATCGTGAGACGCCATGGATCAGAGCTTGGAGGTGGAATTGGGAGGCAGGCTGGAGGTTTCGGATAAGAAGGCGGAGCGTAGATTCTTTGATGAGCTAGACTTCAAGTCAGAAGATGCTCTCGTTGACTTTAGGATTCTAGTTGGGATTCTCAATAGAGTGGGGAAGCAATTGGAGGGAGGTAGGAAGAAACGGGCAGTCGTGCTGGCAGGATGGGCCGGTCCTGGGCCCTGCAGCTGCGGTTTTAACTTCAGAGAGATGGGCCGGTCCTGGGGCCCGCAGCTGCGGTTGTGACTTCAGAGAGATGGGCCGTTGGACTAGAACATTTGGATTTACCATAAAAAAAAGAACCTTTGGATTTATTCAATCAGATTGAAGCAAAGGCATAAAACAAAATGATGATGTCACCTTCCTTCACATCATACGCTTGTTAGCTGCTTTAAATCATATAAGGGTTTGGTTGAGGAAGACCCCGGGTACTTTTTCAAATCCATGTCTATTGGGTACAGAACTAATCCAAGACATAACCATTATGCAGAACAAAGGGGGTAACCTCATACAAATCATTTTATAATGAGAATCACTTCATCCTTTGTAAAATGCAAGATATTTTAATTTTTCCTCAATCAAATTTCCTCAGTTCTGACTAAATTTAATTAAAAAATACACCAATATCAGCAGCATCAAATAAATTTCATTAGATTCATCATGAAATATATTTCAATGTTATACTATATTTTACTGTGTACATTAATATAATTTTCTAAACTTTGGTCAAGATTAGAAACGTTTCGCAATTTAGCCAGGGTTCTGCAACTAGTTTTATAAGTAGACTTTATTTAATACTTCAAAATAGTAAGATGGATGTGACAGGGACTAAAGTTTAGCCCTGAATCCAAACAGCCCCTCGGTGTGTAAACAACACTCTTAACTCAATTAGAGTCATAAAAAAGTACTACTATGCATCTACATTAAATAAAGGTGAACAGCAGCAAATGCCTTATCGACAGGAGATCCCAATTCCCAAAGATGTCATGACTCGAGACTCCTCCATACCAAACAAACCAAAATCCCAGATGAAGCTGAAATTCGCAGGGGTGCAGAGGAGGAATTTGGGATTACAAAGCAACCTCGACACGAATGTAGAGGAGATGCGTTCCTCTTTATCACAGCCTCCAAATAACCGCACTGAACTATGTGATCCAGGCTACCAGCAGTTGGAAAGAGTAAAGGAAAGTAGTTGGAAACAATCGAGCTTACCCCGGGCCGACGGGCCGCCAATTCCGACGGTGAAGGCATGGTCGGTGAAGGCGCGCGAGGCGAGTGGCAGCGTGCACTTGGTGAAGTCGCGCGGGGGAGTAGATGGGCTCGTGAGAGTGCGGCGTGAGGCCATTGTGGGAGTGCCACACGCGTCCGTCCTCCCCAACGCATGATCCCCCAGCTGCATTGCCACCGCCGTCCCTGAAACCGCAGCAAAACCAAACTGAGCTTATGTTAGGACAGAACAGATGTGATGAAATCGAGAACGCAGCGGCATGGCGCAAGAGGAGTGAGGGCACACGCGCTCGCACCCGTGGGAGTGATGGTGGTGGTGATCGTGGTCGTGGGAGTGGTGGTGGTGGTGATCGTGAGACGCCATAGATCGGAGCTTGGAGGTGGAATTGGGAGGCAGGCTGGAGGTTTCGGATAATGAGGCGGAGCATAGATTCTTTGATGAGCTAGACTTCAAGTCAGAAGATGCTCTCGTTGACTTTAGGATCCTAGTTGGGATTCCCAAGAGAGAGGGGAAGCAATTGGAGGGATGTAGGAAGAAACTGGCCATCGTGCTGGCAGGATGGGCCGGTCCTGGGCCCTGCAGCTGCGGTTGTAACTTCAGAGAGATAGGCCGGTCTTGAGCCCCGCAGCTGCGGTTGCGACTTCAGAGAGATGGGCCGTTGGACTAGAACCTTTGATTTACCATTGAAAAAAAGAACCTTTGGATTTATTCGATCAGATTGAAGCAAAGGCATAAAACAAAATGATGATGTCACCTTCCTTCGCATCATACGCTTGTTAGCTGCTTTAAGTCAAATAAGGGTTTGGTTGAGGAAAACCCCGGGTACTTTTTCAAATCTATGTCTATTGGGTACAGAACTAATCCAAGACATAACCATTATGCAGAACAAAGGGGGTAACCTCATACAAATCATTTTATAATGAGAATTACTCTTTCCTTTGTAAAATACATGATATTTTAATTTTTCCTCAGTCAAATTTCCTCAGTTTTGACTAAATTTAATTAAAAAATACACCAATATCAGCAGCATCAAATAAATTTCATTAGATTCATCATGAAATATGTTTCAATGTTATACTATATTTCACAGTGTATGATGGGGACGTGGGTTCCCGATCTTCTGTCAGGTTCTGGATAACTCTCGTTGTAGGCGGAGCGAGACACACTGATCCGGCTTCAGATCCTAAGACCCGAATCCAGCAATCTTAGCACCACAACTCCTCTGGTTATCAACCATGTCACAACCAGGTTGACCTCGCCAAGAAGGCTAATCCCTGCAAGCGCAACGAAGAACACAAGCAAGAACTCGAAAGAAACGTAGCTCAATTGAAGTGACTCTGCAGATGAATGATTAATCTCACAATTTGGGGTTTCACAAACCGATGAATGGCGACAACTGTTATTGACAGAATGAATCTAAGAAAAACCCAAACCCTTACGATATGGTGGCAGCTATTAATGAAGAACCTAGGGTCGTCAAGGGACCCTTGGACGCACCCCTATTGGGCTCCAACACGATACATGGACCATCGGCCCAAAAACAGTGACGCAGCACCGGGACAGATTCTGGACGTCAAATTCCTCGGACGATTCCCGACGACTCCAGAGGAATTTGGGCCTAGAACTGGTGCCATTGGAAGCGTCTTGGAATTATATTTCCAACCATATAAAGTGCAGCCTAATCCGAGCCCATATACGACCGTGGTGCCCGTTTTAGTGCAGACTGCTCCTGGACTCCGAAACGGACTCGAAGTCGACTTGGTTTAGGCCACCAACTTGACTTGGACCGCCTTGCAGGTCTCCTAAGGTGGTGGCCATGGAGGAGGATGTTCTTGGGCATCTTCAAACTCCTCTACAAATCTTCAGGGCATTCTCCAACTTGGGCCAGGATCCCAAGGATGAATAACAAGCCCATGACGACAATGTAGCTTCCGGCAGAAACAATGGCAGAATGTCATGATGATTTGAAGACCTTGACGATGAGATATTGATGTGGGACCAGATCTATTTGAAAGCTTATCAAATAAGCTTTCCATCAAGAGCTCATGGACCTCAATCGCACTCCGGATGACTGAGTTACGACCTTCGCAATGATTCACTATCGGTCTACTGGCAAAACGAAAGTTCAACTTTACATTTGGGCCTACAATCAAAGATTGACATGTACAAGTGGAACCAAGTGAATTGTACCAAAAATCATTATGCAAATATAGGAATGAGCTCACCTTGTATTTAACTATCATGGTCATATCCATAGGTTTCATGTCCTCATCATCCTCCCCTTCTTGACAGCAAACCGTCCTCGGTTTGAGTTTAGTTGGAGGACAGGTTGTTGGTAGTAACCAATATCGCTCCCCTTCTTGAAAGTTAACCTGTTTCTTTAAAACAAAACTAGGGGATGTCAACAAGATATGATTATTGTTATTGCAACCTTCTACTTGAACAAATTCTTGCACAACCAAAGTAGATTTCAGATTTGAGCATAAATAGACACGATGCACCATATACTCTCCTTTACAATTATATCACCCAATAAAATGATATATACATCTATGCAACCATGGCAATTCAGCGCATATAAATTTCTCCTTCAAACTACTTAGAGTACAAAGATTATCAAATTCTATATAACCCAACGTATTTAAAGAAGATAATAATTTGAGCTCATCATTTTCAGATTCAATGGGAAGCAAAATTATATTTTCAACACAACTATTTTGCTCCAATGTAATGATGTCACACGACTCTTCTTTATCACAAGAAACATCATGCACCTCAGCTTGTGACAATGGTAGAGTAGAAAAAGGATCCTCACCTTGCAGTGTTTCACAAATGTTATTACCTATGATCTCAATCTGTGGAAGGAAGTGGAAGTGTTGGTACTGAAATTTCACCAAAAACTGTGTGTACATCTTCCTCCTCATTTGTCTCATGTTGCTTGTAATCTCCAAATTCCTGCAAAATGTTAGGCATACATGGCGGTACAACAAGACGCTGCTCCTCTATTTGTTGCTCTTCATTTTTGCAAATAGGTGCATGAAATAATTGTTTCTCAGCCATACAAGCAAGTTCAAATAATTGTGAAAGAGAAGTGTAATACTGATCATTAAGAACATTCTGAATTTCAAGTTGATACCCATGCAAAAATCTATTCTCAGTTGCTTCCACACATTCATCTATTTCACATCGTAATATTAAAGCTTGCATTTTTTCATAATATGACTTCACTGATTTGCTACCTTGTTGGAGAAATTGAAGTTCTTCACACAAAATAGAGTGGTATATAGGCACATAGTCATATTTTAAAAGTTATTTCAACATCAACCATGTTTTATGTGTCTCATAATTTTCACAACGAAACTGCCACCATGTTAAAGCATATCCTGTGAAAGCACTAGTGATGGCTCTAATTCGTTCATGTTCAGAAACATTATTGATTGAAAGCAATTCCTTCTCTACCTCAAGCTCCCACTTAGCATATTCAGAATAATTGCAATCACCATCAAAAGAAGGAATAGAAATATCAATTGTACCTCGTTTTACATGGTTTGGTACTGCAATGTTTTGAAGGGCCTTGAGTCGTCATCTTTCTTCCATCTCTATAATTGTAACCTGTCATTGTTAGTGGAAAACAAGAAAACACACAGAAGTATATTTTCCTATAATCTACTAGGATGTGGTTATGCAAAAAGGCACACACTCTCAAGCGTCTTACCAAGCTCTTACAATGTTCATACCCATGCGAGCAGTGGATGGTACAACCGGTGGCTGGTTCGTGATACCTATGAGGAAGTGGTACCAAGATTGCAAGATCCTCTGGGTTACTGATCTGAAGTGTATATGTGGATCTTGGAAGGCACACAAAGGAACAAAAATATTTGTATGTGGCACACAAGTCAGTCACAGATAGCAATATTGAATAAATGTCCAAAGCACTTGTCCTAGTTGCTGGTCTATACGTGTTCCTAGCACGAATTTGTGATAAACAAGAGAGGAAACAAGTATGAAAGGTAGCAACGAAACAAGGACAAGGCAAAAGTCACCACAAATAGAGCTATTGGCTATTGCTTATGTGCTCCTCTTTTCTTGTCTATTCATTCAATATTTTTTTCTCAATCTTTTTTTTTTGTTCTTATACTTTTGATATATATTTTTTTCCAGCAAGGAGCACACAAGAACAAACCACAAAAAATGTGAGCTCAATTGGATAAAAGATGTGCTCTATGCAAAATCATGATTGTGCTCTCAAATGCATACCAAACTTGTCGGCCCCGAAACTCAGTTTTTCTGATTGGATTTCACAATTCTAATTTTTGCGAACCTTGCAAAGCTAGGATGAAACAGATCTAAATTTTTTTGTAGATCTCCGTAGATATAAAATTTGCAATTTTTCGAGTTCGGACGCAAAAGTTATGACTGTTTTATGGAAGACATTCGAATCAGGATGTTATATGGACAAAAGATCTGGATCTAGTGGATGGTGATGGCAAGGGTTGATGGAAAACAAAGGGAGAAGACACAAATTAGATTGAAACACGATCTAAACCAGCAACCAGACCTTGACCTAGGACAAAAACTCAACACTACGAACTCTGAAACTGAATTATGCAAAGGATATGGCGCGGATGGTTTCAAGTAGGAAACAAATATGGCGGTGGACTATGGGACGAAAGCGAAAACACTCAAACTAAAGGATAGATGTAAACCTGACGGTATACCTGAAGCTCTGATTACCAAATGATGGGGACGTGGGTTCCTGATTTTCTGTCAGGTTCTGGATAACTCTCGTTGTAGGCGGAGCGAGACACACCGATCCGGCTTCAGATCCTAAGACCCGAATCCAGCAATCTTAGTACCACAACTCCTCTGGTTATCAACAACCGTGTCACAACCCGGTTGACCTCGCCAAGAAGGCTAATCCCTGCAAGCGCAACGAAGAACACAAGCAAGAACTCGAAAGAAATGCAGCTCAATTGAAGTGACTCTGCAGATGAATGATTAATCTCACAAGTTGGGGTTTCACAAACCGATGAACGGTGATAACTGTTCTTGACAGAATGAATCTAAGTAAAACCCAAACCCTTACAATGTGGCGGCGGCTATTAATGAAGACCCTAGGGTCGTCGAGGGACCCCTGGACGCGCCCCTATTGGGCTCCAACACGATACACGGACCATCAGCCCAAAAACAGTGACGCAGCACCGGGACAGATTCAGGATGTCAAATTCCTTGGACGATTCCCGACGACTCCAGACGAATTTGGGCCTGGAACTGGTGCCATTGGAAGCGTCTTGGAATTATCTTTCGAACCATATAAAGTGCGGCCTAATTCGAGTCCGTATGCGACCGTGGCGTCGGCGCCCGTTTTAGTGCAGACTGCTCCTGGACTCCGAAACGGACACGAAGTCGACTTGGTTTGGGCCTCCAACTTGACTTGGACCGCCTTGTAGGTCTCCTAAGGTGGTGGCCATGGAGGAGGACATTCTTGGGCATCCTCTACAAATCTTTGGGGCGTTCTCCAACTTGGGCCAGGATCCCAAGGATGAATAACAAGCCCATGACGACAATGTAGCTTCCGGCAGAAACAATGGCAGAATGTCATGATGATTTGAAGACTTTGCCGACAAGATATTGACGTGGTACCAAATCTATTTGAAAGACCTCAATCGCACTCCGGATGACTGAGTTATGACTTTCGCAATGATTCACTATCGGTCTACCGGCAAAATGAAAGTTCAACTTTACATTTGGGCCTACAATCAAAGATTGACATGTACAAGTGGAACCAAGTGAATTTTACCAAAAATCATTATGCAAATATAGGAACGAGCTCACCTTGTATTTAACTATCATGGTCGTATCCATAGGTTTCATGTCCTCATCAGTGTACATTAATATAATTTTCTAAACTTTGGTCAAGATTAGAAATGTTTCGTAGTTTAGCCCAGGGTTCTGCAATTAGTTTTATAATTAGATTTTATTTAATACTTCAAAATAGTAAGAATGATGTGACACGGACTAAAGTTTAGCCCTGAATCCAAACAGCCCCTCGGTGTGTAAATAACACTCTTAACTCAATTAGAGTCATAAAAAAATACTACTATGCATCTACATTAAATAAAGGTGAACAATAGTGAATGCCTTATCTACAGGAGCTCCCAATTCCCAAAGATGTTGAGACTCGAGACTCCTCCATACCAAACAAACCAAAATCCCAGATGATGCTGAAATTCGCAGGGGTGCAGAGGAGGAATTTGGGATTACAAAGCAACCTCGACACGAATGTAGAGGAGATGCGTTTCTCTCCATCACAGCCTCCAAATAACCGCACTAAACCATGTGATCCAGGCTACCAGCAATTGGAAAGAGTAAAGGAAAGTAGTAGGAAACAATCGAGCTTACCCTGTGCCAACGGGGCCGCCAATTACGACGGTGAAGGCACGGTCGGTGAAGGCGCGCGAGGCGAGTGGCAGCGCGCGCTTGGTGAAGTCGCCGGGGGAGTAGACGGGCTCGTGGGAGTGCGGCGCGAGGCCGTTGTGGGAGTGCCATGCGCGACCGTCCTGCCCGACCCACGATCCCCCCGCTTCATTGCCACCGCCATACCTGAAACCGCAGCAAAACCAAACCAAGCTTGTGTCAGGTCAGAATAGATGTGCGGAAAATGAGAACATGGCGGCGCGGTGCAAGAGGAGTGAGGGCACACGCGCTCGCACCCGTGGGAGTGATGGTGGTGGTGATCGTGGTCGTGGGAGTGGTGGTGGTGGTGGTGCTGTTGATCGTGAGATGCCATGGATCGGAGCTTGAAGGTGGAATTGGGAGGCAGGCTGGAGATTTCGGATAAGAAGGCGGAGAGCAGATTCTTTGATGAGCTAGACTTCATGTCAGAAGGTGCTCTGGTTGACTTTAGGATTCTAGTTGGGATTCTCAAGAGAGAGGGGAAGCAATTGGAGGGAGGTAGGAAGAAACGGGCCGTCGTGCTGGCAGGATGGGCCGGTCCTGGGCCCTGCAGTTACGATTGTAACTTCAGAGAGATGGGCTAGTCCTGGGCTCCGCAGCTGCGGTTGTGACTTTAGAGAGATGGGCCGTTTGACTAGAACCTCTGGATTTACCATAGAAAAAAAGAACCTTTGGATTTATTCGACCAGATTGAAGCAAAGGCATAAAACAAAATGATGATGTCACCTTCCTTCACATCATACGCTTGTTAGCTGCTTTAAGTCATATAAGGGTTTGGTTGAGGAAGACCCCGGGTACTTTTTCAAATCTATGTCAATTGGGTACAGAACTAATCCAAGACATAACCATTATGCAGAACAAAGGGGGTAACCTCATATAAATCATTTTATAACGAGAATTACTCCGTCCTTTGTAAAATAAAAGATATTTTAATTTTTCCTCAATCAAATTTCCTCAGTTTTGACTAAATTTAATTAAAAAAATGCACCAATATCAGCAGCATCAAATCAATTTCATTAGTTTCATCATGAAATATGTTTCAATGTTATACTATATTTTACTGTGTACATTAATATAATTTTCTAAACTTTGGTCAAGATTAGAAACGTTTCACAGTTTAGCCCAGGGATCTGCAATTAGTTTTGTAATTAGACTTTATTTAATACTACAAAATATTAAGATTGATGTGACATTGACTAAAGTTTAGCCCTGAATCCAAATAGCCCCTCGGTGTGTAAATAACACTCTTAACTCAATTAGAGTCATAAGAAAGTACTACTATGCATCTACATTAAATAAAGGTGAACAGCAGCAAATGCCTTATCGACAGGAGATCCCAATTCCCAAAGATGCCGTGACTCGAGACTCCTCCATACCAAACAAACCAAAATCCCAGATGAAGCTGAAATTCGCAGGGGTGCTGAGGAGGAATTTGGGATTACAAAGCAACCTCGACATGAATGTAGAGGAGATGCGTTTCTATTTATCACAGCCTCCAAATAACCGCACTGAACTATGTGATCCAGGCTACCAGCAGTTGGAAAGAGTAAAGGAAAGTAGTAGGAAACAATTGAGCTTACCCCGTGATGACGGTGCCACCAATTCCGACAGTGAAGGCGTGGTCGGTGAAGGCGCGCGAGGCGAGCGGTGGCGCGCTCTTGGTGAAGTCGCCGGGGAGTAGATGGGCTCGTGGGAGTGCGGCGCGAGGCCGTCGTGGGAGTGCCACACGCGACCGTCCTCCCCGACCCACGATCCCTCCCGCTGCATTGCCACCACCGTCCCTGAAACCGCAGCAAAACCAAACCGAGCTTGTGTCAGGTCAGAATAGATGTGTGGAAAATGAGAACGCGCAGGCGCGCCGCAAGAGGAGTGAGGGCACAAGCACTCGCACCCGTGGGAGTGATGGTGGTGGTGATCGAAGCTGCCCAGGCATGCTTATTTGAGATAATAATCTGGAGTACATAATCTAGCACTTATAAGCTAGATAATATAATAATCTGCCTAGGAAACAAACATGCCTTTAGAAATGAAAAAATAAGCACATTAAACAACATATCAGTACTAGCTACTAAGCCTCCTCTTGATTTGTGTTCAAGCTCCGCCATTGTCTATAGCTTCATTCGCGAGACGAGTCTAATGAGTCTACTTAATTCGTGATTTGCTACAATGATGCTACAGTAACCATCCTCTAATTTTGGATTAATATACCTCCGTAGATTCATCTCATAGTTTAGCCTAGGGTTCTGCAATTAGTTTTATAATTAGACTTTATTTAATACTTCAAAATAGTAAGATTGATGTCACAGGGACTAAAGTTTAGCCCTGAATCTAGACAGCCCCTCGGTGTGTAAATAACACCCTTAACTCAATTAGAGTCATGAAAAAATACTACTATGCATCTACATTAAATAAAGGTGAATAGCAGTGAACGCCTTTGTTGACACCATTTTTTGGCACGTGTCAAGAAGCTTCTTGAAGAAGAAAGAATTGCCGATTCGGGTGGAGACGGCGCGTCCAATACAAGGATTGTCGATGGAGGATGTTGCCGATGAAGACTTGGTCAAAGAAAGTTGCTCTCGACTTGCTCGGAGATCCGACAAGAGTCCCGATTCGGTTTAGTAGTTTTATTGTATTTTAAGGAATAGTTTACTTTTGTGCCAAGTTTTGCATGTGCCGTAATCGGCTAGGACTCGGTTAGCTTAGGGCTATAAATAGTTGATGTACGGGTCCTGGAAAAGATTGATACACATCCAATACAACAAACCTTTACAATTTCCCTGCAATTTACTTTCTTGTTGGCGACTTCGCTATTTTTCTTTTCGGCGAGTTCTTTCAAGTTGATCAAGGACGTCTCACATTCGAGCGACTTGATTTGCTGGTGAGCTTTCATTTATAGAGTACATCTGAGCTTTAGCTTCCGGGCGCATCGCTGTGGCTTCATTCAGATCTATTCAAAAGTTATCGAGTTTGTCTAAGCTTTGACTTCGGGTGCATCGCTGTGGTCTCATTTAGATTGATTCACAATTCATCTGTTATCGGCTAGATTTATAGTTTTTCCTATAGTTTTTGCTGTTACCAGATTTATCCAGCGTGAAGCATATTCAATCGGCTAGCTTATCTAATTTTATCAATCAATTTATTATAAAGCTGATTAGATCTGTTTTACGTGTCATATCTACGTAGCTTTGTTTAAGTCATACATTCGTGACTTCTCAGCTGCACATGCACATCGGCTTGCATTGCCGATCTGTGTTATTCTGCGTCGGTAGTCTTTGCCGATACTCGCTTTGGACACTGCATTTAACCGATTAATCTGTTGTTGTCGTTTTCTGGATCGGCAGGACATTGCCGATACGCCTGAAAGAGAGAATTTTAGAATTATAGCCGATACGCTCTTGAATCTAATGCTTGCCGATTCTTTGTCAATTTACAGGTCAAATTGACTGGCACGCTTGGTTCTAAGTTCGGGCTTGGCGAACAGTGCTCCTGGGCTTAGTGTGTTGAATTTTACGTCAACATATCTTTTGGCACGCCTGGTGGGACTAGAAGAAACCTCGACATGGATGCGGGTAACGATAAAACCGAAGTCAGCAATGACAACTACATCCCAGTTGATAAAGAGAAGCTTAAAGATGAACACAAAGAAGAGCTGAGGAAGGCCATGGAGTTGTACGAACAGGAGTGCCTCAAAGCTTTCTCTGCAACCAGATCTGGTGAAGTGGTGAAGAAGTTTGATCTGCCTAACGTACAACCATTGACCGATGTACAACGTGACAACAGGATGCTGGACATGGTACATCAAGCTGTAGGTCAAGCATTCATCAACCATGGACCGGTTATGACTCGTACTGTGCATAATGCTGTTATCGGAACAATAAGTGGATCAACGGGTCAAGGTTACATGGGATCGGTCTATCATAAGCCGAGTCAGTTCAACTTTACTCCTGTTGGATCAGCTACACTGACTCCACCATCGGCTTCACTTCCACAGCCGAACGGTGCAACATTGCCACCACAGACTGATACGGTGTTCACCAGTTCTCCACCAATAACCACCACAGTGCCTGGAGGATCTGCATCAGGATTTCCTTTGGGATGGGATCCTGTCACTGGATTTGGCATGCCTCCAGAAGCATTTGTTCCATCTTCATCGGGGCAAAAACAACACAGTAACTTCTCAGCAGATGGATCAGCAATAGAGTGTGTCGGCTTCACAGCCGATGACCCAGAACACGTCAGTTTCACAGCAGACAGGGCAGAACATGATAACGCCCACACCTATGGGTCAAGTTAATGCATCAGCTCCATTGCCGATCTCTCAGCAGCAGTACAGTACATCTCTCATGCCAATTTCTCCTACAGAGTTTCTTATATCAAAGGTGCCACATCGAGGAGGAGTAAATTAGGTGTTCCATGATTCAGTGACTGTGGGCATTCGGCATGTTAATGTGCCGTATGTTTATCCATGGTTACAACAGCCAACCCATCAAGCCATGTCACAGCCAGCTGCTACCAATGAGATGGTGCTTTACCAGCCGGCATCTGCCCAGGTCGCTCAGCACACACCGCAGATGACATTGGCTAATCAGCCGATAAGCCCAGTTTCACCGCAACCAGCATCGGCAACACAACCAACAGCCTCTACGTTGCCTCAATGTCACAGAACAGTCCAAATAATACCAATCAAGTGCACCAATCAACCATTTAAGCTTAATCCACAATTACTGCACTCAATCAGTACACCCAGACTGCCTGCTGTAACCAGGATCGATTACACGGGAACCCTCGCCAAAAGACGAGCACAGGTGATTACAAGCAATAAAAGTGTTCAAACTTACATTACAACAAGAGTTAAACACAAGTCTCCAAATTAATTCACAACTAGAGTTTACAAGCCAGGTTTTACATTTCCAATCTCAGAGTTTGAATTTAGCGGAAAGTACAACAAGTTTGAAACAAGCTTCAAAAATACAATGCGGTAGATAACGTCGATGACAAAAGACGAGCTTCACATCTTGCCCACTGATGTGAGGCCCACCTGCCCGTACTTCACGGAGAAGACGGGACCCACTCGATAGTCCAACTCAGAGGAAGAGGTTGACCAATCCAAGACGCGCACACTTCCTCGAAGTCTTCCAGAACACATCCTGCTTAGAAGAGTTACAACCAAAACCCTGAGTACTCTAATACTCAGCAAGACTTACCCATCTATGGGTATACTTAGCCCATTATCTAGACATGCACAGCTTTTTTGCTCTGGAGTTATTTTGCTGAAAAGCTACTAATACTGGATCCTTACTTTCAATGTTTTAGCTCCAATTGTGTTGATAGCTAGAAACTAGGTTTGCCTAGTTCTCTAGAGCATACATGGTTAATCATATTATCTTTTCTAGAACATCAACATAAATCCATCTTTCCTCTTTCCGTCCTTTCAATCCTTACTACGATGCGACGCATTGACCAAGGCTCTCATATCTGCGAGTCACGGCGAATCGATCCGATTTAACCTTGCAAGGTGGACCTAACTCACACGCCAAGTGCGACCCCGCCGGTCACACCGAGCAACCATTCCCACGACTACCCTGAAGCCTGAATCAAGCCTGCCAGCACCTGGATGAGGAGCACCACACGACGAACACCTAGTGAACTCGTGGACGACTACCTCATCCGTCATCCCTACCCAGCACCGCAGGTCGAGAATCAGATTCCAATGCAATTTAGGTAATTAGCTTAACGGTTTCGACTACCTCCTACTTCCGGCATGTGGTTAGTACTGTTCAATCCTCGGTCAAAAGGCCAACAACGGAACGGTCCTCAATCGACACAGGCAGAAACTCAACTTTCCTTTATTCCATAGTCATGTCCAACTTTCCCTCCGCCTGGTCTCCATTTCCATTCTCATAGTTTTATTTCTTACCATCTTACTGAAGTATCAAACCTAAATCTCGCGGGTGACATGAAATCACCCGTCTTCTACCGTATCCTACTTAAGCATGGCAGTACTATTGCCCCATCATGCTAGTAAAAGATCGGGGTATCCTAAAGATAATGCATTTAAGGTTCCAAGTAAATCCTAGAACTTAATGCACAAGTACTTAAATAGCACATTGCATAAGTTTTAAAGTAGGGGTTATGCTCCGGGGCTTGCCTTGCAAGTCAGCGGGGTTAGCAACTTCTTCTGGAGCGTTTTCGAATGCGCCCTCCTGCTGCTCTCCTGCTTGCGGCTCCGGGACCGGCTCAGCAACCAGCTCATAAATTGCTTCGTTCGCGGCGTCTACACGTATAAAAAGATGCCATGCAAAAGTTAAAACGGTGCAATGAAATGATGCAAGGCACTCAGAATGCAATATGGCAATTAAAAGAAAGAAACGACTTGGCAACGATTTATTAGAGATTTAATTACTAACAAGCAAATAGAACCAAATATTTCTCAAGTGTAACCTATTTTGATCCTAATGCAAGAAGACATGGGCTAAGCTGGACCCAAGCCACTGTTGAAAAGGTACATTGCAGAAAAGAATTTACTTCATAACAGATAAAGTGAAACCGCGGCTAGGAGCTAAATACTTGCAAACTCTTAACTTGCAGATATGATCTAGTAGCAGGAATTTATCAACACAACATGATTTTGATAAAGCATGCCACATAAATTTTCCAACTTCTATTGATGACCGAAAACATTTATTTTAGCCCTAGCAAAATAAACTAAACAATAATAGATCCACAAATATGCACATAGGTTATGTACCTGAAAATTTTTCAGTGCAATACACATGCAAAGAGTAGGTTACCACAAAAATTTTAGGATTTGTAGACAAACAGAACAACCGATACAAAATAAACTAGCTTAAACGCAAACCATAATTTTAGCAGGGGTAAATTTGACATTTCACATGCATGAATATTTTTGCTCTGAAGATCTTGATCTAAGAAACCCAACAAAATTATTTTGCATTTTTCGCATTTTTCTGTGATTTGTTATGCATTTATGAAAATATCAGCCGAAATAAATAAATGAAATTGGAAAAACAAAACCTAAATAAGAGGACTGACGACTGGGCCCCACATGTCAGTGGGAGCCTAGTCCCCAGCTCCCCTGCTCCACGCCCTGGCTGTGGCCATGGCCATGGGCGGCACCGCGGCGGTGGTGTTCCCCGCCGGCTGGGGCCAGCCGGCGGCGCGGGCCCGCGGCCAGGGAGGCCCGCCGGCCCCGGGGCGTGGGTGGTGGCCCGCGGCCCCACGCGCGGCGGCGCACAGCGCCCATGGCGGTCCGGCGGTGGCCCGACGGCGGTGGCGCTGGTTTTGAACGGGGAGGTAGAGGAGAGTGCGAGCAAGCTCACTGCACCCTCGAATCGAGCGGAGGTGGACCAGAGGTAGGGGATCGACGGAGGGGCGGAGCTCCAGCACGGAGCGGCAATGGCGGCCAGTGGCGCAGGGGCTCGAACGGGCACGGGATGGGGCAGAGGAGGTGGAGGGCGAGGTTGCGCTGCTTGGGGCGCGGGGAATCGAGGCACGGCAGCGAGGGGTGGCCGGAATCGGCACCGGCGCCAGCTCTGCTCGAGCTCAGCTCGACCCGCGCGCGAGGAAGGAGAAGGGGAGGGGAAAAGGACGGGCGCGCGAGCGCGGCGGGCAAGGTTTGCCGACGGCCGACGCGTGGCATAGCCGGCGCTGTTGCCGGTCGACGGCATGGGCGCACGTACGGCGTCACTGGAGAGCACAGTAACCGAGTTGAACTCGTTTGAATTGATTTTGACCAAAGTTTGACCACCCAAAACTCCAAATTTCATATTGAAACCTGAAATTTGGCCAAAATAGAAGTTGTAGATGACAAGATGATCTACAACTTTGGTATTGGGCGAAAGTTGATTCGGGGCTTGGATTAAGGAGAAAAACATGCTCGAACTCGGTTCAATGTAATACACTGTACAACTTGATTAGCACTAATAACCTTGATTAACCCTGATTAGCGACTCAACATGTTATTAGCACCAGAGATTAATCCTAGGGTGTTACAGCCTTCCCCCTTAAAGGAATCTCGTCCCAAGATTCACGCATAACGGAAAGTATAAGATGAGAAGGTTCCAGCGCGAAGTACCTTGATGAGTGCTTAGGAAATCAGGATATTTGGCTTTAAGAAATTCCCCTTGCTCCCAAGTGGCTTCAGCTTCAGAATGATTACACCATTGAACCTTATAAAATTTTGTGGTACTGCGATGAGTAACTCGATCCTTGCGATCGATCACCTTGATAGGATGTTCAGGGTAAGTGAGATTAGATTCTAACTGAATGGTGTCATTGTCGATAGCTTCAGTTGTAACTCTCAGACATTTCTTCAGTTGTGACATATGGAAGATGTTATGAATTGCCGAAAATTTTGCTGGAAGATTCAACCGGTAAGCTACAGGGCCACATCTCTCCACGATTGGGTATGGACCAATGTATCTGGGAGCTAACTTTCCTTTTACTCCAAATCTTTGCACGCCTTTCCAAGGTGATACTTTTAAGTAGACATGGTCACCGACTTCAAAGATGAGTGGATTACTCCTTCTGTCAGCATAGCTCTTCTACCGAGACTGCGCAATTTTCAAATTTTCTTGAATAAGACGGACTTGCTCTTTAGCTTCTTGAACCATATTGGGTTCAAAAATAGTTCTTTCCCCCGCCTTTGACCAATTTAGAGGTGTTCGATATCGACGACCATATAGTGCCTCAAACGGTGCCATTTTAATGCTTTCTTGATAGCTATTATTATAAGAGAATTCAGCTAATGGCAAACATTGGTCCCAATTCTGTGGATAGGCTAAGACACATGCACGGAGCATATCTTCTAAAATCTGATTAATTCTCTCTGTTTGGCCATCTGTTTGAGGGTGATAGGCTGAGCTGCGGATCAATCGAGTTCCTAAACAAGTATGCAATTGTTCCCAAAAGCGAGCAGTGAATTGGCTTCCATGGTCTGAGATGATGGTCTTAGGTATACCATGCAAGCGTAGGATGCGCTCAATGTATAACTCAGCATATCTCTTCGTGGTATAACGAGTGCCAACCGGAATAAAATGTGCTGACTTGGTCAGTCTATCGACCACAACCCATATAGAGTCATAGCCCTTCTGAGTCTGAGGCAATCCGACTATGAAATCCATACTAATATCTTCCCATTTCCATTCAGGAATACTCAAAGGTTGAAGAGTCCCGGTAGGCCGTAGATGAATAACCTTGACCCTCCGGCAGATATCACATTCGGACACATATGTAGCAATTTCTCTTTTCATCCTAGTCCACCATAATCGTTGTTTCAGGTCTTGGTACATTTTGTTACTACCAGGATGGATGGATAGTCGGGAGTTATGAGCTTCATCAAGAATTTGCTTTCGGAGCTCAAAATCCTTAGGCACCACTAATCGGTTCTTAAACCATAACACATTCTGATTATCTTGGTGGAAGCAACTTACTTGCGGATCTCCTTCTGATAATCTTCTCTGAATTTCTTTTACTCCTTTATCTTTCTTTTGTGCTTCAATGATTAAGTCACGAAGAGTAGGAGTGAGTTCTAGATGGGCCAATGTGCCACGTGGTACAATGCTCAAGTTCAATTTTTCCATTTTAAAGCAAAGAGACTCACTTAAGGGTATAGCAGAGAGGCAATGACAGTGAGCCTTGCGACTTAATGCATCAGCAACCACATTTGCTTTCCCTGGATGGTAGTGTACTTCAAGCTCATAATCCTTAATCAACTCGAGCCATCGTCTTTGACGCATGTTCAGATCAGCTTGAGTGAAAAGATATTTGAGGCTCTTGTGATCTGTATAAATGTTACACTTCGTGCCCAGAAGATAATGTCGTCAGATCTTCAGAGCATGGACTACAACTGCTAATTCAAGGTTATGTGTAGGATAATTCTCTTCATGACGCTTGAGTGATCGAGAAGCATAAGCAATCACCCGATTTTCCTGCATCAGAACACAACCAAGTCTTGTGCCTGAGGCATCACAGTAGATATCAAATGGTTTTGCCGTATCAGGTTGGGCTAAGATTGATGCCGACGTGAGGAGTGTTTTCATTTTCTGGAAGGCTTTCTCACACTGGTTACTCCAATAGAACTTGACACTCTTCTTAAGAAGTTCAGTCATAGGTTTAGCTTTTCTGGAGAATTCCAGAATGAACCGACGATAATACCCCACTAAACCCAGGAAACTCCGAATTTCAGCCATAGAGGTTGGGGCTTTCCAATCTAGTACAGCTTGTTCTTTACTAGGATCAACGGAAATACCCTCAGCAGATATGACATGGCCTAGAAATGGAACTTCTTTTAGCCAAAAGTCACACTTGCTGAATTTGGCATATAGTTGGTGATCTCTAAGACGCTGAAGTACAATATGAATGTGTTGAGCATGTTCTTCCTCATTCTTGGAATAGATTAAGATATTATCAATGAATACCACAACAAATTTATCCAACTCTGGCATGAATACCGAATTCATAAGGTACATGAAGTAAGCAGGAGCATTGGTCAATCCAAAGGACATAACCAGATACTCAAAAAGACAATAACAAGTGGAGAATGCTGTTTTTGGTATATCAGATGGTCTGATTTTTAATTTTATGATAACCCGATCGAAGATCTATCTTCGAGAACACCTTGGCACCAGCTAATTGATCAAAGAGAAGATCAATGCAAGGGAGAGGATACTTATTTTTAATTGTGACCGCATTTAAGGGTCGATAGTCCACACATAATCGTAGCCCATGATCTTTCTTTTTCACGAACAAAGCTGGACAACCCCAAGGTGAAGTACTTGATCGGATGAAACCTTTGTTTTGTAGTTCTTGTAACTGGATTTTCAATTCGCACATAATCATAACCCATGATCTTTCTTTTTCATGAACAAAGCTGGACAACCCCACGGTGAAGTACTTGGTCGGATGAAACCTTTGTTTTGTAGTTCTTGTAACTGGATTTTCAATTCTGCCAACTCGCTAGGAGTCATTTTATATGGTCTTCTGGATATAGGTGTTGTACCCGGCTGTAGTTCAATCATGAACTCAACATCCCGGTCTAGAGGCATACATGGTAATTCCTTCGGAAACACATCAGGATTCTCACAAACTACAGGAATTTCTTCTAAGCTTTTCCCTTTGAGATGATAGATTGAATTGATGGGTATATCATGCTTAGAAAGATGAATATCCAAAGGACCATTTGTGGAAGAATTAATTCGTACGATGCGAGATGAAGTATCAAGGGTCACACCATGTTCTTCCATCCAATTCATTCCAAGAATAATATCTATTCCTTGGTTTGGAAGAACAATGGGAGTGGTCCGAAAAACTTTTCCACCTAAGCCAAGAGATACACCCGGAACACATTGACTGACTTGTAACTGTGCACCCGGTACATGAATAATATAGGGTGTTTTCATGCGTGTTACTTGTAAGTTGAGCCGTGCTATACATGCTTCACTAATAAATGTATGAGATGCTCTAGAATCAAATAACACAACAACAGGGCGCTGGTTAACGGAAAACATACCCGTCGTCACTTGAGTACCCTCGGCAACATCCTCTAGTGTAGTGTAGTTCACACGACCAGTTTTGATAGGTGCAGCTTTCTTCTAGTGATCCTGTGTACTGGCAGTTGGAACTGGGGCAAGAGGCTTGTAGTTAAACTGCTTGCGTGGAAGGCGACAATCACGAGCCAAATGCCCAGGAAGTCCACAGTTGAAACATGGATAGTTATTAGTGCGTGTCACTTGCTGCATTGGAGGCCTCTGTCCTTGCGGTGGCGCTGGGAGACGTGGTACCCACGATTGCTGCGGTGGCGGTCTAGCGACCCAACGACCCTGCTGCCGAGGGCAGTTTGAAGCTTGCTGAGTCCCTGTCTGAACCAGCTTGTACTTCTGGGGTGCATTGTTGGAGGATTCAGTAGGTGCCTTTCTCTTTTTTCCGCCTTGTGAGCTAATGTGGCATCTTCTTGAGTAATGGCCTTATTAACTAGCTCGATAAAGTTGGCACAAGTAGTTAGAGCTACTTTGTCCTGCAGTTTAGTGTTAAGTCCCCTCCTGAAGCAATCCTGCCTCTTTTCATCACTGTCCACATGAAAACCACCATACTGGGACAACTGATTAAAGGTTTGGGCATACTGCAGAACCGTATTGTTCCCTTGCTTCAAGGCTAGGAACTCTGCCATCTTCCTTCTCATCAGACTGGTAGGAATATGATGAGCCTTGAATGCCGCCACGAACTCATTCCAAGTGAGCTGCGTACCAGCTGGGAGTAGAGCCTTGTGATTAACCCACCATATCTTTGCTGGGCCTCTCAGCTGTTGCGCTGCAAAGGCAACCTTATTCACTTCGGTGTAGTTGAGGATGCTGAACTTGTCCTCAATGGTGTGAATCCAAGCATCTGTCTCAAGGGGATCATCTGCCTTGTGGAACAAAGGTGGTTGGGTGGCCAGAAAACCGACGTAGTCAGTTTCTGCTGGTGGTGCCTGTGGGCCTCTGCCAGCATTGCTTTGCACTAGTTGCCTCATCAATTCGGTCTGCTCATTGCGGTCAGCGATAAGAGCTGCAATAGCCTGAGCCAAGGAGGGAGGTGGCGGTGGCTGTACTCCTTGACCCCCGATTCCATGGTTATCAGCATTATTATCGCCCATCTGTAAAAGCAGCATCCCTTGGTTAGCCATTTCGCTATTAGGATTAATCCATGCAAATAAAGAATGTGCATAACAATTATGAACACACAGCATGAACTATTCCCCTCACGATATGGTTCACCAAGAGAATAAAGTGGCCTTCTTAAGTTGAAACCGCATCTATTCGGATTCGAACAACAGGTTGGTAACTCGGCTAGCCACAAAGTTGTAGTCCTAAGGTTGCACAACTATTAACTACGAAGCGATCAAAGTAATTTTTGAGGAAGCGCAACCGTAAACAACAAGGCGATCAACCAACTCGAATATGCAAGATGCATGCACGTTCTATCGTTTCTCACCCAAGCAAGTACCAAATATGGTATACGAAAACGGCTAGTGGCACTATATATATATATATATATATATATATATATATATATATATATATATATATATATATATATATATATATATATATATATATATATATATTAGTTGTTCCTACGGTCAAGGATTCATAACGCGCTTAACGTAGTTAGTGTTCCTGCAGACAAACCAGGACAACAAGAGATATAAATATCCATTTCTGGACCCTTCGTGCCAGCACACACGAACGGCCCCCATGTGTCCTACGCCACACGGGTAATGCATATTCAGTTTCCCACATATTCACCCATACCTTACCGTCCACTATAGAGACGGCACCCAAACGTTCGACGCTGAATGGGTAGCGCTGCATATGTTACCGAAGCAACGTATTCACTTCCTATACAAATCGCCTTACGGGACACCCATGGGTACACATGCCCCAAGGTACACGGTTATGACCAACTGCATAACGAGTCTTCATCTCGTAACATTGCCTTACGAGATGGCCGTGATTACAATCACATGGTGGGAAATCCGCACTCCATATCAGGCGGTAGAAAGCGATAGGCTCCTTTGAATTGAGCCTTATCACCTCCTCATATGCTCATCATACGGGACCCACGCACGTATGAAACACGTGGGCTATTCTAGAGACTATCAAAATACTCACCTTGCTTACCTCAGCATAGGTGCGTCGTTACGGAATAAGAGTTGTGCTCAAAAGTAAGGTTTAACGAGAAGTAAATGCTGGAAGTGCTGGAATGAAATAGATACTTAGATGCCTCCTAACTTATAACACATAATTAGGGCATACGAACTATCTATCCTATTCCTTAGCGCATCTAGCGTCAACTTTTCGAAAAACCCAAAAGTTTTGCAATTAAGCACTCAAGTAATCACCCCCCAGTGCAATTAGCTCTGATTCCAGCTGTCACAGAACAGTCCAAATAATACCGATCAAGTGCACCAATCAACCATTTAAGCTTAATCCACATTTACTGAACTCAATCAGTACACCCAGACTGCCTGCTGTAACACAAGTCTCCAAATTAATTTACAACTAGAGTTTACAAGCCAGGTTTTACATTTCAAATCTCAGAGTTTGAATGCAGCGGAAAGTACAACAAGTATGAAACAAGCTTTAAAAATACAATACGGTAGATAACGTCGATGACAAAAGACGAGCTTCACATCTTGCCCACTGATATGAGGCCCACCTGCCCATACATCACGGAGAAGACAGGACCCACTCGACAGTCCAACCCGGAGGAAGAGGTTGACCAATCCAAGACGCGCACACTTCCTCGAAGTCTTCCGGAACACATCCTGCTCAGAAGGGTTACAACTAAAACCTGAGTACTCTAATACTCAGCAAGACTTGGTATACTTAGCCCATTATCTAGACATGCACAGCTCTTTGGCTCTGGAGTTATTTTGCTGAAAAGCTACTAATTGGATCCTTACTTTCAATGTTTTAGCTCCAATTGTGTTGATAGCTAGAAACTAGGTTTGCCTAGTTCTCTAGAGCATACATGGTTAATCATATTATCTTTTCTAGAACATCAACATAAATCCATCTTTCCTCTTTCTGTCCTTTCAATCCTTACTACGATGTGACGCAATGACCAAGGCTCTCATATCCGCGAGTCACGGCGAATTGATCCGATTTAACCTTGCAAGGTGGACCTAACTTACACGCCAACTGCGACCCCGCCGGGTCACACCGAGCAATCGTTCCCACGATTACCCTGAAGCCTGAATCAAGCCCACCAGCACCCGGATGAGGAGCCCCACACGACAAACACCCGGTGAACTCGTGGACGACTACCTCATCCGTCATCCCTACCCAGCACCGCAAGTCGAGAATCAGATTCCAACGCAATTTAGGTAATTAGCTTACCGGTTTCGACTGCCTCCTACTTCCGGCATGTGGTTAGTTCTATTCAATCCTCGGTCAAAAGGCCAACAACGGAACGGTCCTCAATCGACACAGGCAGAAACTCAACTTTCCTTTATTCCATAGTCATGTCCAACTTTCCCTCCGCCCGGTTTCCATTTCCATTCTCATAGTATTATTTCTTACCTTCTTACTGAAGTATCAAACCTATATCTCGCGGGTGACAGGAAATCACCCGTCTTCTACCGTATCCTACTTAAGCATGGCAGTACTATCGCCCTTTCATGCTAGTAAAAGATCGGGGTATCCTAAAGATAATGCATTTAAGGTTCCAAGTAACTCCTAGAACTTAATGCACAAGTACTTAAATAACACATTGCATAAGTTTTAAAGTAGGGGTTATGCTCCGGGGCTTGCCTTGCAAGTCAGCGGGGTTAGCAACTTCTTCTAGAGCGTTTTCGAATGCGTCCTCCAACTGCTCTCCTGCTTGCGACTTTGGGACCGGCTTAGCAACCAGCTCGAAATTGCTTCGTTCGCGGCGTCTACACATATAAAAAGATGCCATGCAAAAGTTAAAACGGTGCAATGAAATGATGCAAGGCACTTAGAATGCAATATGGCAATTAAAAGAAAGAAACGACTTGGCAACGATTTATTAGAGATTTAATTACGAACAAGCAAATAGAACCAAATATTTCTCAAGTGTAACCTATTTTGATCCTAATGCAAGAACACATGGGCTAAGCTGGACACAAGCCACTGTTGAAAAGGTACATTGTAGAAAAGAATTTACTTCATAACAGACAAAGTGAAACCGCGGCTAGGAGCTAAACACTTGCAAACTCTTAACTTGCAGATATGATCTAGCAACAGGAATTTATCAACACAACATGATTTTGATAAAGCATGCCACATAAATTTTCCAACATTTCTTGATGACCGAAAACATTTATTTTAGCCCTAGCAAAATAAACTGAACAACAATAGATCCACAAATATGCACATAGGATATGTACCTGAAATTTTTTCAGTGCAATACACATGCAAAGAGTAGGTTACCACAAATTTTTCAAGATTTTTAGACAAACAGAACAACCGATACAAAATATACTAGCTTAAATGAAAACCATAATTTCAGCAGGGGCAAAATTGACATTTCACATGCATGAATATTTTTCCTCTGAAGATCTTGATCTAAGCAACCCAACAAAATTTAGTTTGCATTTTTCACATTTTTCTATGATTTGTTATGCATTTATGAAAATATCAGCCGAAATAAATAAATGAAATTGGAAAAATAAAACCTAAATAAGGGGGCTGACGACTGGCCCCACATGTCAGTGGGAGCCCAGCCCCCAGCTCCCGTGCTCCACGCCCTGGCCGTGGCCATGGCCACGGGCAGCACCGTGGCGGCGGTGTTCCCCGCCGGCGGGGGCCGGCCGGCGGCACGGCGGTGCTGGCCCACGGCCAGGGAGGCCCGCCGGCCCCGGGGCGCTCGGCGGTGGCCCACGGCCCCGCGCAGGGCGGCCCCGCGGCGGCACGCACGGCGGCGGCCCAGCGGCGGTGGCGCCGGTTTTGAACGTGGAAAGGGACGGGGAGGTAGAGGAGAGTGAAGATCACCGCACCCTTGAATCGAGCGGAGTTGGACCGGAGGTAGGGGATCGACGAAGGGGCAGAGCTCCGGCGCGGAGCGGCAATGGCGGCCGGTGGTGCAAGGGCCGATTCAGCCCGGGATTGGCTCGAACGGGCACGGGATGGGGCAGAGGAGGTGGAGGGCTTGGTTGCGCGGCTTGGGGCACGGGGGATCGAGGCACGGTGGCGAGGGGTGGCCGGAATCGGCACCGGTGGTAGCTCAGCTCGACCCGCGCGCGAGGAAGAAGAAGGGGAGGGGGAAAACGGACAATGCTCCGTGGGGATAAGGACGGGCACTCGAGCGCGGCGGGCGAGGTTCGCCGACGGCCGACGCGTGGCGTCACTGGCGCTGTTGCCGGTCGACGGCATGGGCGCACGTACAGCGTCACTAGAGAGCACAGTAACCGAGTTAAACTCGTTTGAATTGATTTGACCAATGTTTGACCGCCCAAAACTCCAAATTTCATATTGAAACCTGAAATTTGGCCAAAATAGAAGTTGTAGAGGACAAGATGATCTACAACTTTGGTATTAGGCGAAAGTTGATTCGGAGCTTGGATTAAGGAGAAAAACGTGCTCGAACTCGGTTGAATGTAATACACTGTACAACTTGATTAGCACTAATAACCTTGATTAACCCTGATTAGCGACGCAACATGTTATTAGCACCAGAGATTAATCCTAGGGTGTTACACTCAAGCGGCATCGGCTGCACAGCTGATAGTCCCTACGTCACCCTAGCAAGGTCAGAATGCTAATCAACAGGGTGATTTGACTGCTAAGATAGCTGAGGTGATGAGAGATCAGTTTGGGTTGAAGCCAAAGCAGCAATCTCTGATGTACAAGACTCCATACCCAGCTGCTTATGATCAGATCCCGTTTCCGCACAAGTACAAGATACCTTATTTCACCAAGATTTCAGGGCAAGGGGATGTCTCCACAGTTGAGCATGTTAACAGATTCATAATGCAGTGTGGAGAAGCAGCAAATCAGGATGCATTGAGGGTGCGGTTGTTCTCTATGTCTATGTCTGGATCGGCTTTCACATGGTTTACTACATTGTCGTCCAATTCCATTTTATATTGGGCCAATCTGGAGAAGCAGTTTCATCAGTTCTTCTACTCTGGTGTATGTGAGATGAAGCTGATAGATTTGACCAGCCTGAGGCAAAGGAATGATGAATCCATGGCTACGTTCATATAGAGGTTCAGAGATGTGAAGAACAGATGCTATAGCTTGGTATTGTCTGATCAACAACTAGC
The DNA here is from genome assembly GCF_016808335.1 of Panicum virgatum. Classification (NCBI taxonomy): domain Eukaryota; kingdom Viridiplantae; phylum Streptophyta; class Magnoliopsida; order Poales; family Poaceae; genus Panicum; species Panicum virgatum. The sequence continues at coordinate 4,590,586 of NC_053142.1, read as the reverse complement.
TGAAGTTGCTTTTCAAGGGCTGCTGCCACATATCAAGGAAAAGTATGCTTCACAGGAGTTTGATAGCGTCAGTCAGATGGCACATCGGATGACTGGGGAGAATAGGCCTTATGAGCAGAAGAGAAATAATTTTCAGAAAAAGGTCAATTATGCTGAGTGTTCTGACTCCGATGATGAAGAAGAAACAGTTGCATTGGTAGAGTGGGTTTAGAACAGGAAAAAGCCAGTCTCGTGTCCATTTGGAAAAAAGGAACCTGAAAAATATGGATTCGATATTACAAAAGCTGATAAGATCTTTGATTTGTTACTGTCAAAAGGACAGATCAAATTGAAACCTTATCATAAGATCCCATCAGCTGAAGAGCTGAAGAATATGAAATACTGGAAGTGGCACAATGAAACATCTCATGATACAAATGAGTGCAAAATATTTCGTCAACAGATACAATCGGCTATAGAGCAAGGGAGGCTCAAGTTTGAAGTCCCCAAAAAATCGATGAAGATTGATCAGCATCTGTTCTCTGCCAACATGGTAGATATCGGTGGGAAAAGAAATGTGTTGCAGACCAAAGTTTTGACATACTAGAAATATGCTCATCTATGACGATTTTCTCATGACGTGGCTAAGTTTCGTCACAAAACATGTTCTAATCCGTGACGAAATTTTCATTTTCATCATGATGTAGATCTGACAAAGTTTTGTCGCAAAGATTGATGACGAAAATGAAAGGAACGTCACTGAATTAAAAACTATATCGTCATAGATTTGATGGGCATTGTAATGATGAAATTTTTCTTCATAGATTAGAAATGGTGAACGTCACAATTGTATGGACAGTCTGCAGCACCTAAGTGACTCAACAATTGTGGTTGGAGTTTGCTTAAATTGAGTTCAATTACATGTTTGATATTTTCCAAATTTGGTGTGTGCAGTGTAGTGTAATTTGATTTCAGTAATACTGCCCAGACAAACAGATTGTATAAAATAATTGTAGTTGCACTTTGTCACACAGAAGACCATCACAGAATTACCAAAGTAGTTGCCAGACAAATAGATTATATAAAACAGGAATATATTACTTACGATGAGCTTTTGAAGGTCCTGGGTTCACAACCCATGCCAAACCAAAGTACTAACATTCCTGGGTTCCATCCATCCAAAAGACCTGAAGGCGGCATTACTAGGTGTTCCATGCGCCACCACATCATAGTCTAGTACTTCATATTCTTAGTTACATATAGAAGACCTATATACATAAATCTATAGATAGGCCTCTGTAAGGATCGATGGACCAAGAGGGGGGGTGAATTGGGCCTTTTTTAAATTTCTAAAACAAAATAAAGCAACCTTAACCTATGCAATACTAGTAAGGCTCAATTCACCAACCGGCTAACTAAGCAACCTACACAAACTATAAAGGATACAACAAGATATAAAGCTAAGCAAGGTAGAGCTAAGTTATGATCTCTAGGGTCAAGCACATGAATAAATTGCATGAAAGTAAGTGCTTGAATGTAAAGAGTGGACAAGAGACGACCGGATTTTTTCCTGTGGTGTCGATGTGTTGGCACACACCCCTAATACACGTTGTGACACTCACTAAGAGTCTTGTCACCTCCCAAGTCACCAAGACGAGGGTGCTCACTAAGAGTCTCCGTTCACCATCCCAGCATGGTGGATCTCAAGCCACGTACAATCTTCTTCGGGCTCCCACAATCAACTTGGCAAGCTCCGCAAGAAGCACCTCAATCACCATGATCGCCTAGGTGATGCCAATCACCAAGAGTAACAATCTAGGGCCTTCACTTGAGCAAGAACCGATCACCAAGAATGGATGCACACAAGCTTCTCCCTACTCAAGTCCTTAGCCTTGCTTCTTGGATGATTGAATGATCAAATGAGTGGAATGTGAAGCTCAAGGTGGCTCTTAACAATAGAATGAGTGTATGAGTGTTGCCTGGTGTCAAGAGCCTTCAAAATGACCCATTGGAGGGGTATATATAGGCAGCTCACGTGGATAGAGCCGTTGGAGAAAAGCTGCCAGAAAAGTACGCAACACCGGTTAATCCGACGGCCCTCCAAAAGTCATCATCGGTTTAACCGATGAATGTAAACTGCCCATTTGAAAAACTAGCCGTTACAGCTCGGGCAATTTAACCGACGTATCATCAGTTTAACTGGTGAGTGTAGTTGTCCACTGATCAACTGAAAAACCAACTCTCTGGACAACTGCACCGACGCTAACTCAAATCCATCATCGGTTTAACCGGTGAGTGTAAGCCTGAAAACCCCTGAAAAACCAACATTTTGGACAACTGCACCGACGTTAATTTCAAATGTCGTCGGTTTAACTGGTGTACTCAGTGTCCATACTTCAGTGACAGCGTTTAACCGACGTATAGAAACTTGAAGGCGTCGGTTAAACCGGTGATAAGACTTTTTCCTGATTTTGTCTGTTTTGATTTGAGTCTCGAGTGAAATCCAAACTTTCTTGAGATATGAGTTGAGTAACACTTGTTTGAGCTTCCAATAACCTGAGTGACCATTGTGTGCATCCATTTTTGATTGATCATGTCCATGCTCAAGTTACTTGGCCTTAACCCCTCTTAATAGTGCGACCTCTACAAAACTATAAAACCTATACTAACCTAAGTGTCCTTCTCAACCTTGCGACACTTAGGACTAGAAAGATCCTTAGTCTTGTTATATACTTGAGTTGGATACCGAGATCGCCTTTTTGAATAATGAAATTGCGGGGCCTCTTTAACATATGATCCAATGAGTGATAAGATTTCATTAAGCTGCACAAACTCATTAGTCACAATAATGGTTATCATTAATCACCGAAACATACCTTGAGGGCCTAGATGCTTCTTCTTGACTGCCTGCAGCTCCTTCCTGAGATGTGCTATGAGTTTGTCCTTCTCCTTGATTTCTACTTGGGCTATGAAGAGCTTAACTCCATTCTTCTCGACAAGCTCCTGGGTCTTCTCCAAAGCTTCCACTGTGTCCTGGAGCATCCCCTCAAGAGCATCCACCCTTTCCTGAATATCTGTCAACACAGCACCCTGACCAGAGTGTTTGTTGGCCTTCTTTTCGAGCTCCTTCAACCTGGCCTCCATAGCCTTGCTGTTCTTGCAGAACTGGCACTTCTGAAATATAAAAAGTAAATTAACATACAGTGGCACAGCCGAACTGGCACTCCGAACGCGTGCGCCGCCAAAAGCAAGACAAGAAAGGCAAGTTCACTCGCAGCGCATCGAAGGCGGGCAGGGGCGCCGCCCTCGCCGGCGCCAAGCCTGCAGTCGCGCGAGCCGTGTTCAGGGTGCTATGGAGGCCACTGTTCTGCAAGAGAACGATGCGGGGAGGGGACAAGGAGTGGCGGCGGAGGAAGTTGAAGAGACAAATGGACGGGCTGTCGGCCGAATGGTGTGGGTCAGGCTATTATAGTCATCCACGCAAGACATTTAGTTTAAATAAATATGGACTCTTAGTGTATCGAAAACACTTCAGTAGTGCAATGGAAAGGCAGGCCACTTTGAACTCACGCTCTGGGTTCGAACCCCACCGGAGCCAATTTTTTTCCATTCCCTCTTTTTTTTCTCTAAATTTTAGTTTGGTTTTATCTAAATTATGTATAGTGTAAATTTTTTGGGATGATCATGTAGGTGTATCATGATGTCGTGCGCATTTGTTCAATTTTCAGAGCCAGTTAATGTATTACTGTAATTTTTAATTGATTAAACAATGAATAAATGATATAAAACCATACCCTACCTATAAAAATCTAAAAACTTGCATGGACACTTCATTTATGTAAGTAATCTTGACAAAAAAAATTGAACTGAATGTAAGAGATTTGTGATGCATAACCTCACATATGACTTGCATCTCTCACACTTGCCCTTAGCACTAAATGAGACATATGTAGCCGATTGCGGGATGTGTAGGACGACATTGTCGAAACCATTCGAAACTTTTTTGGGATGATCATGTAGGTGTATCATGATGTCGTGCGCATTTGTTAAATTTTCAGAGCCAGTTAACGTATTACTGTAATTTTTAATTGATTAAACAATGAATAAATGATATAAAACCATACCCTACCTATAAAAATCTAAAAACTTGCATGGACACTTCATTTATGTAAGTAATCTTGACAAAAAAATTTCAACTGAATCTAAGAGATTTGTGATGCACAACCTCACAAATGACTTGCATCTCTCACACTTGCCCTTAGCACTAGGTGAGACATGTATAGCCGATTGGAGGATGTGTAGGACGACATTGTCGAAACCATTTGAAACTTTTTTGGGATGATCATGTAGGTGTATCATGATGTCGTGCGCATTTGTTCAATTTTCAGAGCCAGATAACGTATTATTGTAATTTTTAATTGATTAAACAATGAATAAATGATATAAAACCATACTGTACCTATAAAAATCTAAAAACTTGCATGAACACTTCATTTATGTAAGTAATCTTGACAAAAACATTTCAACTGAATGTAAGAGATTTGTGATGCACAACCTCACAAATGACTTGCATCTCTCACACTTACCCTTAGCACTAGGTGAGACATGTGTAGCCGATTGGGGGATGTGTAGGACGACATTGTCGAAACCATCCGAAACTTTTTTGGGATGATCATATAGGTGCATCATGATGTCGTGCGCATTTGTTCAATTTTCAGAGCCAGTTAACGTATTACTATAATTTTTAATTGATTAAACAATGAATAAATGATATAAAACCATACCCTACCTATAAAAATCTAAAAACTTGCACAAAATATTTCCAAAAATCTAAAATCTGGCAAAAAAAAGCACCAAAAGAGGCGTCAGGCCGAAAATATTTCGCGCCCCCCAAAAGTGGCGCCATTTATCGCCTTTTTTCCCTCGTCACCAGGTCGCCACCTCCTCCACTTCTCTCGTTCCCCCCTCCCCCGCCCCCATTTCTCCAACCCTAGCCGCCACCGCCGGGCAACAATCGCCGTTGACGACCGGCTTTCTCGACCACGACGACCTGGTAACTCACCGCCTCCCCCTATTCCTCGGCACCTCCTCCATTTCTCTCGTCCCCCCCCGCCCGCCCCCATTTCTCCAACCCTAGCCGCCACCGCCGGGCAACAACCGCCGTCGAAGACCGGCTTCCTTGACCATGACGACCTGGTACCTCACCGCCTCCCCCTATCTCTCGTCGGCACGTATACCTCTCCCTCGATATGTCCTCCTTGCCTGCACCCCACGAACCGCCTCCGCCGGGCCTGGGAGCACACAGCCGGCGAGGACTTGTGTCGTCTCCAGCATCAATCGCCGCAATCCCCTCTATCTCATCGCCACATTCACCTATCAAGTTCCATCCAGATCTCTGTGGCCACAATCTAACCCTAACCATTGCAGGATATGGTTGTTCGCCAACAATGCACCGGATCTGCTTCTCCTCTATGACCTAGATGGTGGCAACCCGGGGTCAACGTAGCAAGCAAACTGCAGAACAAGAGGAAGGTATGTAATCGACCTGTACTGTTCACAATTTCAGTTTTCAGACATCTGCCTAATTACTTTGAGCATGCTGATTTTGGGTTATATGTGAAACTGATTGATTATTAGTATCGGCTTAGTGTAGACATGATTGGTCATAGTGGAATATACTGGAATGTTTGACAGATTTGGGTTATAAATTCTTTTAGCTCCCACCGAATGCTATTTTTCTTTATTTATCACCATTTAATTCAAATCACTAGACAAACTGATGCTACCTCTTACCTATTATCTTTCTTACCTCTATTAGGTCGTATCCCTTACCTGTACAGCAGGCACAACTAGGTAGCACCTGTCATCTTTATTGTAGGTAGAAGTAGCTCTTAGGTCTTACAGTAAACTAGTATTCATTGTCTAATAGACACAATTTCCTTGTTCTTATCTATCTTGCAAGTAGTTGAACCTTCACAAACCGACTATGAGAGAAGCCGGGATATAAATGTGGCCGGCAATATTAAGAAGATGCAAGAAATGGGGCTGCACGTACTAGCTTCTGATTTAAAAAAATCTGTACAACCATCTGCATCAAAGAAGGGGCAAAACAAAGGAAACAAGAAAACAAATAGTAATGATTCAGATTCATCAGAATATCTCCTTGACGATGATGACCAAGGAGGTAGTTCTGATGATGACACTGAATTATCTGATGAGGAGCCAATACCCTTGGCAATTAAGGTGCTACCTCTATCTTCAAAGTTGTGGTTCCCAAATCATAGCATTCCATTTGAATGTTTTAAAACTGTTGTTTACGATATGCATTTGCTTTCAGGCTCATCTTTTTTATGTCATGCCTCATATTTAATATATGGTCTACCTTACAAATGCACATGAGTAACTTGTTTTTGTGTTTGACAGTATCCTCCACCTGCTAGAAAGACAGCCCTTCCTTCAAAGAAGAAGAGATACACCAAAATGGCTCCAGGAACTAGGAACAGCAAGAGAGTGAGGGCAGGTCAATAGCCAGATGAGGAATCTTCTCAAACCCAAAGAAGAACATCAAAAAGGCTTAGCAGTTCAGAGACAGATGTCCAGAATGAAGAGCAACCTGCAGAAGAAGACATTGAAGGCACTAAAGGCAAGTACTAATTTATTGGTCACTCAAATATGACATCTCTTTTCCTGACTTGCAAGAAACTAAAACATTTAATGACATGGAATTTACATTTTGTAGGTGCTGCACAGAATACAGATGAACAGACTGAAGAGACTGAAGGCAAGCAATTTTTTTCTACAGTCAGATATAACTTCTCTCTTGCTGATTTGCAACAACATAAAACATTTAATTCAATGCAAATTCCATTCTGTAGGTCCTTCACAGCGAGCTCCAAGGAGGCCCAGACCACCAACAAAGGGAAAACAGCTGGACAAGATGACTAAAGCTATGGGAAGGAGATTGCCCATATCTGTTGAAGAAGGGAAAAGAAGACCTCATGTACCTATGCAAGCTGCCAAGTTTGCATCAAAGGCTGGCGTCGTCATGCGGGAGAGCATACCTGTCCTACCACATTGGAAGGATTACTAGAAAGATGAGAAGTACTACAAAAGCTTTGTGTCTCAGCTATCTGAAAGTGCATTACTGTTTGAATGGTACACTTGTATACATGGTTAACCTCGATTTACTAACTCAATTTGCATTTGTCATATGCCTAGGGGCGCTTGGCTGTTGATGATAGACAGCCGCCAGTAAGAGAAGCCATCACAGATATGCTGCGCTCCGTGCAGCGACAAGAGCGTTATCGGCTCAAGGCAAAATACTTCAATGGTGTACCTGCAAACCAGATTAGTACAACTTCTCCAATTGCTAAACTGACTGATGCACAGTGGTGGGCGTTGGTAGTTCATTGGTCTGATCCAAAGAACATGGTATGTGTATCTTGTCAAATTTTCTTCTTACACAATTTGTTTACAAAGGATCTTGTCATTCTTAACCTATAATCTAACATGTTTACTCTCTTGTAGCAAACATGTGAGATTAACAAGCGCAATTGAGGTGAAGTCAAGTTTCATCAGGCAACAGGTTCTCGAAGCTATGTGGCACACCTACATGAATATGTAAGTTAAAAATACCTACTACTAAAGTATCTGCACATTTGCATTCCATCTGAGAGATCTTTGCTATTATTGTTTATCTACATAACAGAAGCATAGGACGATCAGAGAAGAACCTAGCTTAGAAGAGAGTGATGAAATAGATGCGGTGGAGGCCATCGAGACCTGCCACACCAGCTCCAAACGTGGCCTCACTGAACCAGTAAGAGAAGAACTTGTAAGAACATTTGTTTCCTTCATTCAACCTATTTCTATCAGATCATGAGGGAAATCAGTTTATGTCTTTTCAGCATTGGTTTTCTTTTCTTTACAAACATGTTGTGTCATATCAGATCATTGAGGGAAATCAGTTTATGTCTAACTCTTTGTCCATGATTGTTTCAGGCTGATATGCAAGCTTTGAGGGCACAACCTGTTCCTGAAGGTGACACAGCAGTGTCCAATGTGGAGGTCATCTCCAAGGTGCTCCCCCAGAACAGCAGCAACCAATTCCTGAAGAGTGTTGGCATCACGACTCATGGATCCAGCAAATCTACATCAACAAATGAAAGCGAGCTTCGAGAACAACTAGCAGCTGAAGCAAGAGCTGCTGTCTAAGATGAAATTGACGAACTGAGGAGGAGAAGTGAAGCAGCTGAGGCAAAGATGGAGAAGACACAACAGGATCTGGACCTCATCAAGCAAATGTTGTGCAACAATGCTAACAATTCTTCAACTTGAAGGCTGCTGCTGTGCTGGTGTTTGGCTGGTTCTTTTGAAGAAAGAAAAACTTAAGTTGCTGGTGGGGGGACTTTATATTATATGCTGCTATTTAGGTTTGCAAACTGAAAACTATGTCGTGTCAAGTCGTGTCAAGTGGTCATGCTGTGAACATGGTTATATGCTTGGTTGAATACTAGTTTTAATTATCTATGTAAGGAATTGTGTGGTCATTATAGTATCAATTTGCAATTTTGAATTGCATTATCGTCTGCAATGCTGTGATGAAATTTGTGGTACATGTATGATGATTTCTAAGTCAAATGTGTGACGAAATTGTTACCAATCTAATGGTGCCATGTGGCAAAACAAAATAGAATCAATGACGGTTCATGCTATGTCACAGATAGCTGCGTCACCAGCCATGACAATGAAAAAAGAATCAGTGACGTTCTATGCTTCGTCACAGATACCTGACACGTGGGCGATGACGTCATCCGCCACGTCATCAGCAGCCAGTGTGGCAAACGGTGCCAAACACCGCCAAACGGTCAATTGTGACAAAACTTATGACGAATTAGGTTTGTCACCGATTGTAAACGCCGTTAACGACGCCGTTATGGTGGCGGGCACAGACGACATTTTGTGACGAAATCACGAGCGTCATAGATTGAAAATTAGATCAATGACGAGCTGGAATTTGTCACAGAATAGAATCCGATCAGTGACGAAAACCACTGTTTCGTCACAGATGAACATATGTGACGCAATCCCAATGACGAAGTCAAATTCGTCATAACTTCGTCACTGATGACATTGTATGAAGATTTTGGCATTTTCAGTGACGTTTGGTGTACGTCATAGATGAGCACTTCTCTACTAGTGATTGCAAACGGCCAAAGAATCTGGAGCTGTTGATCCTAAAGCTCAGGCATCGGCTGATGATGTCAAAGGAAAGAAGCCAATGGAGGAAGCTGGATGTTCTACAGTACCACAGAAGAAAGTTACATCTCAGATGCTGTTGAACAAGTTCCAGCGTGATCATGAAAGGCAGCAGCGTAGAGAAGAAGACATGCATCGCAATGAGGAGCATTGGAAATGTCCTTTCTTCATACATTGCTGGGAGGAAGGCTTGGCATTACCATCGGCTGATAATTTCCCTGAGTGCAATGGCTTTTATCGTGATAGCCGATCATATAAAAGATCACGTTTCGATGATGGGCCTCATCAGCCAGTTGCAGGAGGAAAATGTGAATATGAAGAACAAGTTCCTGTGCATGATCGGCTGGGGGGCTGAGTGCCTGCGCATGATCGGCTGGGAAACAGAGTGCCTGCACATGAAAGACTGGGGGGCAGGTGTTGGTATTTTGTAACGTCACGAATAAAATCTGCAAGCGTGCGGATACCGCTGTAGCTTTCACCCAAGAGTATTCCAGGGTATCGTATCCACTAGGGAACGTGAGGACACTATCTACGGGTTCAGGCTGTCCAAGGACACACACACACTGGTGTAGGAGGATAGGAAAGAGAGGACTTTCTAAGATCTATAATCTATGTTTAGAAGAAGAGATCACGTCGCCATTATACTTCGAGCTAAAGGTATCGACCGGCTTATACAAGACGATAGTTCCAATATGTGCTCTATCCAATATCCGAACATGGAGGATTACTAAAAGGCTCGAACAGGGCTGTCACCACCTGCCGGCTACCTCTACAAACCGTGGGACTATCAGACAATTGAGTGGTATAGTCCAGCCTAGACACCACGTCTACGCCTTTCCCTACTAACTCTAGAGGCGTACAGGGCTATCCTTTTCTATCCGGAGCCCAACTCTAGAGTCAAATGCTACTCGCTAGCATACACATCAACTAATATATGGCAGAGATGATAACTTGCGATCTAAACTCTAATTCTAAATAAGCAAAGAAAGTCTCGAACACTTACAACCGAATAAGCATCCGTCGAGGTACAAGCGGAGAAGAGCGCCGACAAGCCCGGCACATCCCCCGACTATCTCCCTCACTCTCGTAGAGGTACAATTTGGAGAAGAGCGTCGTTACCGGCACCCCTCCTGAGTACCTCTACTCCTCTCTCCTACACTAAACACAAGCTTGAGAGGCTCTACTCTTGTTGGTGAGTGATGTGTTGTGTGTGCTGTGTGTGTTGTGTCTCATTCTCACCCCCCCTTGTATTTATAGGAGGGAGCCACCCCGGGAATGCAGCGAATTCTCTTCAAACCGCCTTCTAGAGCCAATAGGAAAGTGACACGTGGAAGCTGGAGGCGAGAGGGCCCAGTGCCAGGTCGGTCGACCTCTTGGTCAGCCGACCTCTGGCCACCGCCTTTCGCCCCCAATTTTGGACACGTGACTGATGAGTGGGCCCTTAGGTCGGTTCTTGGTGACTTGGCGCGAAACTATGTCGGTTGCATGCCCTGGTGGGTCCATGGATCTTCTTGCTCGCGTCTGATTGGTCGAGGTGGAATTGCTTTGGATCGATGATGTGTCACGTATGTGGGCTGAGTTTCCCTCTCATGTGCAGCTGCCAAGTGGGCCCCTTTGGCCTTTGGGCTTGCTTGTGCTTGGCCCAGGAATTTATGCCTTGGATAATATGCTCGTTACCTGCAGTTTTGGCCCAAATTCACCTGCACACATTCTCAGACCAGCATATGTGGAATTCGTCAAATAATCATCCTATGCTAACATTATTCCTTCTGATGCTCGACTTTTGCACGATAGTTGACGGTCAAAATGGGTCGTTAGTGACCATCAACAAGATCCCCCACACTTAGTTCTTTGCTCGTCCTCGAGTAAAGGCAAGAACTAAGGCGGACCTGACTTCACATGATATGACATCTGCATACAAATTATTCTAGGCCTTACCTTTGCCTGTGAATTTTGATGTGTCTACCATGAATTGCTTGGGAAGTTGAAGAGTGGAATGGTATTGACTTCAGTCTCCTCCACTTCCCTGCTATATGACTGGGGTTTTGGAAATATTTTTGTAAAGACCAACCGTAGCTTTACTTCTCCATAGGATCTCTCATGTCGCTCATTGAGTATATATCCTTACCAAGACATTGCCTCTTTTCACCCTACTTCTAAAGATAGCTTATGTGGAGCTCAAGGTAGGGAAATGGAAGCATGCACTTGTGTCACATTTATTGCAAAATCAAACGACGGATCCATGAAGATGACAAATCACACAAGCTGATCAAGATTGTGCACATATGTGGAAGGTGGATGATGGAATGAAATACTCCTTTTATGAATCTCTCTCTTCTTTATTTGGATAACATGAGGACATGGCTATATATATATATCTTTTTTTCTCTTTCTTTTTTCATGGACATTGATGTGTCCATTTTTTTTCTTTTTTGGGTCATGCTTCTTGGGCATGCCATCTTTTCTCTCTCTTTTTTTTTGATAGCCCATGCCTCATTTGAAAGATACTAGAGAGAGATCATTAAATATGGAGTTTTATTTTGTGGATGGATGGAATGGCATAGTTGACTTCCAGTGTATAAGTTCAGCTGGTGGAGTGCACATGATCTTGATCAAACAAGTATGAAAGACATCTCACTAGGGTCACAAAGTTTGAAGAAGCTCAAAGCAACAACAAGGCACATATGTGTAAAGGTTTGTATCATGAAGATCGACATATGGCTTTGGTAGGACAAACACGTGTAGTTGTAAAGCTATGGAGGTTTTCTTTTTGATAAAAATTTCCCAGACACATAAGCATAGCAAGGATTCTTCCATCAAACCATATCTCATTGGTCAACAACTTAAGAAATATGGGTTCCCTAAGATATGATTCACAAGCTCAGGTTTAGCAAAGAATAAAAAGTATGCAAGCCAATCATAGAGAAGCACAAGAACCAGAGGATACCATGAGTTTAATTTTAATGATTAAGCAATGACTTCCATTTAAACTCATAGATTGAGGAGAGTGAGGGTTAGAGTGCGCAAACCGTCGTGATGAAGAACAAATGGTGGTAGTTCCGGTTGGCCAAACCTTGCTAGCACCAATTCGTCTTGGCCTTTTGCATGCTGGTTCGTTCGGTGTTGTGCACATGTTGTGGGAGATCTCGAGTGTATATGCATGAAAGTTCCGAGAGATCTCCCCCACACTTGTCCTTGTACTTGGTGCTTATTCAAAAACAAAAATGTGGAAAAAAACTAATAGCTCTACTGGTTTTAAGAACCAGGGAGCTCCTAAAATTTATTTGAAACTAAATTTTAATCTCACCAAGATACTTACTCAAGCAAGGCTGAACTAAGATTACATTAACATGAGTATGTTGTGCAACATTAATCCAAAACCTTGTCTTACCTTTCCATTTGAATTCAGCTCGATGACTCACCCAATTGGATTTGATTTTTCTGCAGGGGTTAGTCCATATATGCAACTAATATCTATACAAGTATTAACTCCAAGAACGTCAATCAATCTAGACACGAGGTCTAGTTGACTGAAGAGGACATTTTAACCCAAACACCATGCTGGATTTAAAAAGCCTATGAATGTATGTTGCAATCATACATTCAAACTAGAGCATACGAGAACAGATAAAGGGAGCACGAAGCATGATTGAGCATTATTCGAAGAGAGATAGGCATGAGTTTGTACCTGGTGATCCTCGGGCGACCTCCCGGCAGGGCTTTGTTTAATGTCAAAAGCAGGACATTGAGAGTACTTACCACGGCGTTTTTGTTGATGGAGTCAATATTGTCACCATGGCAATCCCTCTCTCTCTTTTCTTTTTGAGCAAGATGCGAGGACATACACCAATTCCAAGACAAGATATGAATTGAGAAAAGAACTTACTTCGGGGTACTCACATACCTCCCCCACACTTGTAGTTCACAAAACTTCAAGTGTATGGAGTTCAAGTCTCCTTCTGTAATTGTTCCTTCATCAAGGCATATCGAGGTATTGTAGTCGGTATAGCTCACATGTTCATAGGCCTTGTCTTTCCATCGTTCTCTTTGATCTTCCCCTGGAATGGTTAGCGACCTAAGATACCCGAAGAAAAACTATATCCTAGAACATGCTCTTGCTTTTTATTGAAAGGGAAATAAATAAGTAGATAAATAAATGATAGTAGTCCGGGCTATCTCCCGGCAGTGCTGTGTTTCTGGTCATAAGCTCGACCATGGTAACTCTTGTAGCCATCATTGGTGATGGGTCATTGTTTCACCACCAATTGTTGAAACTAGCTACAAGGTTAGTGCCACGGTGCACGCACGGAATCTGCAATGTTTACGATAAACATATACATCTACAACCAACCTTCTGAAAATTTTGCAAAAGAGGACCTTGAGTTGGTTGTAGTTCTCGTGTGTGCACGGTGCACTAAGCATGCTTGACTCTGGAGTTGCATTGAATGAGCATGGTTTACGTGGTATGTCAAAAGTAAAATTCCCATGCTCATTTGAGGAATCCTTTTCTTCAGACTCCAGAGTCGGTGCCTCACAAGATTCTTTGGCCCATTGATTCTCCATCTCAAGAGATGCATCGTGAAAGCTTGATGTTGTTTCTCGATCATGATTGAGAACAACATAATCTGGGCCAACGGAAAGAGGCTTAAACTCGGTCAAGGATGATGATGAACGTTCATCTTTACAAAAGTGAAGGCTATCTTCCGAGTCGTATTCTTCAGAGGATTCTAGAACTCCCAAGAGAACGGGCTCGGATGATATGAACGGAGATGTATGCATTATCTCCTCGAGCGGATTGTGCTCGGGAAGAGGCTTTGCCAGAAGATTTTCTAAACAAGGAGTAGCAGTGGCAGAGCCTATTTCCCTAAGCTTTTCATCTAGGCTCCCATGAGATGCCAGAAGTTTTTCTAGCGGGAGGCCTAGGAGAAGATCAAAATCGAGGATATCGTAGATGTAAAAATCTAAATGTATCTCGATTTTGTCTACGGTGATAGGCACGTCACTTGCAATCCCCCGACATTCAAAGTACAGTTCGGATGGACTTTTAAAGTACTTGTCAGTTGGGGTTAGAGGCTTGTTACCCATGAGAGTGTCCAAAAGGCACTCGGGTATGATGCAAACCTCAGCAAAACGGTCATGAAGAGCTTCTACGGCATTTCCCTTCATAAAACAAGGGATGGTTGCAGAGGTTGGGCTAATCCGAATTGCTTCGGAAGCACACTTTGCCTCCTTTGACCAATCAATTGCGGGTGTATGGCGGGAAATTATATCGAGGGTCTTATAAAGACACATCAATTTCGTAGGCTCCTCATGCCTAAGATGATTCGATGTATTTTGGATGTTTTCCGAAGGATCATCCTCGAATCGGGAAGAGAACTCCGAAGGTTGAATTTCTTCTTCCTTCGGTGTTCGTGGTTCGGGAGAGGGCTCAACAAATGAATATTGGGATGTGGAAGATGAAGGATTAGATTCGGGTGGTGAGAGACTCTCATGGCTCGATGCGGATTCCTCCCGGCGGGGTTCACTATGGTCGGTAGAGAAGAAAGTGTCTTCTAAAAAACTATCTAGGATATCTCTTCCTTCTTCCGGAGTTGTGGGCGGGAACCATCCTCTGCTTGCGTCGTCAAGCTCTAGGGCAGTTTCCATGTCTAAACCCGAGTAGAAAACTTCCAACGATACTTCATCGGGTATAGACATGTCTGGGATAGATGCCAAAAGGCGCGAGAATCTAGCCCATGCTGCACCTATGGACTCCTTCTCTAATTGCTCAAAATCGAGGATTGTTGATGCTCATTAGAGCCCCAATTTACGTACCGCAAGCGCATGGATCGTGGTAGCTTTTCCCTTAGAGTACTCCCCCAAGGTTTATCAATCCGTGGATCGGAAGAGAACCTACTAGAGTTTACCATCTAATCTATCGAACCTATCCTAAACTTGAAGCGAAGATTGCATATAAACTGAACACTTGATAGATATGAATGAAGCATAAGTGTTCATCACACCCACAATCGTAGATGAGATAACACAACCAAGGAGCTAGGGCCTATCGTCTCTAGGTACAATTCTAGTAAAAAAGGTGATCAAAACTTAGATTGCATCTCAACTAAAGGTGCACGAAATCATCTCTCAGAAAGGCGGCTCGCAAGCGGCCTACTTTCCCAAGGTCGTCGGTGCGAGGTGCGTGTCGACGCCTAAGGTTTCCCAAAGCTTTACCCCAAATGCCCACCAAGTGCTCTTACTCGAAGCTCCTCCTCTTGGTGGCCGCGCAATGACTCCCATGGTACTCGCCATCGATCCTATTCCACATCATGTCGTCGCTAGAACTTTTCCCTCCGCCATGCTGTCACCACACCGGGGTAATCAACCAACTAGCTAAAACACGCTACCTCAACGTATCCGCAAGATATAGACTAATCACCAAGAATAGATCTAATCTTACTATGAACATATGGATGCATCACATATGAGAAAGAAAGCATGCATTGAAGTAGACCAAAGTCGAGACAACTTGAATAAATAGTAGATTGATATCACCATCGTGTGTGTGTACATACCCCGACGAATGTTGGTGGTGACTCCCAAACTCCACCATGGCACAACCTCACAGTGAGGCCATGGCGGCTAGGGGTGGCCTAAGCCATCTCCTAGGTACCCTTGAAGACTTGCGGCGGCCGTTCGCCTCCCTCCGGTCTTGGCCCTAGGTTTTCGTCGAGTTCTGGGTGGATTGATCCCGCGGGTTGAATAAGGTGTGAGCTATTTATAAGCCGAGGAAGCCACCGGTCGAAGGGGAGGCCGAACCGCCTCGGAAACGGGCTAGGCCGGCCGGCCTACCCTCTTTCGGGCCCGCCTCGGTCTCATCTTTTGCGTGTAGACTCCTCGCATCTTCTAGAGTTTATGTCCTTCACGATTGCACCCCTTTGGACATCGTTATCTTGGAGATATCTTCGAGGAAAGGATAGGATAGGGAATCCTTCCTTAAATCTTTATTTGCTTTGCTTAATCCTGAAGTATCTTGTTCTCATCTTTGTGGGCTTGGTCCTTTGGGCTCTCTTGGAGGATGGATGTGCATGAATGGGCTTCGAATCAACATGGGCTTTGGTCCTTCCTTTGGGCTTTGGCCTTCGTCTTTCTCCATGTTAGCGCTCGATCATGGGCTTCTTCATTTCATGCTCCAAAATAGGCCAAAACCTGCAAAAATGAAGTTCCTCCAAAATATATGTGCAAATGTGAAAATGACCAATAATTAGGCCGGGGTTAGGACGGTTAGTGATTTTGATATTAAATGCATGCCATTATCAAGGATAAACAAGGGATAAAATGGGTACTTAAGGAGCGCCAACATTCCCCCGATGCTTAAACCTTGCTCGTCCTCGAGTAAGTCCAGGAGCTTTGCTTATAAAGAAATCAGCGTTGCCCCTCAATGTCCTCTCTGCACTTAGTCATACATAACAAGACATATTGCTCTCTCAAGTATTTAGCATTTAAGTTCATGTTGTGACCGGCTACTTTTTCATTATGGAAGATAGATTAGCAATTAAAGAACAAGCCACAATAATAAATAAATGCAATGCTCTCAAACTTAAGTGAACTTCGAACCTTTACCTTGTTTCATCGTGAAGAGTTTTTAAAAGAATGCATATCAAATATAAGTGAGGTTCTCTTGCAAACGATCATGGAAATACTCATCTCATCAAGTTGCTCAAGCCTACATTAGATTGTCTTCAACCTATTCTACTCATATATAAAAGTGGAAGGCTTATGTGGAGCTTGGTAGGTAAAAACAATCCTAGCAAAACATTATATCTGAAATATTGTCAAACTAAGAGAGAGATCTATTGGATTTACTGAGACTTGTCAAAAAGGCCATTGGAAAATAATGTTGGAGAGGGAGAAAGATGAAACACACACATTTAGATAGGTGGACATGTGCAAGTGGCAAATGGATGATCCCTAGACACAAATGAAGTTCTCGTTATCGGATTGCACATGGTTGGAAGATTTGAGTATGGAATAGTTCTTCAAAGTAACTTGGAAAATTAATGAAGCCAAAAAGGGCTAAGGAGCATTTTATTCTTCTCTTTTTTCTTTCATTTTTCTTTTCTTTTCTCTTTCTTTCTTTTTTTTCTTTCTTTTTGCTCCTTAGAACTTTTGATAACATAGAATACTTACCCAGCCATCCCCCCATGCTTGAACGAATGCTCGTCCTCGAGTATGAATAGTGGAGAACCAACTAGCTAGGGTAAGTATCTCAAATTCACCTTCTTCTTCGTAGAACCTCTTGAATCTCCGGGGAGCCTTGTCTCCCAAAACTTTTCTTTATATGGCGCCCTTGATTCTTTTGATTCCGTCGAAATGATAATCCATACTCAAATTGGGTTGTGGTCAAGGAGGTAATCACAAAAAGATATTTTTGGTTTAGGGTGGATATCCAGCGAAGTTTGCAAAATTCTTGAATTAGAAACTCACAATGCATGGATAAATAGGCTAGCAAAAAGAAGGTTACACAAAAAAAATGGAATGACCAACTTCTTAGTCTCATACCAAAGAAATCAATCTTAATCCAACTCATCAAAATATAAGTTTGCAATCTAAAGGTTTCATCATGAAAGAATATGTATGTATAGGCTTTGGTAGGTAGAACTTTGCAAGAGATTCACAAATGTAGATAGCTTAGGAATTAAGTTTTCAAATTAAACAACACAAGGTGTAAGGTCATCGGTAGACTTAAATAAAAAAGAAACATAGAATATGTGGGTCTAGAATTTAGTCATTTAACCCCCACAAATAAAAGAGCCGGTATTTAATCATTTTAATTCCATTTAATTGAGAGCAAATGGTCAAGTCATATACAAAATAGCGTAGGTAAAACAAAGCAGCAACTTTCATCACTTTTCCATAAGCAAGAGCATATAAGAATATCATCGTGGTGAGCTCAAGGTGATGGTGGTTATTATTCATTGAAAACAAAAACAAATCTAGGTTGTACTCCTAGTAGCCATGTTATTATAGGGAGAGATATACAAAGGTTGCATCTATGGTTGAAGGCATATATGTACAAGCATTTAGAAAAAGAGAGAGTTGAGGAAGAATTACCGTCCTTCTCGATGCTCGTAATGAAGTGTAGCGCAGCCTCCCCCATACTTAAGCATTGTGCTAAGCATGGAAGAAGAATCATGAGCATCTTGTGGCAACCGTGATTATCTTACTCCATGAGATCTTTCTTCCTTGTCCACGAAATCCTCCCCCATGCTTAGCATGATGCTAGGCGTGGAAGGAGAAGATGGACCATCTTGCAATTCTTGAAGTTCTTCCCTCATGTGTATGAATATCATCTTCAATGTGTCTTCACCTTTTTTGCCTCAATTTCCTTCAATTTCTTCTTTTACTAAGTCATGGTCCCAATCATTGCTTCACATCATCGTCGCCTCCTACAATTCCTCATTGTCCCATTGCTGCCTAATCTTCACGAATTTTTCTTTCAATTTTCAGAACAGAACATGTACTGAAACATTGCTCCATTGCAAAGTGCATGAATTTTCCTTTCCAATAAGTCCTCATTCGCCCAAAATTGATTCCGAACAAGAGAGTTATGTCCATTTCATCCCATTGCTGCAATCTGTCCTGATGAATTTCAGAACGTGCAATGTCCAATGTTCTTGCCATATCTCCTTGTACAGGTCTTCAAATTCATTGATCTTAGATGCGTTGGAACGGGAATTTCATGGAGCTTCTGAATATAAACTTTTTATTCTTTGTACGTCTCTGTCCATGTGCAAAATTTGATGAAAACAGAGGGGCTTGCTCTCGAACTTTGGAGATGTTGACGAATTTGATTTCTTCTTTGATCACGAATTCATGGGAACGCTTTGTCATGTCTGCAAAACAATTCAAGTGCACAATCTACCCCCAAGGTGACAGTTGGGAGTAGAAACAATCGCCAACAAACCAAAAACATCCCCTAATTAGTCTAGTGAAAATTAAACCTAATGGGTGTATGTGAATGCAAGTGGGAGGTGTGTGTATGCGAGTGAGAGGAAAATGGATTGCTATCTTGGTCAAAAGAGCTTAAAGATGGAGGTCCGCAAACAAGTTTAAACACCATGTTTACACAAGATTGCAAAAGGTAAATGTTATCATGATAAGCATTACATGGATAGGAAAGCATACATCAATAAGATTGAGACCAAGCTAGCAAAATGAGGGCATGAACAATGGAATGGATGCAAAGTGCAAATGCAAAGTTAGCAAAAACAAGTGTTAGCAAGGTTGAAAGGACCTTTTGATGTCGTTCCGCAACTAGCTTATTCAAAAACAATTGCTAAGAGTGACAAAAAGCCTTCGCGACACTTCATAAGAAGTGAGGCTTTTGTCAATGAAAAGGTTATTTATCGAAAAGGACCAAGCAACTGAGCTAACAAGGTTTTAGAAGTAGGTTTATGGGTTTTCTATATTTTTGGCTTAAAACAAAAATTTTGAAGAAAGAGTGTTGGGTATAGAAATTCTATCTAAGGTGGTTTTTTAAAAAAAACTAGAGAGAAACAAAAGTTAGATTTTTTTTGAAGAAAAACATAACCTATGGTTTTAGGATTGCTCTATGAGTGGTTTTCCTAAGGGTTTTAGGATCTCAAAAGTGAGGCTAGTCAATGTTTTTTTTAAAAAAAGATTTTTTTTAAATACAACATGCAATGCAATGCAAGGGTGAGATGAACAACATGGTATGCAATGTAACACGAGGTGGGTGAACAAAATGATATGACATGATGAGGTGGTCTAAAACAAAACAAAAAGTTAGCCTAAGTTAACTAGCCACAAGTTTAGAATCAAAGAGCGGTGCAACACTTCAAATTTCCCTCTAAAAGGACACAAATAAAAAGACTCTAAACACCAATAGGCACACAAAAAGGTCTACAAGTTTCCCAAGATCAAATAACAAAGTGCTCCCTCAATAACATTTAGAATGAACAATATGAAGTTGTGGTTTTTGTTAGAGCAATGGTACAATGTTACTTGATATTCCGATTAAAGAGTGCAATGTAGACGGTCATATTAATATATATAAATAGATAAATAAAATGAACGGGTTGCCTCCCGAAAAGCGCTTCATTTAAAGTCATAGATCTTGACTTTCTCACATACCTTCTCATTGATGTGAAGCCATGGTCCTTCGTGTGAGAATTCGAATTGTCCATGCAGCTTGTATTGATAACGCCTTTAGTAATCCATCGTGGTTCGCTCTTAACATCTTCATGCGTTGAATGTTGTCACTCGTGCTTTCCTTTGCCAACGTCCTTGGGGCCCTTATTTTGTCCTGAGCTTCTGAATTCGATCATGTATGCTTGATGAAACCACAGCCCAAGCTCCTCTTCATTGTTGGCATCCTTATCTCCTTCACCTTGTTCTCGTCACGTTGCTCTTCGCCTCTCCTTCGTGGATTTTCCCCTGCGTCCAAAATAGAACATGTTGACGCTCCTTAGCACCCTCGATTTGTATACCGCAAGCGCACGGTTCGTGTAGCTTTTCCCTTAGAGTATTCCCCCAAGGTTTATCAATCCACGGAACCAAAGATACAAGAAACAATCTACTAGCATAAAGATTCCTTTATGTTGAGATGGTGAAAAACTAATCTAATCTACTAAAAACGACAAACACCGAAGGTAGCAAGAGAAAGTTAGAGATAACCAATCTAGATCACCTAGATCATGCATATGTTGTAGTTCCAGCTAGATGTAGTGAAGTAAGATAGATGTGAATCTCAATGAAAAGCATCTTTAAACTCAAAATATCCAATCCGATCCCTCGATACCCCACCTACTCAGTGGCAACGCCCTGTCACGACGCCCCCCTTTGGACGAAAGTACCCTGAAGCAAGTCGAACCCCCTTTGGTAGTTCCGCCATGAACCTCTAGCCACCATGACTATAAGATCATGCTAAGCGATCTATCTCGATAATAGATCTAGGATGAAGCAAACCCAAAGAAAAGAACGAAATTGAAAGAGAGAACATGGTCGCTAAACATTCGGAATCACAAATAACTTCACCATGAATGATTGTACATCACAAGATCACAACCGGGGCCCTACCTTGATCTTGATGATCCTAGCTCCAGAACTCCGACGCGGTCTTCCTTGAAAGGTTCCCACGTCGGCTAGGGCAAACCCTAGACAACTAGCACGACCCTCGGCTCTCCGAGAGGTGTCCCTCTATCTTCTCTGCTCCTTGGCGTCGTCTCCCGAATTCATCTCCTCGTGAACCTTGGGGAGGGGTCTTTAAATAGCCTCAGGAAACCCTAGGTCAAAGGGGAGGCCGAACCGCCACAAAAAGGGGCTGGGCCGGCCGGCCCAATGGACCCAGGCCGGCCGGCCTAGCCCATTTCTTCGCCGCCTCGTGTCCTCCTTTCTCCCCAAGTCTCCTGGAGTCATCTAGAGTTTATGCCTTTCACGATTGCACCCCATTAGACGTCGTTATCTTCGAGATTTCTTCGAGGAAAAGGATAGGATGGAAAATCCTTCCTTAAATCTCTCTTTGCTTTGCTTAGCCCCGAAGTATCTTGATCTTATCTTGTGGGCTTTGTCCTTTGGGCTTCATTGGAGGGTGGATGTGCACGAACGGGCCTCTAATCATCATGGCCTTCGGTCCTTTGTTCGGGCTTTGGCCTTCGTCTTTCTTCGTGTCATCGCGTGATCGTGGGCCTCGTCATTTCATGCTCCAAAATTGGTCAAAAACCTGCAAAAACGAAGTAACTCCAAAATATATGTGCAAACGTGAAAACGACCAATAATTGGGCCGAGGTTAGGATGGTTAGTGATTTTGATATTAAATTCATGCCATTGTCAAAGTTAAACAGGGGATAAAATGGATACTTAAGGAGCGCCAACATTCCCCCCATGCTTAAACCTTGCTCGTCCTCGAGTAAGTCTTTGATAAAAATCAGCGTTGCCTTTCAGTGTCCAATCCCTGCACTTGATCATACACGAGAAAACACAATGCTCCCAAAAATATTTTGCAGTTAATAGTTCAAGTAGTAACTAGCTTTTTCAATGTGGAAGGTAGATACAAGTTAAATGCTTCCCCACAATTATTAAGCACATGCTCTCAAAATTAAACAAGTCTCAGAATTAAGAAAGTAAGTTCCATAAGTAATGCTAAACCAAGATTAATAATTTAAACCTCATTGCAATTTACTCGTGGAAACTCTCAGCTCATCTTGTCTCTCAAACTTGCTAGAACTTTCTCCTTTCTTTCTCTCATATGTATGTGTGAGGCTTTATCTGGAGCTCTGGAAAGGTTAGTCCTAACAAAAGATATTATAATCAAGATATTATCAAAACAAGAAATACTTCTTATGGATTTACCGAGACTCGTCAAAAAGACCATTGGAAAATAATTTCTTTATGGAGAGGGAGAGAATGGAACACACACTTTAGATGGTGGACATGTGCAAATGGCAACGGTTGATCCCAAGGCACAACTGAAGTCCTTGTTATCGGATTGCACATGGTTGGAATAATTGAGTATAGAATAATCTTCAAAGTACCTGGAGTTTAATGAAGTTAAAGGAGCCGAGGAGCTTTTCATCATCATTCATTTTTTTTCTTTTCTCTCTTCCTTTTTTTCTTTCTTTCTTTTTACTCCTCAGAACCGTTGGCAACACAATGCACCTACTCCACCTCCCCCCCATGTTTGAACGTTTGCTTGTCCTCAAGCAATGAAGTGATGATAACTTGATGGAGTGAGTGCACAAAACCTTTATCAATTCTCTGGACTCAACTTTGGAATTCAAGGGAGCATCTCCTCGTGAAAGATTGAAGCCAACAGAGGAAAAGGGGCAGGCCGTCCGGCTTAGGGGTGTTGGGCCGACCAGCCTACTGTCTGTAGGCCTCCAATTCTTTGGATTTTTCTTCTCGACTCTTTGATGCTTCCCAAGCTTATGTTTTACTGAATTTTGCTCTTGATTCCACTGTTTTGCCGTCGAAATAAAAATATATACTCAATATATAGGTTGTGGTCAAGGAGGTGTTTCACAAAAAGATGTTTTTGGTTAAGGGTGGATATCCAGCGAGGTCTGCGATGTTCCCGGTATAGAAACTCACAATGCATGGATAGAATGGCTTGCAAAAGAGAGGTACGCAAAAATACGGAATGGTCAGCTTCTTTGTCTTGTACCAAAGAAGATAAATCCTGAATTAATTCACCTGAAAATAATTCTTGCTCTATGGTTTGTTATGATATATCATTTAGGCTTGTAGAAGGGTAGAGCAATTGCAAAAGGTATCATTGACAAGGTTAGCTCAAAATTAAATCCAAATTAAATTTTCCTTGACAAGCTTAAGTAAGAGAGCAAGAATAAAAGATATGGATCTTAATTTATCATAACCTCCACAATTGAATTAGCCGGCATCTAATTAATTTTTAGATCTTGTTAGAGAGAGCATTAGTTTAATCATGCATAAACCAAGCACAAGAAAGTAGACAAGACGGCAACGATCATCATATTTTATCATGGCACAAACTTTCTATCATCATTACTAACCATAACATTAAAGCGTGGGTGATGCATTTATTTATCATGGTGATGAAAACAAAAGAAAGCAAATTGCACACATGCTGAAAAATAAATAAAACAGAAAATTGCTACGCACACACAAGCTTGCACACATGCTGAAAATAAATGAAAAGAAATAGAAAAGTCCAAACCACACGTGCGAGCATTTTATTCATGGTCTTGTCGTCGATCACTATCCTTGATAGGCTCTTGCGTTGTATCCTTGGTCATAATACTGCTGAAATGCTCCTCCATTAAATTGTTCCGGTGGCGCCAGGCCTAGAAGTCCCATTTGATATGCAATTCCTGCGGTTCCATCTTCTAGTTGGCTTGTGTGCCTCTGGATGGCGTCTATGTCTTCCATGTTTCTTCTTGCATAGGCACCCATGATTCTCATTCCTTGTTCCGGTCGAGGGAGGTCAAAGTATTGTGCTCCAAATGATGGGTCGGGCATCTCTCCTTGGTATGACGGGGGTGGGTAGCCGTAGTTGCTAAATGGTGGGGATGCCGCCGCAGCATGCCCCCATGCTTGATCTTGGTTCCCTTCCCATTGACTCGTCCATCCTTGCGGGTATCCTTGTCCACTTGACGCACCTTGAAATTCATTCCTCCAATAAGCGGAACTTGGCAGTGGAAGGTCTACTTCCAAGTCTTCTTGTTGTGCCGATGCCGATGTTCCTTCAATTAACCTTCCTCTTTTTGATTTCTTCACCTTTTTCTAATATTTTCAACTCGCCAATCAGTCCTCCCTCTTGCGAATAATTTCAGCCTTTGATCGGGGAGGGAAATATCCATCTCAGAAATAGTGAATCCCTTCTTTTCATCCCCTCCGATATAATAGCCTTGCCTCAAATGTTCAATCCCAATATCTCTTC
This sequence comes from Panicum virgatum, assembly GCF_016808335.1. Taxonomy (NCBI): domain Eukaryota; kingdom Viridiplantae; phylum Streptophyta; class Magnoliopsida; order Poales; family Poaceae; genus Panicum; species Panicum virgatum. The sequence continues at coordinate 4,565,931 of NC_053142.1, read as the reverse complement.
CCGGGACATAATATTTTTGGATCACTCGTAACCCCGGATTCATGGCTCGGGCTATCATTGTGAGATAACACTCCGAACTAACTTCTCCTGTACCGGATGATGCTTCACAAATCCACCTTTCAACCATGATGTAGGTGGGATCAATCACTTGCTTCTTCACCAGTGCAGCATACATTCAATTTAATTCTTGGTTGGTGACCTTCGATTCTCTCATCCTCCCGAGAATTCTTTTGCTCAACCAAGAGTGGAATATTTGGAGGGTCACATTACTTATATTCTTCCTTTGGCGGTTGACATCTTTTGCTATCTTTGTCCAAAATTCATCGAGCTCTCCATCTTCAACTCGCACCATTTCATATGCATTACTTTTGAATCCGAGCAAACTCCCTATTTCTCCATAGGTGATGACTTTTTCTTCATTCTTGAGCCAAAATTTCAGACATGGAACTTTTTCATCATCCACCACTTCCGTTGTTTTCTCCAGTGTCATGAACATCTCTAAAGCCACTTCTTCTTGCATGTCTACCGTGACACCGTCGGAAAATAACTTCCAACCGATGTTCTCCAAGAGTTGGTAGATGTCATGATGAAATCCCAACTTCTCCAATGCTTCATCATCAAAATCATAATTTGTTCGCACCCTTCCCTTCATGAACTTGAGCCTTTCTTCTTCTTCCTTCGACAAGATAATAAACCCATATTCCGAATTCTTGGGCTTGTATGGTGGTGGTGCGGATGACCTTGTCGAACGCCGTGGAGGAGGTGGCATTCCTTCGGTGAATCTCATGGAGGAGCTTCTCGGGTCTCTCATCCCACCAAGGAGCAACATGTCGCTCCTCGGTGCGGGATTGTCTTCCTCCATGCTCTGGGGAGACTCGGAGACCGAGTGCCTCCGCGAAGAACTTGCCGATGCGTCGAATGTCGATGAACGCGTCCTTCTCCTCCGGGTGACGAACCTCATGATGCCACTCATGGTGACTCCTTGCTGCACACACTCAAAAACAAACACACCGGGGGTTTCTTGCCGGCGGGAGAACAATATATCGAAGAGTGGAGCAAACTAGGATTTGTGGCGAATTTTAGGAGATTTTTGGAGTAGATTTTGGTGGATGAATTTTTCGGGGCTCTAACTGATGTTTCTGGGTGAAGAACTTGAAGAACATAAGCAATGAACTGAGTGAGGAGCATACCTGTCAAAGGGGAGCACCAGAGCACTTAAAAAGGGGCCAGGCCGGCCGGCCTATGGCATTTTTGGCTCTCCTCCACTTCAATTTTCTCTGGTGGCTTGATGGTGCAATTATTTGCTTCTGTCCAGTACATCTTTCATGCTTTGCACCGTCCAAATCCTGTGAACCACTCCTTCGTTGCCTTTGATGTCCACTTGCAACATTATTTCTTCACTTTGTGTCATTCACCTTGTTCCATGCTTAATCATTCATCACATGGTGCCATCTTTGCTGAAAATCACATGTCCTTCCCATGCATGGCTGCTCCCTCCTTTGGATTATTTGCATGAGGTGGTAGGTAGATAGCACAATTCCTTCCCGTGAACTCACTTTGATCAATGGATGTTAATCAAGCACATAAACCCTCTGCAAATCATGCTTAGATGTTTAATCCTCCTCTAACTTCAAAATTTCAGAATTGACTCAAAGCATGCAATGAGTTTAAATGAATAATCAGAGGGGAATTGAAACATCTTAACATTTGTAAGTCGAAAAATATTTCCCGACTACATTAATTTTGGTTGCACCGGAACCGTTCACTTTCATGAATTGATAGCGAACAATCTCGAATTCAACCGTGGGTCTTGGGTTTAGGTTCTAATTTTTGCCAAAATGAGAGAGAAATTTTTGAAAAAGAGAATAATTAAGGTTAGGAAAATTCTAGTCCTATGGTAATGAAACTGAAAATTCTCTATATGTTTGTGCGAACCTACGCATCAAGAATTTAAATAATATAAACATAGCGCGGCTCTACTCGTGTGTTTTATCTCAACTTGGTCCGGCCGTCATGGACAGGACGGTCGCCAAAAATGGGTATGGAATTTTGGATGTGGCTTTCTCAAGAAGAGGCAAATAAATCATAGGATGGCTCATGTCATTGGTTTAAAATAAGAAACAACATCGAAATGACCGAGCAAATAAAATCCAAATCGAATTGTTTGACCGAACGACCAATTGTTCAAAAGTATCTCATGTCCTTGCGTAGCAAAATTCTCAACTCACTTACCCAAACCTCTCGCGGGTTGTCCTCCCGGCAGCTTATTCTTGACTAAACGAACGGGTTGAACTCCCGGCAGCTTTATTCTTGACTCGACGAACGGGTTGCCTCCCGCAAAGCGCTTCGTTTATAGTCTATAGCTAGACTTTCTTCTTCTTCACTTCGGACCAACGCTCGGTGATGGCGCTGCAGTCTTGGGTACCCACTTCCGCACAATCCGTGGTGCAGGTTTGTCTTCTAGGTTAGTCATCTTTTTGGTCTTCACAGGCGGGCTTTTAGCTTTCTTCTTGACGGGTGCAGCGATCTTCTTTGTCGCGATGGACGCGACGACTTCTATCTCTTTCTTCGCTTCCTTCTTGTTCGGCTTCTCCTCTTTCTTTGGCTTCTCCTCTGTGATACGGTGGTGAGGTGGAACATATTTGACATTGATCATGTTGCATACCTCGAGGCATGGACGAAACTTGAATTCGCTTGTGGTGCCATTGATGTCGAACTTTATCTCCCCCTTGCCAACGTCGATGTTCGCCCTTGCGGTCTTGAGGAAAGGCCTCCCAAGTATGAGAGGCGCCTTGCTCCCTTCTCCTATATCGAGAATCACAAAGTCAACGGGGACTAAGTGTTCTCCAATCTTCACGGGCACGTCTTCGGCGATTCCCAAAGGATAGCGAACGAAATTGTCCGCTAACTCTAGCCATATGGCGGTGGGCTCCGGCTCCGGTAAGTGTAGCTTCTCGAACACATTCTTTGGCATGACGCTCACACTTGCACTGAGATCACAAAGTACTCTTTCGAACATAAGGGATCTAATGGAACACGGGATGGTAGGACATCCGGGGTCCCTCTTCTTTTCAGGAGCTTCATTAGCGATTGCTACGCTACATTCCTCGGTTAGCTTGACAATGCTTGGCGGTATCTCGCGCTTGTTTCCCATGATGTCTTTGAAGTAGCGAGAATACATCAGAACTTGTAGAGCGTCCAAGAGCGGCATATTGATGCTCGACCTGCGTACCATGTCAACAAATTTGTTGAATTGCTCATCTTCATGTTTACCTTTGCGGTATCGTGGCCTTGGTGGTAGAATCTTGGTGTCTATATCATCTAGCTCAAACTCTGGCTCTTCGGTGACTATCTCTGGCATAGGAGTAGGTTCCTTCTCCTTGATGATGGTCTCCACTTCAACTTTTGGTTTAGGTTTCCTTGCTCCTGCTGCATGTTCGGGTTCTTCGGTCTCCTTTCCCGAGCGAGTTTGAATTGCCTTAGCTGTCTCTGGACTTTGAGGTTGACCGGGCAATTTTCCTTCGTTGCTAGATAGGCGTCCGGTGAGCTGGGCTACTTGCGTCTCTAGCATCTTCATCATGTTGAGTACTTGAAGGTTAGAGCTCCCGTCCTCCGTCACCTTGCCATCAATGTTCTCCAAGATCTTGTCCATAGCCTTGAACTTGGTGACGGTGTCCTTGTTGATCTTGCCTTGCTCCTCCATGAACTCCTTCAATTGTATACGAAGAGGCACCGAGTTTTGAATGGAAGAGCTTGCATTAAATTGGGGTCTACCTTGCCCGTAGCAAAAGTTGGGTGGCGGAATCCATTCTCCCTTCTTCATGTAGTCGAGCATCTTGGCTTCCTCCGGGCAATTCTTTTGGACATGGCCGTACTCTCCACATTCTTCACATGTAGACCTTGCTTCGGCCGCCTTCAAATCAATAGCTTGGGCTTCTCTCTTTTCCACTTCCATCTTCTCCAACCTTCTCATGAGCGAGTCGATCTTCCCTTCTAGCACTTCTTCACGTTCCACTTGCAATACACTCTTCGCGGCGCCCACGGCTCCGGCCGATGCGTTAATGATCCCCCTTGATGCAGTAGTGAGCCCTTGATAGAACTTCTAGACCACATCCTCCCTTGAGAACTTGTGATGAGGTACGGCGTGGATGTAGTCATTGAAGCGCTCATAGGCTTCCGCAATAGTCTCTGTCGGGGCATGCGCGAATGTTGCAATCTTGTTGCACAGAATCTGGGTCTTGCCCGGTGAGTAGAACTCCGTCATGAACTCTTTCATCAAGGACTCCCAATTTTGCACGGTGCGCGGTGGTAGAGAATGAAACCATTGCAACGCTCTCCCAAGTAGAGAGAATGGAAAGAGCCTCGCTCTTATTTGATCTTGAGTCATCCCATGCATGTCGAAGGTGCGGCATAGTTGGAGGAATGCTTGAAGATGTAGATTAGCGTCTTCTTTTCCAGTGAAGGGCGAGCTTTGCACCATCCTTATGATTGAAGTCTTGATCTCGAACGGAACTCCGATGTTGTCGAGATTTTGGATCGGCAAGTCCCGAACGTCCGGAGTGCATAGCTCTCCGATCGTACGCTCCTGCTCCGGTAGCGCCATCCCTTTTTGAAGTGGTGGCTCCTTTGGACTTGTTGGTGGAGTTGCTTGAGGTGAAGACAATGAACCGTCGGCTTCGACTTTTGGATCTACTAGTTCCGGCTTCCTTGATCGTGCTTCTCATCTCCTTTGCCTGTAAATTTTTTCTGGATCATCCACAAAATTTTTGGGTTTGTTGGAGAGGCTCCCGTCCATCTCCTGTTAGGGGTTAGTGAAAAAAAAATATACCAGATCTAAAAGATGAATATACAAGATCTAAAACATAAAAGAAAAATAAAGCAAACTCTAGATTAGATTGATTTTCGTGGAATAGATCCGTTTTTTTAGTTAGCTCAGAAAAATAAGAGATCTAAAAAGGTCAAAAAGAAAAATCAAGAAAAAGAAATATTTACGAATGCAAGTAAGATTGGTTCTTAAATCGATGGTTCCCCGGCAACGGCGCCAGAAAAGCTTGTTGACGCTCCTTAGCGCCCCCGATTTGTATACCGCAAGCGCACGGTTCATGTAGCTTTTCCCTTAGAGTATTCCCCCAAGGTTTATCAATCCACGGAACCAAAGATACAAGAAACAATTTATTAGCATAAAGATTCCTTTATGTTGAGATGGTGAAAAACTAACCTAATCTACTAAAAATGACAAACACCGAAGGTAGTAAGAGAAAGTTAGAGATAACCAATCTAGATCACCTAGATCATGCATATGTTGTAGTTCCAGCTAGATGTAGTGAAGTAAGATAGATGTGAACCTCAATGAAAAGCATCTTTAAACTCAAAATCTCCAATCCGATCCCTCGATACCCCACCTACTCAGTGGCAACGCCCTGTCACGACGCCCCCCTTTGGACGAAAGTACCCTGAAGCAAGTCGAACCCCTTTTGGTAGTTCCGCCATGAACCTCTAGCCACCATTACTAAAAGATCATGCTAAGCGATCTATCTCGATAATAGATCTAGGATGAAGCAAACCCAAAGAAAAGAACGAAATCGAAAGAGAGAACATGGTCGCTAAACATTCGGAATCACAAATAACTTCACCATGAATGATTGTACATCACAAGATCACAACCGGGGCCCTACCTTGATCTTGATGATCCTAGCTCCAGAACTCCGACGGGGTCTTCCTTGCAAGGTTCCCACATCGGCTAGGGCAAATCCTAGACAACTAGCACGACCCTCGGCTCTCCGAGAGGTGTCCCTCTATCTTCTCTGCTCCTTGGCGTCGTCTCCCGAATTCATCTCCTCGTGAACCTTGGGGAGGGGTCTTTAAATAGCCTCAGGAAACCCTAGGTCAAAGGGGAAGCCGAACCGCCACAAAAAGGGGCTGGGCCGGCCGGCCCAATGGACCCAGGCCAGCCGGCCTAGCCCATTTCTTCGCCGCCTCGTGTCCTCCTTTCTCCCCAAGTCTCCTGGAGTCATCTAGAGTTTATGCCTTTCACGATTGCACCCCATTAGACGTCGTTATCTTCGAGATTTCTTCGAGGAAAAGGATAGGATGGAAAATCCTTCCTTAAATCTCTCTTTGCTTTGCTTAGCCCCGAAGTATCTTGATCTGATCTTGTGGGCTTTGTCCTTTGGGCTTCATTGGTGGGTGGATGTGCACGAACGGGCCTCTAATCATCATGGCCTTCGGTCCTTTGTTCGGGCTTTGGCCTTCGTCTTTCTTCGTGTCATCGCGTGATCGTGGGCCTCGTCATTTCATGCTCCAAAATTGGTCAAAAACCTGCAAAAACGAAGTACCTCCAAAATATATGTGCAAATGCAAAAACGACCAATAATTGGGCCGATGTTAGGATGGTTAGTGATTTTGATATTAAATTCATGCCATTATCAAAGTTAAACAGGGGATAAAATGGATACTTAAGGAGCGCCAACAGAACATATACCAAAATATAGCTCTATTGAAAAGTTTATGAAATTAGCTTTCCAACAAGTAGTCATTCGCTTTAAACGGAGTCCAAAGGAGAGAGTTATGACCGTTTTACTTTAGCGCTGCGTGCTGTCTAGAAAATTTCAGAGTGCACGACCTTCGATGTTTTGGCCATAACTTCTTGTGGGAAACTTCGATTGACTTCATTCTTGATTTGTTGGAACCGGAACTTAATGGGGCTTTTGAATATCAAAAAATATACTGCAATTTTCTTCTGAGGTCGAGCAGAATATTGATGATAACAATGACTTATTACGAATAGATCCGAAGATGTCGATGATCTTGATCTTGTAGTCTTCGGAGCGTCTTGTTGTGCATCCTTGGCTTCAAGGTCATCACCATTGATTCACCAGCGAGTAGCATGGCTCCAATGGTCTGTCTCCATGGTTCTTGCTTTGCCTCAGATGTCAGGATCGAAGGAGGCTCTCGTGCTTTGTGTTGATGATCAGATTGTACTCGACTAGAAGTTTTTTGAGCATCACATGGAGAAGATGGGTGGCATCATGGTTCCTCTAATCTTGTTGCCTCCAGCATTGGTCGACTTCAAATCATCAACTTTTGTGCACATGGTCCTCCAAACATCTTGCGACATCGTCATCACTTTCTCCATTGTTTGTTGCTGCCTCTTCTTCATTGAATTCCTTGATCATCCTGCACAGAACATGTACCAAAATTCTACTTCATGGAAAGCCTTATGAAATTACCTTTTCAACAAGTGGTCATTGATCCCAAACGGACTCCGGATGAAGAAGTTATGGTCGTTTTACTCCGGCACTGCGCTCTGTCCCGAGACATTTCAGAACGCGCAGCGTTGAAAGATTTTACCATAACTCTTCACACCGATCTCCAAAATTCACGATTCTTGATGCGTTGGAAAGAAGGCTTGATGGAGCTTTACAATATACAATTTTCTCTCATGGTACTTCTCTGATCATGGACGAAAATCTCATCACAACAGTAGCACTTTAGGGATGATGATGATCCGATCGTACGATTTTCTTTTTGGGCATACTTCATCACCTATGGCTTGGACAAAGAAATCTCCAAGAGACATTAGCCAAAGTTGACACAGTGACATACCTTTTTCGTCTTTACTTGTTTTGAGTGTGGGCTCGATAGCGGATGCTAGGCCACTAACAAAAGTTAGCACCTACCACTAAAGAGCGGGTCTTCACGTAGCCATCAACTTGCTTGAGTGAGATTGGACTTGTCAAAGTATGAACGTTGAGAACTTCTCAATCGCTTTGTGTCTAGGGTTTTACCTGCATTCATGGACACAAACAAGAAACACAGGATATATGCAATAATGAAATTAGGGTTAGTCCAAAAAGATAGATAGATCTCCCTAGGGTTCGAGTTGCCGATCCCCGGCAACGGCGCCAGAAAAGCTTGTTGATGCTCCTTAGAGCCCCAATTTACGTACCGCAAGCACACGGATCGTGGTAGCTTTTCCCTTAGAGTACTCCCCCAAGGTTTATCAATCCGTGGTTCGGAAGCGAACCTACTAGAGTTTACCATCTAATCTATCGAACCTATCCTAAACATGAAGCGAAGATTGCATATAAACTGAACACTTGATAGATATGAATGAAGCATAAGTGTTCATCACACCCACAACCGTAGATGAGATAACACAACCAAGGAGCTAGGGCCTATCGTCTCTAGGTACAGTTCTAGTAAAAAAGGTGATCAAAACTTAGATTGCATCTCAACTAAAGGTACACGAAATCATCTCTCAGAAAGGCGGCTCGCAAGCGGCCTACTTTCCCAAGGTCGCCGGTGCAAGGTGCGTGTCGACGCCTAAGGTTTCCCAAAGCTTTACCCCAAACGCCCACCAAGTGCTCTTACTCGAAGCTCCTCCTCTTGGTGGCCGCGCAACGACTCCCATGGTACTCGCCATCGATCCTATTCCACATCATGTCGTCGCTAGAACTTTTCCCTCCGCCATGCGGTCACCACACTGGGGTAATCAACCAACTAGCTAAAACACGCTACCTCAACGTATCCGCAAGATATAGACTAATCACCAAGAATAGATCTAATCTTACTATGAACATATGGATGCATCACATATGAGAAAGAAAGCATGCATTGAAGTAGACCAAAGTCGAGACAACTAGAATAAAGAGTAGATTGATATCACCATCGTGTGTGTACATGTAACACCCGGTTTATAAAAGAACATAAACCGAGCAATCATATACGTGCCAGGATCAAGTCACACGTATATACAACAGAATGAACAGTATATCACAGCACATATCACGAATAAGACATAATAAATCGAAATACAAATGTTATTTATTACATTAATGACAAAAATTGTCTGATACAGCGGAAGCGAAGTACAAAATACGATAAAGACTCTCCGAAGCTGAAGCAGGGCACCACAGGGACGTCGACTGGGAGACGAACGCCTAGAAGTCCTCGTAGTCCTGGTAGCGCTGAGCGAACTCCCTCGCGTCGGCAGGAACTGAGCAGCAGCAGCGTAGCCAAGAGGAAAAAGTAGAGAAAAGGCAAGGGTGAGTACACAACTTGTACTCAACAAGTATAACACACACTATGAGGCTCTAGGTTGGCTGACTGACTGCATTAGCTTTTAAGTCTTGGCAAAATTTTATTAAAACTATTTACTACGAGTTGATGAATTACCATTAACCCAGTTACATAGTAATTAATCAGAATTAAACATGTTACTACTGAGAACCAAACCAACACCAAACCAAGGTAACCCCGAGAGGCACCCCCTCGTCGGAAGGAGCTAACCCCACTAATCAAAAGGAGGATCTGGGCCGCTCATAACTGTGAGCACGGCTAGTATACTAGTTTTACACTCTGCAGAGGATGCACATCTTTACCCACAAGTCGTGAGCTACGCCAGTTGTTCATCACACTTCCTTAGGTGAGATGACTAGCAAACTCACTACGAGGCCTTTACAAAGAATCTCGTTGGTAAGGAGTAACCGCGAGGGTCGGATCGGCGACTATGGAGCAGGTCTAGTGGACGTCATCGACGAGGCCACTCAGTACGAGGGACATAGAAGCTTACCACCCTTGCCCCGTCGGTAAGTTACTCCAAACCAAAAAGACCTAATTATTACGCCAAGACCGTCCCATTCCAGTCTTGTGGTAGCGCTGTTGTCCCAGGTTGTCGCTCTATGAACCGGTCCTTATGGAGAGTGGCCAACCAGGCAGTAAGCACCGTGCTGGCCCCCTAAACCATGTTTCTAACAAAACCAATTTTAATGAGAAGTGAGCCACTCAAGCCACACAGAGGGCCACTCTCAGAATTAAGTTGCATATACCATTAATCAAATTAATTGAAAAGGACCATTAAGTGTTATAGCGCGGCACCTAGCACAACTAACCAGAATGCAACCCAAAGGATATATATAAAGGATATAAAGTGGCTAGGAAAGTCCTTATAGGCATACAGAATTAAAATGCAGTATGAAAATGTATTTAAAGTGATAGGTGTTGTTCATGTTATACTTGCCTCTCTCAAAAGTTCTTCTGCTGCTCAAACTGCTCTGAAGATGGCTTCTGGTACTGGTACTGATGCTCCTCCGGTAGCTCAACGTCTACTCATGAACACATGGCCAAAACAAGGCACAACAATAAACATACAAGCAAACACTAACAAAAACTAAGAAACAGTACATCAATACATAGAAACAGCACACTAAACTAGTCTAAAACTATTCTACGCGTCACAACGATCGCGTGGATATAAAGAACGCCTAAAATTGTCCACAGCTTCATCCCCTCCGCGGCGAGACTACCGTCCCGAGCGCGCACGCCAAGGCGCCCCGCCGCCCTACAAATAGGAGCCCGTGCCCCCCTCCTCCTCCCATCTACTCCACGGCCGCCGCAACCCTAGCTCTGCCGCGTTCGCTCAGCCTCGCAGCGCAGAGCCCCTGCGCCGCTGCGGCCGCGCTGCCCTGCCGCACCCCGGACCACCTCTAGCCGCGCTACAGCACCACGTCAGGCCCAGGGACTTCCCCGAGCTCGTTTTCCCTCGGTCTCCGCCACCATCGCGCCGGATTTGCCCCTGACGTCGCCGCCGGTGAGTCTCTGCGCCGCGGCGATTCCCCGCCTCCAGTGGTTCTCCGGCTGCCCTGAATCCCATAACTTCTTCGCAGGAGTACCACGAATCGAGCCGCGGGGTCCTGACGCCCGGAGTTCCACTGCAACGACCACCCCCGAGCGCCGCCCGTGACTCGCCGCCGGTCCGCAACGCCGACGCCCTTCACGGCCTCCCAGCTCGCCCAAACCCCCTAGGTGAGCATCAGTGCCCTCTACCCCTCCTTTTGCACTAGTTGTCGAGACCATTGGGTCCTTCCCGAGCCCAGAACACCGAACGGCGTAGCGCCGCCGTGCGCAGGGCCGCCGTCGCCCTTGCCCTCCCCACTCCGGGACTTCCCGAGATCCAAGAAGACCCCAGGTGGACTACGCATGGCACGTAGTGCATCCTAGGCCAGACCGCGTGCCAATTGGAGCCCGGGAACGCCGGATTCGCGTGCTCCGACGAGCCTAGCGCCCCGCCGCCGCGAACAGGGTCGCCGGCGGTAGCACGCCGCCGCCCCCACGCGCCCGAACCGCCCTGGCCGCCCGATCTCGGATGGACGGCCACGATTAGATCCAGATCCAATCTGTTCTTAGCCATCCGATCCAGATCCAAGCGCCTAGATTCAAACATACCGCTTCAGCCCGGCTCTTTTGCTAAAGAGTCCCCCAACTTCCTTGAAATAAACCCGCCGTCCTAGCCTGTTTAAAAATAATTCCAACCAAGCCCAGTTTTTAGCACTTAGACCCCTGATCTTTTTAGATTTCGAACCCGCAGTCCAGACCCTGCGTTTTTGCGCGTTAGCCCCTGAAACTAAGGTTTAATTACGTTTAGGCTCTCGGTTTTTGCAGAAAACCCCCTGGAACTTAGTTTTTCTCACAAATAGGTCCCTGAACATTGTTTTTAGCCTAGATTTTGCGTTCTAGCTCCGTTTTAGGCGTTCTTTATATCCATGCGATCGTTGTGACGCGTAGAATAGTTTTAGACTAGTTTAGTGTGCTGTTTCTATGTATTGATGTACTGTTTCTTAGTTTTTGTTAGTGTTTGCTTGTATGTTTATTGTTGTGCCTTGTTTTGGCCATGTGTTCATGAGTAGACGTTGAGCTACCGGAGGAGCATCAGTACCAGTACCAGAAGCCATCTTCAGAGCAGTTTGAGCAGCAGAAGAACTTTTGAGAGAGGCAAGTATAACATGAACAACACCTATCACTTTAAATACATTTTCATACTGCATTTTAATTCTGTATGCCTATAAGGACTTTCCTAGCCACTTTATATCCTTTATATATATCCTTTGGGTTGCATTCTGGTTAGTTGTGCTAGGTGCCGCGCTATAACACTTAATGGTCCTTTTCAATTAATTTGATTAATGGTATATGCAACTTAATTCTGAGAGTGGCCCTCTGTGTGGCTTGAGTGGCTCACTTCTCATTAAAATTGGTTTTGTTAGAAACATGGTTTAGGGGGCCAGCACGGTGCTTACTGCCTGGTTGGCCACTCTCCATAAGGACCGGTTCATAGAGCGACAACCTGGGACAACAGCGCTACCACAAGACTGGAATGGGACGGTCTTGGCGTAATAATTAGGTCTTTTTGGTTTGGAGTAACTTACCGACGGGGCAAGGGTGGTAAGCTTCTATGTCCCTCGTACTGAGTGGCCTCGTCGATGACGCCCACTAGACCTGCTCCATAGTCGCCGATCCGACCCTCGCGGTTACTCCTTACCAACGAGATTCTTTGTAAAGGCCTCGTAGTGAGTTTGCTAGTCATCTCACCTAAGGAAGTGTGATGAACAACTGGCGTAGCTCACGACTTGTGGGTAAAGATGTGCAACCTCTGCAGAGTGTAAAACTAGTATACTAGCCGTGCTCACGGTTATGAGCGGCCCAGATCCTCCTTTTGATTAGTGGGGTTAGCTCCTTCCGACGAGGGGGTGCCTCTCGGGGTTACCTTGGTTTGGTGTTGGTTTGGTTCTCAGTAGTAACATGTTTAATTCTGATTAATTACTATGTAACTGGGTTAATGGTAATTCATCAACTCGTAGTAAATAGTTTTAATAAAATTTTGCCAAGACTTAAAAGCTAATGCAGTCAGTCAGCCAACCTAGAGCCTCATAGTGTGTGTTATACTTGTTGAGTACAAGTTGTGTACTCACCCTTGCCTTTTCTCTACTTTTTCCTCTTGGCTACGCTGCTGCTGCTCAGTTCCTGCCGACGCGAGGGAGTTCGCTCAGCGCTACCAGGACTACGAGGACTTCTAGGTGTTCGTCTCCCAGTCGACGTCCCTGTGGTGCCCTGCTTCAGCTTCGGAGAGTCTTTATCGTATTTTGTACTTCGCTTCCGCTGTATCAGACAATTTTTGTCATTAATGTAATAAATAACATTCGTATTTCGATTTATTATGTCTTATTCGTGATATGTGCTGTGATATACTGTTCATTCTGTTGTATATACGTGTGACTTGATCCTGGCACGTATATGATTGCTCGGTTTATGTTCTTTTATAAACCGGGTGTTACAGTACATACCCCGATGAATGTTGGTGGTGACTCCCGAACTCCACCATGGCACTACCTCGCAGTGAGGCCATGGCGGCTAGGGGTGGCCTAAGCCATCTCCTAGGTACCCTCGAAGACTTGCGGCGGCCGTTCGCCTCCCTCCGGTCTTGGCCCTATGTTTTTGTCGAGTTCTGGGTGGATTGATCCTGCGAGTTGAATAAGGTACGAGCTATTTATAAGCCGAGGAAGCCACCGGTCGAAGGGGAGGCCGAACCGCCTCAGAAACGGGCTAGTCCGGCCGGCCTCATGGGCCTAGGCCGGCCGACCTACCCTCTTTCGGGCCTGCCTCGGTCTCATCTTTCGCGTGTAGACTCCTCGCATCTTCTAGAGTTTATGTCCTTCACGATTGCACCCCTTTGGACATCATTATCTTGGAGATATCTTCGAGGAAAGGATAGGATAGGGAATCCTTCCTTAAATTTTTATTTGCTTTGCTTAATCCTGAAGTATCTTGATCTCATCTTTGTGGGTTTGGTCCTTTGGGCTCTCTTGGAGGATGGATGTGCATGAATGGGCTTCGAATCAACATGGGCTTTGGTCCTTCCTTTGGGCTTTGGCCTTCGTCTTTCTCCATGTTAGCGCTCGATCATGGGCCTCTTCATTTCATGCCCCAAAATAGGCCAAAAACCTGCAAAAATGAAGTTCCTCCAAAATATATGTGCAAATGTGAAAATGACCAATAATTAGGCCGGGGTTAGGATGGTTAGTGATTTTGATATTAAATTCATGCCATTATCAAGGATAAACGAGGGATAAAAGGGGTACTTAAGGAGCGCCAACAAGGATGTCGGTCGGTAGGGAGTCTATGCATTCGGTGAACGAGAACGAGTAACAAAAGTCATCTCGAAGCTCCTCTCAATCACCGCTCATATTTCCTGTCGTGAGGGTGTACCATTGCTCCGCCCTCTCTATAAGAGAGAAAGGAAATAATTTCCACCGCAAGGCTTCCTGTGTCATGCCTTGGATTACTAGACCCAAACACAGTTCCTCGAATTCTTGCAATTGCTCATAGGGATCTTCATGAATTTCTCCCGAGAAGGGTCGCTTCCGAACCAAGGCTTTAAAGCCAGGGTCGAGTTCATGGTCAGATGAGAAAGATGGTGATGGCTCAGAGAACTCGCCCATTGGGGTAGAGAGCTGTGGAAGGGATAGGTGCTCCATGGGTAGCGGGGGTAAAGGTAGAAGGAAAAAAATGAAAAAGATACGAGGGCGACTGAGTCCGAAGATAATGTAGCTGCCGTTCCCTGGCAACGACGCCAGAAAGCTTGTTGGTATTTTGTAACGTCACGAATAAAATCTGCAAGCGCACGGATACCGCTGTAGCTTTCACCCAAGAGTATTACAGGGTATCGTATCCACTAGGGAACGTGAGTACAATACCTACGGGTTCAGGCTATCCAAGGATACACACACTGGTGTAGGAGGATAGGAAAGAGAGGACTTTCTAAGATCTAGAATCTATGTTTAGAAGAAGAGATCACGTCGCCATTATACTTCGAGCTAAAGGTATCGACCGGCTTATACAAGCTGATAGTTCCAATATGTGCTCTATCCAATATCTGAACATGGAGGATTACTAAAAGGCTCGAACAGGGCTGTCACCACCTGCCGGCTACCCCTACAAACCGTGGGACTATCAGACAACTGAGTGGTATAGTCCAGCCTAGACACCACGTCTACGTCTTTCCCTACTAACTCTAGAGGCGTACAGGGTTATCCTTTTCTATCCGGAGCCCAACTCTAGAGTCAAATGCTACTCGCTAGCATACACATCAACTAATATAAGGCAGAGATGATAACTTGCGATCTAAACTCTAATTCTAAATAAGCAAAGAAAGTCTCGAACACTTACAACCGAATAAGCATCCGTCGAGGTACAAGCGGAGAAGAGCGCCGACAAGCCCGCCACATCCCCCGACTATCTCCCTCACTCTCGTAGAGGTACAATTTGGAGAAGAGCGTCGTTACCGGCGCCCCTCCTGAGTACCTCTACTCGTCTCTCCTACACTAAACACAAGCTTGAGAGGCTCTACTCTTGGTGCTGAGTGATGTGTTGTGTGTGTTGTCTCATTCTCACCCCCTCCCCTTGTATTTATAGGAGGGAGCCACCCCGGGAATGCAGCCAATCCTCCTCAAACCGCCTTCTAGAGCCAATAGGGAAGTGACACGTGGAAGCTGGAGGCGAGATGGCCTAGTGCTAGGTCGGGCGACCTCTTGGTCGGCCGACCTCTGGCCACCGCCTTTCGCCCCCAATTTTGGACACGTGACTGATGAGTGGGCCCTTAGGTCGGTTCTTGGTGACTTGGCGTGAAACTATGTCGGTTGCATGCCCTGGTGGGTCCATGGATCTTCTTGCTCGCGTCTGATTGGTCGAGGTGGAATTGCTTTAGATCGATGACGTGTCACGCATGTGGGCTGAGTTTCCCTCTCATGTGCAGCTGCCAAGTGGGCCCCTTTGGCCTTTGGGCTTGCTTGTGCTTGGCCCAGGAATTTATGCCTTGGATAATATGCTCATTACCTGCAGTTTTGGCCCAAATTCACGTGTACACATTCTCAGACCAGAATCTGTGGAATTCATCAAATAATCATCCTATGCTAACATTTATTCCTTCTGATGCTCGACTTTTGCACGATAGTTGACGGTCAAAATGGGTCGTTAGTGACCGCCAATAGCAAGACAATGTTGTGTGATCCAAGAGGAGGAAGAATTCCTACACAGAATCGGTTGGAGCAAGTGGCCGATGATAGGATGCTTGATGATCAGCCAATGCGAAGGGATCTTGAAAGGGAACCATTTCATCATCGCACAAAGCAGCCTCGTTGGTGTCCTGGAGATCCTGGAGGAAGAACAGGAATAAACCTTCAGCAAGAAGGAAGTCAAGTCTCAAGTGTGGCGTGTTAAGCCCAAAGCCGACGATGAACAAGATCCTAGTTCGTCGGCTGCAGATATTAATATGATCTTCATATTGCCGGTGGAGTTCATGGCTCCGACTGATAGTGATGAAGAACCAGGGTTAGAAGAAGCAATGGCTCAGCTTGCTTTGGAACCTGTTCTGGCTACATTTGAAAAGCCGGAAGATAATAATCATCAGCATCTGAAGGCTTTATTCATGAAGGGGTTTGTTGATGGCAAACCAATCACGAAGATGCTGGTTGATGGAGGTGCAGTAGTTAACATAATGCCATATGCTATGCTGCGCAAGCTGGGAGAAAGCACTGAAGACCTGACGAAGATGGACATGATGCTCAAGGACTTCGAAGGAGTCGTGTCTCCAGCTCTGGGGGCATTATGCGTCGACTTGACCATCGGCAGTAAGACTCTCCCTACCTCTTTCTTTGTTATTAATGGCAAAGGTTCATATAGTCTAAGGACGGGATTGGATTCATGCCAACTGTTGTATATCGTCTACGATGCATCAATGTCTTGTACAATGGATCGGCGGAACTATTGAGGTGGTTTCTGCTGATTCGTCGTTTAGTATAGCATCGGCTGAAGCTCAAACATGGAGCTACGAAAAGGTGAAGTGTCTCTCAAGTCAAACATGGGAGACATATTTTTTGAAGGTAGCCGATTACGAAGTTGAACCGATCCAAGTAGTCGGTGCCTCAGAGAGTTCCTATTGGAGGAGTTCATCGAAGATGAAGGCAAGCTGGGGCAGGGGTTTACATCGGCCGATGCATTGGAAGAGATTGATTTAGGAGATGGTGATAGACCAAGGCCGACCTTTATTAGTGCTAATTTAGATCCTGAGTATAAACAAGAGTTGATAAAATTATTAAGAGAATAGAAAGATTGTTTTGCTTGGGAGTATTATGAGATGCCTGGTTTAGATTGATCTATTGTTGAGCATCGGTTACTTATAAAACTAGGATATCGGCCATTCCAGCAGGGTGCGCGACACGTTTTCTCGAAGCCATGTTCATCAGGCAGTGTAGATAGGCTGAGTGGATATCTAATGTGGTTCCTGTGTACAAGAAAAATGGAAAGCTATGGATTTGCATTGATTTCAGGGATCTCAATAAAGCTACGCCAATGGATGGTTATCCAATGCCAATAGCCGATATGATGGTAATGCAAGATATAATCAGATATTCATGGCAGAAGAAGATATTCATAAAACTGCGTTCAGGTGTCCTGGGCACGTCGGCTTGTTTGAATGGATCATAATGACTTTTGGGTTGAAGAATGCTGGTGCCACGTATCAGAGAGCCATGAATTATATTTTCCATGAACTCATCGGGACAATTGTGGAAATTTATATTGATGATGTTGTAGTAAAATCAAGAGGGAATCACGAACATCTAGACGATTTACGCAGAGCTTTGGAATGCACTGGATCGGAGCTTGGAGGTGGAATTGGGAGGCAGGCTAGTGGTTTCGGATAAGGAGGCAGAGCACAGATTCTTTGATGAGCTAGACTTCAAGTCAGAAGATGCTCTCATTGACTTTAGGATTCTAGTTGGGATTCTCAAGAGAGAGGGGAATCAATTGGAGGGATGTAGGAAGAAACGGGCCTTCGTGCTGGCAGGATGGGCCGGTCCTAGGCCCCGCAGCTGCGGTTGTAACTTCAGAGAGATGGGCCGGTCCTGGGCCCCATAGCTACAGTTGTGACTTCAGAGAGATGGGCCGTTGGACTAGAACCTTTGGATTTACCATAGAAAAAAAGAACCTTTGGATTTATTCGATCAGATTGAAGCAAAGGCATAAAACAAAATGATGATGTCACCTTCATTCACATCATACACTTGTTAGCTACTTTAAGTCATATAAGCATTTGGTTGAGGAAGACCCCGGGTACTTTTTCAAATCCATGTCTATTGGGTACAGAACTAATCCAAGACATAACCATTATGCAGAACAAAGGGGGTAATATAACAGAACCGCCTAAATTAAACAGGCTTAAGTGCGCTAACTATCATCTTAATGATTAATCCAGTTATCATGCACTTAAAACGGTGTAACTCGGCAGTCTGTCGGTTCAAGCCCGATAAATTACGGTGATCAAGGATCGAAAAATTACGAGCACAAATGATTACAAGCACATAGAGGTTCTCAAATTTAATTACAATGTAGCACTTTGCAAATTTAGTTTAAAATAAAACTATCAGAGTTCAACATGCAGCAGAATTTAAATAGAAGTTCAGTTTAGAAACAACGGTAACTACAAAGACGTGAGGATGTCACATTGAGCCCGCCAATGTGAATCCTAGCTAGCTCCAACCAGCAGCAGCTACACCTGAAATAGGGTAACAACAAACCCTGAGTATACTAATACTCAGTCAGACTTACCCAACTATGGTATATACTTAGCCGACTCCTAAACATGCAAGCTTTTGGCTCTAGAGTTCTTTTGCTGAAAAGCTACTAATACTGGATCCTTACTTTCAATATTTTAGCTCCATTTAGCTTAACAAGTAATAGCTAGATTTGCCTGAACAACTAGAACACACACGGTTGATCACATTATCTTTTTCGAGTACCATAGTCATACCACATTTTCTCAACTTTCCACTCGCAATTCAAAACTTTACTACGATGTGACAGAGAGATCAAGGTTCTCCTAACCGAGAGAGACGGCGAATCGATCCGATTTAACCTTATATGGTGGACCTAACTCACACGACACATGCAACCCCGTCGGGCCACACACGTCAACTATTCCCATCATCACCCCGACATCTGAATCACGCCTGCCAAAACCCGGGTGAAGGGCCCCTCACGGCGAATTCCCAGAGAACCCGGAGGCGACATACAATCCAACACCCGCCATCATACCACTCCCAGAGTAGCAGGTCGTGATTCAAAGTGTCGTTGCAATTTAGGTAGTTATCTTACCGGTTTTGACTGCCTCCTACTTCCGGCATGTTGTTAGTACTGTTCAAGCCTCAATCAATGTGCCAACAACGGTACGGTCCTCAACCGACACAGGCGGAGATTTACTTTCCCTTCACTTCATATCCATAATCAAACTCATTTCCGCCCGGTCTCCATTTCTCTTTCCTCATTGGTTCATTTGCCATTAGTAACAAGGACCTATAACTCGCGAGTGACAGGAATCACCCGACTTTTACCGAATCCTAATTAAGCATTGCAGTACTAACGACCTGCACACTAATAGAGACTCATAGGTACCTATGGAAAAACATGCAAACGAGGCTTTCATACAACTCCTATAAACATAAATGCACAAATACTTAGATAAACATCGAATACTGAATGTAAGGGTTATGCTCCAGAGCTTGCCTGGGAGTAACACTAAGTTAGTGTTGGTTAGATGATACTCGCTTGGCGAGCATCTTCCTTTGGTCATGTACACCGGGATCCATCAATTTTCAAGATATGTCCACCAAACACCATCTTGTGGTTAGGTTCCATCATCACAAGCTTCATGTCGGCGCATTGTACATCTAGCATACCTAAATGAGATGCAACAATGCTGATGTATGAATGTATGGATGATGCATCAAAAAGGGCAAGCAAGACAAACACAAGGGCACTATTCATGGCATGAACAACCATATGAATGAGGGTTAATTAAACATCACACAAGTCTAGCATAGAGATAGCAACCACATCAAACATGGTACACAATTTAATTCCAGTCAATTCTATTGCAAGGCTTTTGGTTACCAATAGCATCACACAATTAGCAGGTTATAAAAAAAATAAAGTTTTTCACTTCCAAAAAGTATTACTATACTTGTATAGAAAAGCCAAGCAACATTATAAAGCAAGAAGGATTAACTATAGACTTTATTTAACTAATCAAGCAAATAGAACCAAATTATTTCCAAGTGAACCATATTCTGATCCTAATGCAAGAACATGGAAGTTAAACTGAAACCAATCAATTGCTGAAAAGGTACATGCAGCAAGGATTTAGTTAACAACAACATAACACGGAAGACTATAGCTAGGAACTAAACAAATGTAAAAACTTAACATGTAACCATGATTTAGTAACATAATTTTAAAAGCATGGTAACCTATTGATAAAGCATGCAACAAAAAACTATCAACATTTATTTATAACAGAAAGCATTTATTTTGGCCTTAGCAAGACAAGATGAGCAATTAAGGTCTACAAACATGCACATAGCTTATGGACTTGAAACTTTTACAGTGAATCATACATGCCAATATTAGGCTACTGCATAAATTTCATAATTTTTAGACAAACCTACCTGCAGATATTAAATAGACAAGCTTAATCAAGCATTAAACATGATTAAATCAATATAGCACAAAGCATTAAACAAACAGAAGGTTAAATATCTTTCCTATGTACTACATGTGAGAACAAAGCTAAATCAACTGATTTTATATTTTTATCATGCTCCTAACTTCATTTATGCATTTAACAAGCTATAAAAGCATTTATCTAGCATAAATAAAACTGCACAGCAAACTTGTCAAAACAGCACATTCCATGGTTCTATCATATAGAGCATAAAAAGATGAAGCTATCAAAACTATTTTTACATTTTTATCATTTTTCTGCTATTTTCTAAGCAATTTACAACATTTCAGCCAAACTAAACAAAAAGGAAAAAAAACATAAAAACCCCATGCCAACCGGCCTGACCGGTGGTTGCAACCGGTCAGACCGGCCCTGGGTGAAACAGGGGCGACGACGCTGCTTGGGCTGGTGAGAGTTCGCCGCCGGTGAGATTTCCGGCGACGGGGTGGGCACAGGCAGCACCAGCGCGGCCCAGTGGGGGCCCCGCACGACTGCTGGCCTGCCCCAGGTGGTCGGCGGCGTGCAGATCGGCCCGGCTATGGTAGCCGTGGTGGTGCAGCGATACTGCACATGGGTGAGGCGGGGAGATGGTGTAGGGAGGGGCGGAGAAGCAACAAAGGAGGTGAAGGGTGCTCACTGTGTCTCGAATCAGGCGGGGAAGTGACTGGAGGGAGGGAAATCGACGTCAGTGGCGAAGCTTTGGCAGAGCAGCAATGGTGGCCGGTGGTGGGGGTTCGACTCGGCCAGGATAGGACACGGCTGGGCTCAGGGAGGGACGGCGGAGGTGCGGAACGAGGCGAGGAGGGTTGGGGCGCGCTGAATCGAAGTGGAGGTTGTCGGTGCTGTGCCGGTCGTCGGTATGGGCGGTCAGACCGGTGGCCCTCTCCGGTCTGGCCGGCCACGTTCCAGCACTGACACGAGTTTAGTATTTGAGCGCCCAAAACTAAAAATTTCATATTGGAACTTCAATTTTGGCCAAAACAAAAGTTGTAGAGGAAGGAAGGATCTGCAACTTCGGTGTTGGATAAAAGTTAATTTAAGTGTGAAAGTTGGAAGAAAAATCAAGATTAAAGCTGAGCCAGGATTGAAATGAAACAAAACCAGCTTAATTAACACTAAGGATGATGTTTAAGCGATGATTAGCGACTAATGCATGAAAGTAACACCTGGGGTGTTACAGGTAACCTCATACAAATCATTTTATAATGAGAATTACTCCCTCCTTTTAAAATGCAAGATATTTTAATTTTTCCTCAATCAAATTTCCTCAGTTTTGACTAAATTTAATATAAAAAAATACACCAATATCAGCAGCATCAAATAAATTTCATTAGATTCATCATGAAATATGTTTCAATGTTATAATATATTTTACTGTGTACATTAATATAATTTTCTAAACTTTGGTCAAGATTAGAAACGTTTCGCAGTTTAGCCCAGGGTTCCACAATTAGTTTTATAATTAGACTTTATTTAGTACTTCAAAATAGTAAGATTGACGTGACAGGGACTAAAGTTTAGCCCTGAATCCAAATAGCCCCGCGGTGTGTAAATAACACTCTTAACTAAATTAGAGTCATAAAAAATACTACTATGCATCTACATTAAATAAAGGTGAATAGCAGCGAGCGCCTTATCGACAGGAGCTCCCAATTCCCAAAGATGTCGAGACTCGAGACTCCTCGATACCAAACAAACCAAAATCCCAGATGAAGCTGAAATTCGCAGGGGTGCGAGGAGGAATTTGGGATTACAAAGCAACCTCGACACGAATGTAGAGGAGATGTGTTTCTCTCCATCACAGCCTCCAAATAACCGCACTGAACTATGTGATCCAGGCTACCAGCAGTTGGAAAGAGTAAAGGAAAGTAGTAGGAAACAATCGAGCTTACCCTGTGCCGACGGGGCCGCCAATTCCGACGGTGAAGGCGCGGTCGGTGAAGGCGCGCGAGGCGAGCGGCGGCGCGCGCTTAGTGAAGTCGCCGGGGGCGTAGATGGGCTCATGGGAGTGCGGCACGAGGCTGTCGTGGGAGTGCCATACGCGACCGTCCACCTCCACCCCGACCCACGATCCCCCCGCTGCATTGCCACCGCCGTCCCTGAAACCGCAGCAAAACAAAACCGAGCTTGTGTCAGGTCCGAATAGATGTGTGGAAAATGAGAACGCGGTGGTGCGGCGCAAGAGGAGTGAGAGCACACGCGCTCGCACCCGTGGGAGTGATGGTGGTGGTGATCGTGGTCGTGGAAGTGGTGGTGGTGATCGTGAGACAGCATGGATCGGAGCTTGGAGGTGGAATTGGGAGGCAGGCTGGATGTTTCGGATAAGGAGGCGCAGTGCAGATTCTTTGATCAGCTAGACTTCAAGTCAGAAGATGCTCTCATTGACTTTAGGATTCTAGTTGGTATTCTCAAGAGAGAGGGGAAGCAATTGGAGGGAGGTAGGAAGAAACGGGCAGTCGTGCTAGAAGGATGGGCCGGTCCTGGGCCCGTCAGCTGCGGTTGTAACTTCAGAGAGATGGGCCGGTCCTGGGCCCCACAGCTGCGGTTGTGACTTCAGAGAGATGGGCCGTTGGACTAGAACCTTTGGATTTACCATAGAAAAAAGAACCTTTGGATTTATTCTATCAGATTGAAGCAAAGGCATAAAACAAAATGATGATGTCACCTTCCTTCACATCATACGCTTGTTAGGTGGATTAAGTCATATAAGGGTTTGGTTGAGGAAGACCCCCGGTACGTTTTCAAATCCATGTCTATTGGGTACAAAACTAATCCAAGACATAACCATTATGGGGAACAAAAGGGTAACCTCATACAAATCATTTTATAACGAGAATTACTCCCTCCTTTGTAAAATGCAAGATATTTTAATTTTTCCTCAATCAAATTTCCTCAGTTTTGACTAAATTTAATTAAAAAATACACCTATATCTGCAGCATCAAATAAATTTCATTAGATTCGTCATGAAATATGTTTCAATGTTATACTATATTTTACTATGTACATTAATATAGTTTTCTAAACTTTAGGGATTAGAAACGTTTCGCAGTTTAGCCTAGGGTTCTGCAATTAGTTTTATAAATAGACTTTATTTAAGACTTCAAAATAGTAAGATTGATGTGACAGGGACTAAAGTTTAGCCCTGAATCCAAACAGCCCCTCAGTGTGTAAATAACACTCTTAACTCAATTAGAGTCCTAAAAAATACTACTATGCATCTACATTAAATAAAGGTGAACAGCAGCGAACGGCTTATCGCAGGGGTGTAGAGGAGGAATTTGGGATTACAAAGCAACCTCGACACGAATGTAGAGGAGATACGTTTGTCTCCATCACAGCCTCCAAATAACCGCACTGAACTATGTGTTCCAGGCTACCAGCAGTTGGAAAGAGTAAATGAAAGTAGTAGGAAACAATCGAGCTTACCCCGTGCCGACGGGGCCGCCAATTCCAACGGTGAAGGCGGCCGGTGAAGGCGCGCGAGGCGAGCGGCGGCGCGCTTTTGGTGAAGTCGCCGGGGGAGTAGATGGGCTCGTGGGAGGGCGGCGCGAGGCCGTCGTGGGAGTGCCACATGCGACCGTCCTCCCCAACCCACGATCCCCCGTTGCATTGCCACCGCCGTCCCTGAAACCGCAGCAAAAGCAAACCAAGCTTGTGTCAGGTCAGAACAGATGTGCGGAAAACGAGAACACAACGGCATAGTGCAAGAGGAGTGAGGGCACACGCGCTCGCGCCCGTGGGAGTGATGGTGGTGGTGATCGTGGTCGTGGGAGTGGTGGTGGTGGTGGTGGTGGTGATCGTGAGACGCCATGGATCGGAGCTTGGATGTGGAATTGGGAGGCAAGCTGGAGGTTTCAGATAAGGCGGCGGAGTGCAGATTTTTTGATGAGCTAGACTTCAAGTCAGAAGATGCTCTCGTTGACTTTAGGGGGAAAAAGGCTCCTCGTGCCATCGCCGCTACTCCGTGCCATCGTCATCATGCTCCGTGCCACCGCTGCTCAGGCACCACGCCACCATGGCCCTATGCACTGCTCCTCACCACAACCGCCGCCGTGCGCCGAGGTCTGCGCTGTTCTGCGCCCCGCTCTGTGAAGCGTCATGCACGGGGCCGCCGCTGCCCGGAGCATTGCCACTCCTTGGGGGAGGGAGAGGAAAATATATTAGGGTGCTGATTGCATCACCATCGGGTCATAATACAAACAGGTGGTGATGCCGATCGAAACTATCACCAACGGGT
The DNA here is from genome assembly GCF_016808335.1 of Panicum virgatum. Lineage (NCBI taxonomy): Eukaryota > Viridiplantae > Streptophyta > Magnoliopsida > Poales > Poaceae > Panicum > Panicum virgatum. Next base: position 4,541,304 of record NC_053142.1, on the reverse strand, counting down.
TGTAGGAAGTGATGTTGAGCATCACCGCCAATTTCAAAGGGATCTGGTGGTGATTGCCCATCACTGCCGGTTCAGTTTGAATCGACGGTGATAGATTATTTGCGATGGGTTGTTGTACTAGAGTAATTTTAATCTTAGATAGTTGGATCAGGGCCATCGGATGGCTCACCTTACTCTCAAACACCATAAAACTCCGGTAAGAATAATTGATGGCAACGGTTTCCATTGTTACGACTCGGCCAGGATCGTTGCGCTCGTCAAGGATGTCCACCACGGCGATTTCACTAAGGCTGTTGGAGGGGGCCTGCCTTAGGAGGGAGCTAAAGGACCTCAATGATAGGACTTAATACCTTTAGAGTGGGGGTAATAAGTCACCGAAAGGTGAAAGCAACACATTCTTCGGTTTTTAGTTTGAAACACGTGATCCAGCCTGCTCAATCATCATGCTAATATTAGATCATGGACCCAAGAAGCAGCGTGGGCCATCAATAATCATTTAATGGTCAGTTGACAATGCAAATCCTATATATACATGGAAGAAAAATAAAAATTGATGACATTCACATGCAAATAATGTTTGAAATTAAAAGAATAATAAATCTTAAACAGAACATCCAAATTAAATTTTAAATTATATTGCTGAGTTTCTTACAACAAAATCATTAAAGCAAGACCTCACTTGACTATATTTTTATCAAGTTTTTTAAACCATTTTTATTAGGTTGGAAGACCTTTCATACAATATATTTACCTGTATACCTTTTATAAAATATATTTACCTATAATAAATTATATCCACCCGTAGAATAAAATAAGTGTGCACTTCGAAGAAATTATATGAACACACCGAACAACAATGTATATATCTAGAACAAATTAAGACAACTCATAGAACAAAATTATGTACACAGATTTCAGATAACGTCATGAATTGAACATGTGATGTATCCGTGACGATTTCAGATAATGTCATGGATTGAACATCACAGATTAAATCGATTGATGGTTTAACAAAAAAATGTTACAGATTGAAGCAATCAATAATGTTTCTTAATTGTCAAATATTGGCATTGAGCCCGCACAAGCCAGCCAAGGCCCAATGTTTGTGACAAAAATAAACGTCACAAACTTCATTACGGATTGAATAGTCAGTGACGTGGATGCTAACATGGATGCCAATATGGCTGATGACATGGATAATGACAAGGTGCTCATGATGACTTGTATGCTGACGTAGACGTTGACTTTTCATTCGTGGCACATTTATTAATTAGGCCAATTTAGAAGTGGACCACTTTTCGGCCCAAAATTTCAACCCATAAAAATAAAACAACACAAGTACATAACCCATATAAACACAACATATTACACATTTTATTACGTGCAATAAATTTTGATCCATCTCAACATATACATACAATAGCACAAGTTTTTACTTGGCGTGAAAACTTACACATTTTATTACATGTGATATTTCTTATTTTTCTATTACATTGTGGTGTGCCAGTTTGTATATGTTAATGTTACTCAAATAGTATATTGCTAAGATGCTCTTTTTATTATTTTAATATTTTTTTCTGGTAGCAACGCACATATACATATCTAGTTTTAGAAAGTTTTAGTGAAACTATAATGGCCCTGTTTGGTTTGTGCTATGCTAGGAACTGTAACAACTTTGACCGCTAATTATGGTGTCAAACAAAGTCAGTTTACAAAACTAACTCCAGAACCCCTGTGCTAGGAACCCTGAAGAATCTAATGAGGCCTTTAACCGCGTGACTAGAGGATGGTTACTGTAGCATCACTATAGCAAATCATGGATTAATTATGGTCATTAGATTCGTCACGAAAAGTTATACTCATTCCTAAAAAAATTTTGCAAATAGACTTCATTTAGTACTCCATGCATGTAAGTTTTTTTTTTAGCTTGCGTGTTCTAAGATTTGTTAGCATGAAACAAACAAGGCCAATGCTTCAGTTCTACTAGTGTCCCTTCAATAGGGCCTCCTCGGCCAGTCTCCGTTGGCGCCCAGCTCCTCCCTGACCCTAACTCCCTCCCAAGCCCAGATCCAGCCACTACCCACTCCGCTCGCAAAGTGTGGGGCAGGGGCGACGCGGTGAGCATGGTGGCCGTGGGCCTGGTGTGGGGCGCGACCAACGCGCTCATGCGCCAGGGCGCGCTCGTCTGGGACCGCCGCGCCCGCGCCTCCCCATCCAGCAGCGTCCTCCGGCAGTGGGCGGCCCTCCTCCTAACGTGGCAGAACTCGGCACCGTTCGCCGCCAACCTGTGCGCATCCACGGCCTTCTTTGCGCTCCTCGGTGCCGCTCCCATCTCCGTCGCCGTGCTCGTCACCAACGCCGTCACCTTCGCCGCCACGGCTGTCGCTGCCGCAATTCTTGGCGAGCGCGTGCGCCCCGCGCCGGCCGCGCTCGGCACCGCGCTCATCGTCCTCGGTGTCTGGGTCTGCATCTCCTAGTCCTTGAGGATCTGCTCCAGGTGAAGCATCCCAGTCAGTAGTTCTGTGAATTGACATTTAGAAGAACTGTTTTGGTTTGGTTTCTATCCTCAGTAGGAACAGGGCAATCCTGATAGTATGTTTCCCTCTGTATGTAGCCATTTGAATGAATTGTGCCCAATTTACTGGTTGGGCGCACACCATTGATCTAGATATTCGATTTGAATATAATTTTCATATGAAATTTCATTTCTGAATCCCATATGCTTTAACCTTTGGGTTAATTCGATCCGTGTCATTACAATTCTTCAAATTCAGAGAACTACTATTACTATTCGTCTATTTGGAACCATGCCATTACTATTTCATCTCTACCCTGCTCGTGCCATTTTGTACGCTTGACGCGGCTTTGGGCCCACATGCAGACCGTACGCGACGTATTCTACTGCTTTGGCAGCTCAAGCCAAGCCGAGACGACGAGCCGAGCCAAACCAGCGGAGCCGTTCCCCAAATGATATGGCCATGGTTGGCTCAGCTGAGCCGGTCAGTCCTCACTGGAACACTCGCCCCTCCCCTCTTCGACCCGACGAACTCTAGACCGGCGGCGGCGGCGGAGCAACGGCGGCGGAAGACCTCCAAGGAAGTCCGATGCAGGCGACTTGATGCGGATGGCGAGCCCCCCCTCGACGGAACCTCCCCTACTGGGGGCGCCGATGGAGGTCGACGGCGTGGACAGCAACGGCAGGCACAACAGGTAAGCCTAGATCTGTTCCCCAAACCTAACTAGACAAAGGGTGAATTGTAGGTTGTTGATTTGTTGTTGGGTTTCTCTGTCTCCTCTTTATATGTGTGAGTTGTTCTCGCTAGAGATTATGGTGGAAGGGTTTCTCACAGTCGATTCAATGGGTAGGAAAGTGTACTGTAAGGGCCATGTGATTAAGTGGGATGTCGAGATTGGCTCTTATTCACTTGATTTGCTCATGAAATGTCAGGAAAATGAAGTAAAATGGGCACCTAACCAGTCGGCTACAGTGTGGTTTTTTCACAAGAAATTGGGTGAGGACATTAGACTAATAGAAGAGTTTCACTTGCGTGACATGTTTGAAATGTATGAGGTAGAAATGTGTTGCCATGTGGTAGTAGCCATCCTTGACAATTCCAAGATTGCTGAGGTGGTACTAACTGAAGAACTAGAGCCACTGTGTATGGTGCTACCTGATGAAGGGGCACCTGCTAACCAAAAGGGAGCATCTGCATCCAAGGTGGTAGGATCAGAAGGTGCTGCAGCTGAGGAGGCAGATGCTCTAGAGACAGATTTGTTTGACAATGAGGAGGAATATGTTGGGGTAGATGATGAGCACATCTATATGCCTGTGCCACCATCTTCAGCAGCAGGCACTGAAAATGTTGCTGCTGAACCCACACCTACACCATCACAGCCTAGTTCACAAGAACCTGAATCATCTCATGCACATGCATGTCCTCAATTTAATGAAAATGGGCCTGCTGCTGAAGGAGGTGTGCCTCTTGAGGCAGAGGTCAATGATGCAGATCCACAGGAGTTGAATGTGATTCATGATCCTGATCAGCCAAATATAGAGCAGGGTGCCTTGTTTCCTGATATTGTGAGATTCAGGAAAGCAACTAGGCATTACGTTGTGCAGAGGGGTTTTGAGTTTACTGACCTCAAGACAGATAAGACCAGGTTCATTGCCAAGTGTCCTCATCAGGGATGCCCATGGCGCATACATGCTTCCCACATTTGGGATAAGAAGACAATTGAGGTAAAGTACATGTCTGATTTAGTTATGTAATTGTTTAGTTTGTTATGCTTCCAATTTCACACCTGTTTGTATTGGTTGTGCAGATAAAATTTCTTCCTGCAGAGCACAATTGTCCAACTACCAAGCTTAGGGAGAGCAAGAAGACAACTCAGGGATGGGTTGCTGATAGGTTGTCTGAATGGGTGAAGTAAAACCCCAATAAAGGTGCAAAGGATGCTAAAGAGAAGGTGGAAGGAGATTATGGCATCAAGCTTAAGTATTCAAAGGCTTGGTCAGGTTTGAAACTTGCCTTAGAACAAGTTCATGGTAAATATGAGGAGAGCTTCCAATTTTTGTTCAACTGGAAAGCACAGATGGAGATTAGTGCACCTGGTAGTGTAATTGAAATTAATTTAGAAAGGAAGAATAAGAAGATGAGGTTCAGAAGGATTTTTGTTGCATTGAAGCCAAGTGTAGATGGGTTTTTAGCTGGTTGCAGACCATACATAGGGGTTGATGCCACCAAATTGAATGGCAAATACACTGGTCAGTTGGCATCAACAACTGCAGTGGATGGACACAACTAGTTGTATCACCTAGCTTATGCAGTTTTTGACTCAGAGACAGAGGAGAACTGGACCTGGTTTATGGAACAGTTGTAGAGGGCTGTTGGGACCCCAGAGGGACTGGTCATTTGTACAGATGCCTATAAAGGACTTGAGACAGCAGTTGGTGCTGTGTTCCCAATAGCAGAGTATAGAGAATGCATGAGGCATTTGTATGGGAACTTCATGAAGTACTACCAAGGTGATGTTTTCACTGAGCATTTGTATCCAGCAGCTAGAAGCTACACTGAGGGCTTGTTCAAGTGGCATATGCAGAAAATATATAATGTTGCTCCAGATGCTATAGATTATCTTGAGGAGTTCCACTCCAGGATTTGGTACAGAAGTGGTTTCTCAGAAGCAAGCAAGTGTGATTACTTGACAAACAATGTGTCTGAGAGCTTCAATGCACAGATAAGGCATCTAAAAGGTTTGCTGCTTCATGAATTGGTTGATGGGTTGAGAGAATTGATCATGGAGAAGAGATATCTGAGGAGAAAGATAGGAGAATAGATGGAAGATGGAGTATTGCCAAATGTGATTAAGGAACTTAATGCCATAAGCATGAACCTGCAGGTTGTTAAGGTATCCAGGAGTGATGATGACATAGCAGAAGTGACTCTAATTGACAAGTGGAACAACACTAGAAGGCATTCTGTGGACCTGAAAAACCACAAATGTTCATGTAGAGAATGGCAAGTGACAGGCAAACCCTGTAGGCATGCCTTGGCATGGATTTTGTCCAACAGAGTCCTGAACATTGGGGATTATGTGCATGAGTACTACTCAGTTGCAAGGTTCAGAGCTACATATGAAGGGAGAGTTGAAGCACTACCAGACAGATCCCAGTGGCCAGTTGTGGACCATGGCTTCAAAGTGTACCCTCCTTTACTAGGTAGATCAGCAGGCAGGCCTAAGAAAGTCATGATTCGGGGATGTCTAGAGAAAAATGCAACAAAAAAGAAAGGGAGATGCAGAAGGTACAAAGAATTTGGTCACTTCTCCAAGACTTGCCAGATGCCAGTTGTTGGAGAAGATGGAGAAACTGCCACTCCAAAGAAGAGGTACACAGCTGTCTTAGTTCATGTTTTACTAATGACTACTAATCTGAAAATATTAAACTCTTTGCCTTGTGTTTATTGTAGAAAGAGACAGGTTGCTGAGGACATAGCTGGACCATCTCAGAAAAATAAGAAGATTTCCCCCAAGAAAAAGAAGACCCCAAAGAAAAAGAAGACCCCAGCCAAGGAAAAGCAAAAGCAAGCTCAAGCTGCACCTGCTCCCAGTGTTGTGAGGAGTCTAAAAGCCTGGCTGAACACTTCTGCTGGAGGATCTGGGGCCTAATTCAATGTTATGTCTTTTGTGAAGCTATGTGGCTTTTGTGATGTCTCTTGTAATGAACTTGTGCCATGGTCATGTTAATGACTTAGCTTGTGTTTAGTTCTGAACAATGTCAGGCACTCTATCTGAAGAACATGGTATTGTAATGGACATGTCGACTTTCTGTTGAGTATGTTTTATTCTGGACATGTAATGGACATGATTGTTATCTATCTATGGCATAACTCTATATGTGGCAATCTATCTGGTTGTTATTCTCATGTGCCAAAATGTTGTCCAAATTCAGCCAAAATGCTGTCCAAATTAAGCCAAAATGCTGCTAAAATGTGGGAATTAACAGACACAAGTTCACATAATTCAAAGAAACATGGAGTCACACATTGCACATAAAAGTAGGTCATATATTTACACACAACTTCAGCTGCAAGTAGGTCATCTATTTACACACCATTCAAAAGCTTCCAAAAGCATCCTAGCTCATCTACTTCCAGTTCACAAAAGCATCCTAGCTACTTCCAGTTCACTAAACCATCCTAGGTCATCTACTTGCAGTTCACAAAAGCATCCTTCCCCTCACACAACACTGCCTCACTTCCACAACACTGTCACCATCAACCCAACCACAGCAACACATGCAACAAGTACAGCTACCCAGGTCTTCTTCCTCTCACTGAGCTGCTGACTGAGCTCCCAAATCTGCATCTTCATTGCTTCAATTTTAGTTTTCAGCCCATCAAACTGGTTCTTGAGCTCAACAAACTGGTCCTTCAACTCAAACAGAGCTTGCATCCTGGCGTCTCCAATGACTTGGAGGTCGCCACATTGCTGCTTCCGTGCATCCAGCACACGCAAATAAGTCTCGTACTGATGCTCAGACCGAATCCATCCACATGTGTTTGGATCTCCCTGTCACGGTGAGCAAAACCCTAGCACGGTCAATGGCTACAAAATGGGGTCGATTCAAACACACAAATGCAACAAATTGAAGAGAACTCACCCTCACGTTGTTAGGGCACTTGAAAAACATCTGATTGAACGTCTTTGGCTGCTTGCTGCGGATACAGATCAGGCGGCATCCACAGTTGGGGCAGTCCTCCAGCCGGAGCCGGTTCCCCTAGCTCCCGAACACGGACCGGCCCGAAGCGGTGGAACCCTCACTCATGCTGGGCTTCACACCGGTGCCGGAGAAGAAGGAAAGGCAGCGGCAGCGATGGCGACGGCGGTGGCGAGGGGCGGCGCCGTACGCGAGGGGCAGCGCAGTCGGTCAACGAAGGAGAATGGATGAGGCCGCTCTCCCTTGGCTCGTTCTTAGCCAGCGGCACCTTGAGCCATACGGTCTGCAAGTGGGCCCTAAGCAGTAGAATATGTCGCGTACGGTCTGCATGTGGGCCCAAAGCCGCGTCAAGCGTACAAAATGGCACAAGCCGGGTACAGATGAAATAGTAATGGCATGGTTCCAAATAGATGAATAGTAATGGTAGTTCTCTTGGATCGAATTAACCCTTAGCCTTTAGGTGATTTGAACCTAACAGTACGTCACCATTCATTACTGGAGGGTAGATATGCAACTGCACAAATCTCTGTAGTCTTATTTTCTGATCTTCTTCAGACTTGAGATGATTTATTGGAAACCTGGTGATACTTTTACCTGCAGTTCTTATGCTTGTGGCTGGTGTTTGCCCTGTAAGTCAAAACTGTGGTCTCATTCTCATCCTTTTTAAGGTCTTACATTTTATAGTTTTCAAGGTGAAAAATCCCAGCCAATAGTGTTCTCTGTTCTGTGAGGTGACATTAGAAGGATGTACTGCCATTGCCTTGTTTCCTCTGCAACTTCAGGCAAAATTCTTTGATTTTCCTCTTTTTCCCTGTATTTTGGCATTCAAATGTATTCTGCCCAGTTTGTTACTTGGAGCGGCATCACTTCATTAGGTAGACGATCTGAATCCAACATTCATATGCAATTTCATTACCGAATCTAATTGTATTTTTTTTATCTGAATCTAATATTACACCTTCATACTTGAAAACACCATACCTTTACTTACTCATAAGTTCCCATTCTTCTTCAGATGATCGATGTAACGGCCCGGTCCGGGATAATGGCTAAGATCTACTCTACACATTGAGTAAACCACACCTGCTAAATAACTCTCTTGCGCCTTCGTCCTCGCTTCGCGCAAAAGGTTCGAACTGGATTTACTAGCTTCCCAGGGACCGACTACACTACTACAAAAACAGCCTTTTGTCCTGGTTCCATATGGCCATTTGTCCCGGTTTTGGAACCGGGATTCGGCCGCTGGGACAAAAGCGCTAGAGGCTTTTGTCCCGGGTGGTAGAACCGGGACAAAATGTCCCTCGCGCTAAAAAATATTTGCGCCCTGCGGGATTGGAACCCAAGACCTATTGCCTAGCACATGGCTTCCTTGCCAACTCAACTAAGTAGTACATGTGACTCAGTAAAGAATAACTCTCTTTTGAACTATCACGTGGAGGGGCCTTTTTTCCGGGTTGGTAACACCAACCGGGACAAAAGTGTCCTTTTATCCGGGTTGGTACCACCAACCGGGATAAAAGGGTCACCCTTTTGTCCGGGTTGGTACCACCAACCGGAATAAAAGGGTCACCCTTTTGTCCCGGTTGGTGTTACCAACGGGGATAAAAGGGGTTGGACCTTTTGTCCCGGGTGGAGCCACCAACCCGGACAAAAGGCGGTGGAGCCACCAACCGGGACAAAAGGGGGGCCTTTTGTCCGGGTTGGTGGCTCCACCTGGGACAAAAGGCCCCTGTCCCCCCCCCCCCCCCCCGCTGGCCCGGCTAGCCTTTGGACCCGGGACAAAAGCCACCTTTTGTCCCGGGCCCAAAGGTAACCGGGATAAATGACTTGGAACAAAGGTCTATTCTGTAGTAGTGCTATTTAAGCTGGTTCGATTCCCTCTCCGTTTCCAGTTTGGGAGTAATGAGCTGAGCCCCGTGGTGCTACAGTCGCTCGTGCTACAGTAACCCGCGCGGCCCAGACGGCCCGTGGGCCGTGACAATCGATTGGGAACACGGTGCAGCTTGTTGACCTGTAATTCTTATGTTTGTACCTGGTGCTTGCCCTGTACGAACAAAATTTTCAAGGTGTTGGGGGCATGGATCACCAGAAGCTACAAGAATGTTTTAAGAAAGTGCATCAGACAATGAACTCGGTAACAACGTACATGCTCTTCAGATACAAGAAACCACATATATTCGACTAGATTTTTGTGCTTATCAGGTTTGTGCCTAGCTAGCATTGAAACAAAGTGTTGGTAGGTAGGAGTGTAGGACCTTACGGAAGAGGTCATGGAGGCTATACACAGCACTCGAACTCATCATGCTTGCTAATACTCGTCTATTTTTTTAACCAACCAACGAGAAAAGAGGTGAAACCGAATAGCTGACACTAACCAAATCACTTTTACAGTTTTACTACATGTCTACACCATCACGGCACTCCCTATTGCAGTGACAAGAACCTTGAGCGTGTGCCATGATTTATTATTTCTTGATAATTGACTTGTAGCACACGTTCTGTCATGTGATTTCAAGTGCAAATTCAAGAATAGATGCGGGTACGAATATGATAGATGTGCTCAGATTTTCGATCTTCTTGAATAAAATGTGGTTCCAGTGCATTCAAGGAATGGTTTCGTATAGAAACAAGATTTCCAAATACATGGCGTACATAGTTGTCTTTTTGGTTGTTTGAATGGGCATAATTTGGTTAGGGTTTTGATTTATGCATGCCTTATTGATTTATGCCATGATGACTTGATGTTAAACTTCAGTTTGCAGTATATGGGAATTCAGAAAGGAATGTTCTTTCTAGGCAGGCATGGGCACAAAGATAAGAGTAGTCTTTGCAATTCTAAGCTTTTTGAACCAAATGGTTAGAACAGCTTTGGTGCTAATTCTACATTTCTAGATTTGTTTTGCATAGAAATAAGAGTAGCAAATTTCATTTGCATGCTTATCTTTTGTTGGTGTCACCTTGTTGATCTGAGGATCCATGTTCAGGTTTCCTTGCTTTTCTTTTTGTTGTAGCCACCTTGTTGGTTTGAAGACTCATGTTCAAGGTATATGCAAAGTGGAAAATCCATGTTATGCAGATCTGTGGGCGTTCTATTTTACCAATTGATCATTGAAAAGTAAATTTGGTGTTGCCAAAGTTATGTATCTTGTGTCACTTACCATGGCCATTTGTGTGGGCCTCTGGTGAATGCAAAGAACTGGTTGGAATACAGAAATGTAACATGCTGAGACAGTAGATTCTTTTTTATATGCGCAACCAAATGTATTTTATTTTACTGCATGATTATTATTGATGCCCATGTAAAAGAAGTGTTGTAAAATGGTGCTCTAAAAAGTAAAACAAAATAATTTTTTTCCTAAATAACAGGATATTTGGGAGTGGTTGTGAGATTGAAGCTTGTCTTGATGATGCAGATCACGTTGGCAGCCCTGCCCTTGGGTTTGAAAAACATTCGGTACAAAAGAAGCGAGTTTTTATTTTCTCAATGAATTACTTTTTTTTTGAAGTGGAATAACATGTCGCCCACATTTTTAAACTTATCTACTTCTTAACATGCCATCCATACCAATATATTTTGACATTTTCATTATTCTGTTGATTGTATTGTTTTATTTAACATTTTTATTGTTCTGGGATGTGTTATGATACAGGAAAATGCAACTGTTTCTCTAATATTTTTCATAGATTTCCCCATATATTTTGATTCTTCGCATCCTGCCGCTGCATTGTTCATATACTGTATTTGTAAGGTACATAGGATCCATGACTGAAACTTTAAAACCAAGGTACAGTATGGTACATATATATATATATATATATATATAGGACTTGTACTGAAAAGAAATTAAATAACACATCTACTCATGTTTTTAAATTATGTCAATAAACCGATATGGCTAGGCACAAACATGAGGGCACCTCTATTATTTATTTACACGAATATTCAATTCTCCTTCATTGTACTACTGCCTTTGTTAAGCTCTCTGATCATACAAGGAGTATACACAAATGACTCATATATGTCATTTGTATAGTTATGATAGTAACTCTTTGGACGTGAGTTGCCAAGATACTGAGCCTTCGACGTGTTCAAATGATAGGCCACCACTCTAAAGTGGTCAGCCAAAAAGACAACTCCCTTATAAGGGTGGAATCCAAGAATATCAAAGCCTGCACCATAGTATTCCTCATCAGTTGATCCAGCTTCAATTGTAAAAATATCATCATTGTCCGAGTCCCAGTCCAAACTCTCTTGCATAGATTCAGAAGCATTATCAGGGTCATGCACATCATGCACAATCCAAGGTGCATCCACCTGTTTGCCATATCTTACATGATGGGCAAGGTGTGTAAGATCATCTTCACACTTCAAGATCCACTCCATCTTTCCGCATGATTCATTGAGGATCCAAACCCGTAATTGGCAGTCTTGAACTATCCCAAAGTACACACCTTTCTCTAGTATCCCTAGATACGGTTTATAAGATGTGTATGTGTTCTTCTTAATGTCTCTTGGCGTTTTAATTACTTGGTAATTACCCTTCAACAACGAAATCCTGAAAATATATATCGTCACCACATATAGTCAGGTCACCACGTAAATTGTTGATTTATGGTCCCTTTACAATTGAAGTAATGAAGCTAAGAAAACTAATTATATAAAAGCGCACAAGAAATGTTAAGAACACCAGCTAAAACTCAGCTGGCACCTAATTAACTAGTTGCAGTCCAAATAAAATTAGTATGTGGTCACATATAGATAAAAGGGAACGTATCAGGTGCAACCAACCTCTCCGTGCAAACTATGTTCCCTAGATAAAAAAACATTAAAAATGATGTGGCTTGTTCTTTAAGAAATCTTCAATGCATACTGTATTACCTCTACTAGTGAGAATTTCGCACACTTCGACAAAGTAATACGTGTATGTGGTAGCATCAGTTTTTACCTCGCAACCAAAGAACCTCGGCAGTGTACATACAACCCTCCTTGCCAGTAGGCAGCATAGCGCTGGCGTGGCCCCCTCCACGTTGGTTTCGGTTGATCCAACCGCATGTCTTGGACGGTCGCCACCGACTCGCCTTGGCGGACAAAGGCCCTCTTCTCCCACCGGCTAGTCCTCGACGAGAACACCTCCAACATCCATGGCATGGCTCGTCAACAACCTCATCCGCGGAAGGAAGCTGCTGTTGCTGCTGCAACCCTTCCTGCTCGTCCTCCTCCTCCTCCTCAGTGACGTCTAATGAGAACTGTTGTAGCCAATCATCGAGGCCGAACGGGGCATCATCTACCCCGTGCAGACGCACCTCCATTGCACGCCGCTCATTTCTCACCTTGTCGCAGCCTGGGGTTTCTGGCTGTGGCCACTCCAGCTCGGCGGGGATCAAGAGGATCTCATAGTGCGTCGACATTGCCGGATCACAGGTGAGGTATGCGCTAGCGTAGTCGCGCCATCTGCCCCCCAAGTCCCACGGTGGCGCCACTAGTGCCCACCTCTTCGTCGCGGGGTTGCACACGCAGAGCTGGCTGCCATGGTTCATGTCGGAAAGCACGAGTCCCCGGCAGTGGTCCAGCACAAAGCACCAGTCCCGGTGGCCGTTGGGCAGGAAGCCGAGCATGGCGTCGATCTGGCCGGAGCTCACGGACGATGATGGCCGGGAAAAGGGGCGGGCGAAGAGGTGCGGCCGGCAGTGGTCGATGTAGTTGACGAAGACGCCGTGCACATAATGTGGGAGAAGCTTGCGGTGCGGGAGCAGCAGCTCGCGGGCGTCCACGACGGCGCGCCACGCCTTGCAGACGCTCTGGGCCTCGGCGAGGCTCCGCGCCGGCAAGCGGCGGAAGACGTTGGCGAGGGCATCATTGTGGAGCGCTGCCACTTCTGTCGTCGTCGTCTCCATGCTGGATGGGTGTGTGCTAGAGTGCTGTGCGACGACCGTGTAACAAGGTGGGGAGGTGGTGGTTCTTATTATACGATAGATAGATGTAAGGTAGACAGCTGTTGTTGGGTGATCCGAGGGCAAATTATTGAGCTGGCTTAGGGGTGCCAATGGGTGACCCTTAGGGGCACCTCCAACCCTCTTTAGTTTAAAGTTTTATATTATTTTTTCAAAATAATATTATATTTTGAAAAACTAGTATAATATTTTGAACTAAAGAGAATTGTAGGTGCACCTAAGAGTTATTTATTTGCACCCCTAAGCTGGCTAGCTAAGTCAACGGAAGCAAACTTGACCGCCGCGAAAAGAAAACGGCCGCCAAGTCACAAGATGCCTACCGTAACATAATTATATACTCCCTCCGTATATGATTTATAAGTCGTTTAGGATATGATTGTGCATACCAAGGAGTAGTTGGGGTTATTTTTCCCTGTTTGCCCGTATTAAATAGGGTGATGGGTGCACTGCAAACATCAAAATGCATACAGCGTGATTGGTTTATGCAGCTTGTCCCGATGCTAGTGGGCGCTGGTTCGATTCGTGGCGGCCCATAGTTTTTTTTTTTGCCTTTCAGCAGGTTTTTGCATGGCGCGCTGCGAGGCTGGCGCGATGGCGCGTTTTTTTTCTTGTTGCACGGCGCTTGCGGATTGGATGCATGGGCATGGCGGTGTTTTTTTCGTTCGTTTTCGCGTCGCGCACGGTGTGTTTTTTTGCCGGGGACGTTTTCCGCTCGTTTTTGCCGCGCGAGCTCCTGCAACTCCAGCGTCATGGAGTCCGGCGCGAGCACCTCCTGGGACTCCTCCAGGTCGCGAGCGACTCCTCCATGGCGCGCTCGAGTGACGAAGGGCAGGCGACGCGGTCACTACTGGGAAAACAGTGCGTTCCTCCTTTACCATCTCACCTGCACAACAGTTTTGATCGAGAAGGAGATATTTTCCTTTTCAAGTAATCCATGGATGAGTCTAAGGTACCACCAACCGGTACCTAAGACTCTTAAGGTACCGGTTAGTAACATCAACCGGTACCTAAGGCTCGTCTATAGGTACCGGTTGGTGGCACCACCCGGTACTAATGTAAAAATTACCACCCGGTACGTACCTAAGGCTCATTTATAAATTCCATTCACCCCAAAAGTACCGGTAGCATAGGTACCGGTTCATCTCCATACTGGTACTTTTGGGGTAGACTTAAGGCTTATTTTATAGTAGTGGGTGCTAGAGGAGGAGACAATGGCGGGGGAGCAGAAGGCGGCGATGCGATGCCGCAGCCTTGCACGCGAGTTAACGCGCCGTCCCCGGTACCCGAAGCAACGATATTAACGCGCACGGGAGTCGAGCGGAGCCGCGGAGGGGTATAGTTGTCCAAAACAACGACTCGGACGCCAAAACGACATCTTTGCGCTACTTGAGTCCGGCGCCAGAACGACTAGTAAATCGTATACGGAGGGAGTATAGCATATATACTACATCTATCACGCAGAGACTGTTCGTTTAGCCTTCAAATTTTGTCCCACGTTTATATTGTAGTAAAGTCTATCTAATTAAAGCAATATCAAATACCAAGAAAGAATTGCATTGGAAAGGGCATGGAGCCAATCAAATGTTTAAATAGGATGCACAGCTGATTTGTCTGTCGTAGGGCCAGCCGTCGGCGAGGCCAAGGATTGCGTGTTCCCGAGGAGCCTGTGGAGCTCAACGACGAGCGAGGGACTCCTCCTGCTGCCCTTGAATAGGAAGGAATGCGAGAGCGCCGCTGCCGCCAGATCTCCTTGCTCTGGCCACCTCTGCCCCTCCAGCCACAGATCGCGCTCCCCTCGGCTCACCCTCTCCATCCATCCCTCCCATGGCCTCCCTAGCGGTGCGTGTAGGGAGATCGGGGAGGATGACCTAGCCACCCACACGACCATCCGCTGCCACCACCGCCAGTGACCACTCCGGTCCCGGCGGCCACTCTGGTCCCAGCGGCCACAGTTCCACCTCTCCCCCGGCTGCCCTGGTCCGGCCTCACCTCCGAGCCGCCGTACGACCGTCGTCCACCCTCCCCTGCGTGCTGCCGCCGTCCGCCATGCCCATCTTGGTGTTCGACGATGACGACGACCCCCTCGACGACATGGCTCGGCCTCCCAACCCCGACCCCCCATCGGCCACCTGCGGCTCGCCGGAGCACCTCTGCTTCGATTCGCCACCGTCGCCGTCCACCTGCCCGCCGGCAGCCACTTCGGCGCCGGCGGCCACCACATCCTCAACTGCTCCAGCGCCGGGTGCCTTCTCCCCCCACCACACCCTCGATGGCTCGCCCATGCTGATGGCCACCCTAGCCCCGGCGACCTCCTCCTCCTCGCCGACGGGCACTCCTCTCCCCTCCCCCGAGCGTGGAGCTCTCTCCCCGGACGCGGCTCCATTTTTCCCTAGCGGCCACTTTGACGGCCGGGGGAAGCAGCTCCGATGGAGAGACGACACCCCACCCCCTCTCCAACGACGATGGCTCCCCATCCTACCGCGACATCCTGCTGCGGCAACCGAGGGCGACCACCCCTACCTCAGCACCGGCGGCGACATAGGTCGACATGCCGGCTCCGATGCCCACTTTCCGCTCCATCGTGGTCCTGCCTCCACGTGGCGAGGGTGGGCACCGCAAGCGTCGTCATCGGCGGGGCCGCCGGCTACCCTCTCCGCGCACCCTGGATGAACAAGTGTTCCCGGCGTAGCAACCGCCGGCGCGGAATGACGGAGCTAGTCGTCGGCCTCCAGCATCACGACCACCCCTACAAGGCTGGTCGGGCTGCCCCAAGCCATGTCTAGGGTCAGGCTGCGCATCGCCCTCCTCGCGTCGACCCTGATGGCTAGCAACGAGTTGAGAGGCGGCGCGCGCATCCTCGGACCATCGGGAGCGGCCTCCTCGGCCGGAAGTGCTGCCGCGGCGATGCTTTCCCAAGGTGCTCGATGGATGATGCTTGAACTGCCTTTCCTTCAAGCATCGGGTTGCTTCGTGTCGTTAGCCATCGCGATGCCTACACTGCCACGGCCTTCGGCACCGTGCCAAGGATTGCTTGCGGCCTCATCACCCGCCACTTCGCTTGGGCCAGCCTCAGCTGGACGGTCGTGTCGCTCCTGCTGGGTTTGGGCATGGTCGTGATCGCCCTCCGGTCTCGGACGATCGGCCGTTGCCGACGACTGCTGCTGCTGATGGTGGCCTTGACCTCACGCTCTCCGCCACCGATACCTTGGCCGTGGTTGCTTTGGCTGCGGCCAAGTCAGCGATCATGGATGTGCTTCGCATCGAGGAGGACGACTTCACCCTCGGGCCTGCCTTCCCTGAGCTGTTCGTGGCCACCTTCCGGTCTCAGGAGTTTCGAGATCGGGCTTCGGCGGCGAGTGTTTCCCAGGAGAGGCCATCGCTATCTGGTGGTCTGCTGGGGCACTCTGGGGCTGCCACACCCGTGACGCCTATGGAGGTGCCACCATTGGTTGAGGTGGTCCCGGCTGTGGAGGGCTGTGGAGGTGCCACCATCGGCCCAGATTGTGGTGCCGGCTTCTAAGGAGGCAACCGGCACCGTCGGAGCATCGGAGGACGGCAATTCCGCGGCCTTGGAGGACTTCATCAGCAGAGTTATGAAGAATATTCCGCCGTCTCTTGTGGACAAGCCGCCTCGTCGCCGTCGAGTTGACCTTGTCCTCGTCGACGCGCCTCCTCAGCTGCCTTCATCTGAGGCATATGGCCTTAGCCGAAGCCATCACCAAGCCTTGGACCCTCTCTTGGCCATCAAGCCGGCAAAGCGAGGGGCGGTGCTCCTGATGCGCCGACTCGATGAGGTTGGCGCGCCTCTGCCCTTGGTGGCTTCGGCAGAGCAAGCGGTGGAGAAATTCTTTCGCGAAGGACCTCCGGCGGACCACATGGACGCATTGCAGGACATATTTCCGATGTTGAAGAACAAGAGCCAGAGCTCTCCATCCGTGGGATGGAGCGTTAACTGAAGGCTACGCTTAGAGCCAGTCGTTTAGATTGGGCGGAATGTAAGTAGTTCATGTTGGAGTTTATCTTTCGGGTTGTGTTCAACTGGCTTGCCGGCTTGTGTCCATCTGGAGTCTGTTCCATTTGGGTTGTAACCGAACACTGTACCAATTTCTTCTTCGTCTTAATACAATGATACGATGCGCGCGTATTCGAGAAAAAAATATAATGTTTAAATAGATGTTACTTTTCTGGTTCCAATATATTTGCATGTATTGAGAATCTACGGAACTAAATAAATGGCACGGTCTTCAATCACAACTGCTATAGTTAATTAGGGGTAACATGGTCATTTTTTAGTATTAGTAATATATCTGAAATTTTCTAAACGAACAGTCTTTGCGGGACAGAGGGAGAACATAATAGTCCATATACCAGTTACGATGGTCTTTATTAGGCTTAATCATATTTTTGATTATGTACTTTTTCTCCGTGTTCCAAAATGTATGATGTTTTAGTTTTAAAGTTAGACCTATGTAAACTAAACTTTTAGAAAAATACACAAACATCTATAACATCAAATTACTTAATCATTCATGAAATATATCTTGACACTATCATTATTCGGTATTTAGATGTTAACCTGTCATTATGAACAATAACCTAAAGCAATCCTGTAAATTTGCTTATATAACAGATCAAGGGAAAAATTCTAGAAAACCACCATCCAAGGAGAAAAACATTATTCTAACATTACGAGAAAAATTTGGAACATCAAAGATTATAAAAAGTAAACATATTCATATTAGATCTTATCTTGTTGAGTTAATTATAATCATCACAAGGATTCATACAGATTTGAAAACTATTCCATGGTATAGAAAAAGATAACTTAATGTTTTGAAATGAAACATCTCATTCTGCCTAGCCAAAGAAACATATGTTTATAGGTGTGCACTGACTATACTAGTCACATCTTTATATCCCCGTGCACAGCATTATATCCCCGTACATGGAAGAACCAGCAGATGTGTCTAAATATGGACATATCTATTGTAGCTAGAAATGGAACATATAATAAATGGTACCCACAGGCCACAGCTACTGATAATGGCCCATGCATTGTCACACAGCACACATGTCTACAACATAGTCATGTGTGTTGTGGGTCGTTGAAAGGGATTTGAAATGGGCTGGATGGACAGATGACTAAGCAGGGCTTTTGAGGGGGCCAGGGGGCTGCCGGACCTGGGAATTAATTCATTATCTTTATAGGTCAGCTGTGGAAAAATATGGTCATTATTAAAAATGGTGGTTGTTGTTTTCCTTCATAGTCAACGACCACATGGTATATTGTTGTTAATAAAAAAGATTTTTTATATACTCGTTAATTCTTTTTGCAAGAAATCCTTCAACAAATATGGACGGCCACACTTCTTTGTTGATTAATAACTTGAATTGACCATATTTCACTTTTTAAAATCTCCGACTAAGCCTTTTAGCTGCCAGCCTTGGCAGCAGCTAAGGAAAGCTATAGCCAGCTATAGCCTACAGCTAAGCCAATTAGCTATTTTGAAAAATTTGGAAATAAACACCTTTGTCATACAGGAATACACGACCATAACATCCAGTACTGGAGACCAAGATCATAAAGGTACTTAAAAGTTAACATATCCACCAATCATTACAAGATAGAGAACACATGACAACATAAGCATTTCATAGTGCATACATCACACTTGCCCACAGGAACATTGCTTCTGTCCAGGACTATTAGGCCTCCTCCATCGGCGGTCTCTTATGCTAGCTCATAGAATTTTCTATTCGATGAACAGTGCCAGACAGTGGTAAAATGAAGCGATTGGCGTGCTGCCGAGCGCTAGCTCGCTCGCCTCCCGAGACGCTCCCTCTCTTAGCAAAAGTCACTGTGCCGATTTCGGTCCTGTAGCTATGAGCTATGATAGCTCTAGCCGTTGGACACGGCCTTAGCAAAAGAACAACATAGAGTTCAGATCAGTCGTCAGGAGCTTGGCTGGGACATGGCTGTTAGCTTGATCTCACCTTACATCCTTACTACTTATATTCCATTCCATCACAGACCAGTGCATAGGGCATGCCTCGTCATAGCGGTTAGTACCATTGGATTAACAGCCACAACACACCTTTCTGTTTTGAAACAGAAACTTTTGGGCCCTCGCTGTCCAGGATCATAGGCTTTCCCGTAAACCCATGCCGGCTAAGTGTTCTCTGAACACATTGGGTGGTAAGCCTTTTGTGAGTGGATCCGCTAACATCTTCTTTGTGCTCATATACTGAAGACTAATGGTATGATCCTGGATTTGCTCTTTAACAACATAAAACTTAATGTTAATGTGTTTGGCAGCACCACTTGACTTGTTGTTGTGAGCGTAAAATACTGCAGGCTCATTGTCGCAGTACATCTTTAGTGGTTTTTCTATGCTATCGACCACTCTCAACTTGGGTATAAATTTCTTTAGCCATTTAACCTGCCCCGAAGCCTCATAACATGCCACAAATTCAGCATACATTGTAAATGATGCAGTGACTGTCTATTTGGAGCTTTTCCATGATATAGCTCCACTTGCGAGAGTGAACACATAACCTGACGTGGATTTTCTATCATCTATATCTCCCTCAAAGTCTAAGTCTGAATAACCCTCTATCTCTAGGGAATCAGATCTTCTATATGTCAGCATGGGGCCTTTCGTGCCTTGCACATAACACAAAGATTTCTTAACCATTTTCCAGTGTTCTATCCCTGGATTACTTTGAAATCTGCCATGTACTCTGATAACAAACGCAAAGTCAGGGCATGTACATACTTGAGCATATTGTAAGCTTCCGATAGCAGAAGCATATGGTACCGCTTTCACCTGATCGATCTCATATTGGTTTCTGGGATACTGAAATTTCCCAAAACTATCACCCTTGACAATAGGAGCAGGTGTTGGCTTACTCGTATGCATACCGTACTTCTTTAGTACCTTTTCTAGGTGTGCTTTCTGCGATAATCATAAAACCTCTTTTCTTCTATCTCGGTGAATCTCAATTCCTAGAACGAATGATGCTTCACCAAGATCTTTCATATCGAATTTTGAGGACAAAATTTTTTTTTATCCCCAGTAGCAGATCAATATCACTGCTAGCAAGTAGAATATCGTCAACATACAGGATAAGGAAAATAAATTTTTCATTATTAAACTTTGCATAAACGCAATTGTCCTCCTCATTTTCTTTAAATCCAAACTTCCTTATAGTTTCATCAAACCTTAAATACCACAGTCTGGAGGCTTGCTTTAGTCTATAAATAGGTTTCTTTAGGTGGCATCCCATTCTTTCTTTTTCTTGCATGACAAAACCTTTCGGCTGTGCCATGTAGATATTCTCATAAAGATCCCCATTTAGGAATGCCGTCTTCACATCCATTTGATGCAACTCTTAGTCATAGTGTGCCACTAATGCCATTATGATTCTGAAAGAATACTTACATGAGATAGGAGAAAATATGTCATTATAATCTATTCCTTCTCTCTGGGTAAAACCTTTCACCACAAGTTGCGCTTTATATCTTTCTATATTCCCTCTAGAGTCATATTTTATCTTGTAGACCCATTTGCAGCCTACTATCTTAGCTCCTTTGGGAATTTCTTCTAAATCCCAAATATCATTGGTACTCATTGACTTTATCTCATCTTTCATGGCCTCAAACCATTCAGATGAGTGAGCGCTTCTCATGGCTTCTTCAAATGAAGTGGGATCACCCTCCATTTAAATTTCCTCGCTACTATAGACTTTATAGTCGTTAGAAATGGCTGGCTTTCTTACTCTTTGATACCTTCTGGGGGCCTCAACTATCGGCACTTCTTCTACTTGGGGCTACTATTGCTCCCCCTCATCTGCAGCAATTGGTTCTATCGGATCCTAAAGGATAGGTTCCTCATTCTGATTTCTTGCCACAACTATAGAACTAACAACAGGTGCTAGCACTACAGCATCTTGCACTGTTGGTGTCACAGCAACAGATAACGTGAAAAATGGCTCCTGAATCATCGGAGTAGGCACAAAGACCCGCTTCTCCTCAAGATCAATTTTCCGCGCTACCATGCTCCCCCTGACCATCTTATCCTCCAAAAAGACATCATGTCTCATTTCTACAAACTTTGTGTATCTATCTGGATAATAGAAACGATAAACTTTTGACTTTTCTGGATAGCCAATGAAATGACAACTTACTATCTTGGGATCTAGCTTCCCAATATTTGGGTTAAACACTTTCAATTCAGCTGGACAACCCCACACATGTAAATAATTTAATGTGATTTTTCTCCCTGTCCATAACTCATACGGTGTTTTAGGCATCGACTTACTTGATCACGATTAAGAATATGAATGGCGGTTTCTAACGCCTCCATCCACAAATTAATCGGTAACGTGGAGTAACTCATCATACTTCTCACCATATCCGTTAAGTTATGGTTACGCCTTTCAGCTACTCCATTCTGCTGAGGCTCACCCGGTGTAGAATACTGGGCAACTATTCTATTTTCCTATAGGAACCTTGCAAAAGGTCTAGGAACTTGACCATATGGGGTATGCCAACCGTAGTACTCACCTCCACGGTCGGATCTTACTATTTTAATCTTTAGGTCATGCTGATTTTCTACCTCAGCCTTGAATATTTTGAATTTATCCAACGCTTCTGATCTTTCTTTAATTGGATAAATGCAGCCATAATGTGAATAATTATCTGTAAATGTTATGAATGAATCATAACCATCCACATTCTTTATGGGAAATGGACCACAGATGTCTGTGTGTACTATCTCCAAAACCCCTACACTGCGTTTGGCTCCTTTCTTTATTTGCTTAACATACTTTCCCTTAATGCAATCGATGTAATATTCTATATCTGAAAATTTTAAAGGATGGAGAATATTTTCTTTAATCAATCTCTCAATTCTCCCCCTCAAAATATGGCCTAAATGACAGTGCCATAATTTTGCTGACGTCTTGCTATCGCATCGCTTGCGTTTATTCTTTTCATTCATAGACGTGGAAGACTCACTATTGCACGCAATATTTCTTTCATTGCATACAACATTCTGATTCTCATGCATGGACAGCATATAATGTTTGTCTCGTCGGAAGGCGAGACCAACACACTTATTATTAAACTTAATCTCACACTGTTCTTTGCCAAAATGGTAATCAAAACCATCGTCTGCCAAACATAAGACTGAAATTAAGTTTCTAGACAAAGAGAGTACATAAAAAACATTATGCAACTGAAGTTTAAAGCCATTATCTAATTCTAATGTAAGATCTCCTATCGCTTCAGCGTCGGCTTTAACTCCATTGGCAACCTTAAGACATCTTTCTCCTCTTTGTAGGGTCCTCCTCGTACTTATACCCTGTAAAGAATTGGCAACATGAACAGCTGCACCTGAGTCAATCCACCAAGTAGATCTAGCATAACTTAAATACAGGGTTTCATCTATGAATGTAATAATGTCCTCACCTTTCTTCAATAAGTATTTCAGGAACTCTGGGCAATCTTTCTTTCTGTGAAATTTTGAGTGGCACCACAGGCATTCATCCTTTTCTGCCTATTATTGATCTTTCTTTGGATCCTTGACAGGTGGCTTAGAAGAGGAGCCTCTGTTCCACTGAGGTTTCCCTTGTGGTCTGGCATTCTTATCATGAAAGCCCTTTCTTTTGTTGTGCATCACATGGTTGAGGGTGTCACCATGTGAGGCTTTAAGCCTCTCCTCTTCTTGCACACACATTGCAATGAGCTTCTCTAAATCCCACTTTTCTGGACTTATGTTGTAATTAACAACAAAAGCCTCAAACTCTCTTGGCAAGGAGGCTAAAACCAAATGGACAATGAAAGCATTTGGGAGCTCCATTTCCATAGGTCTAGGCTTAGATGCCATATTGCTCATCTTCAATATGTGCTCTCTTATGCCACCACCAGTGTACTTGTCATTAACTAACCTCTGAATCAGAATCTGAGCATAAGCTTTTGAAGAGCCAACAAATTGACTCTCCACTTTCTTCAAGTACTTTGTGGCAGTCTCACTAGCTGGGATTGCTCCCCTTATACTTTCTATGATCAAACTCTTGATCACCATCAAACACTTGCGGTTTGATGACTTCCACTGTGCTTTCTCAAGATCATACTTCATCTGCAGTGTAGCATGATCTCTTTGTCAAGCCTGCCAATTGGTAGTGGTCTCATCCTGAGCCCTCACCGGTGCCATGAGTTCTGTGGGATGTGGTGAGCTAACTGCTAAGTCTATGTCTGCCAGTGCCATCTCAACCTGCTCTCTCCACTTTCCATAGTTTCCTAAATTGAGAGGCACGATCTATGCGATGAAAGTCATGGGGTTGGAGCCTGAAACAAAATTCAAAAAAAATGAGAATCTCAATATAATAATAATTGCATATCTCAATTTGACGGTGGCCAAAATCAAGACATACAATTAACTTGCTACATTAATTCTAAATCACCGTTGGGTAGAAATAGAATAAATGCATGGAAACTTACTGAATAAAATTATAATATTGCTATTATCAACATTGGTCAGAAAATAACAATATCATAATTAACTTGAACATAAATGAAACTTGCTCCTCTAATTAAAATATCCCGTTGGTTCTAAATTAATTAGAGGATTAATTTAAACTTGGCAGCGGAAACATAAAATAAGATCTTATTCTTAATTCTTATTCAGAAGCTTTTAATGAACTCATCTTCTCTCTAAACAATATTCACGTTGGTTCAAATTGAATAGAGATGAAAACTAGACATAAACATCATGTAAAGCTTCTGAAAAAAAATAAAGCTTATTCCTTTCTTTACTGTTCTTGCAAACCAGGCTTTATACTGACCCGCACATACTTGCGCGCACGGCCCAATGCGCTCTGCGCGCGCCCAGGCCCGGCAACCGACGACCAGGCCGCCAAATCGGCCCGGCGCGGCGCGCCTCCCCTTCGCCCTTTCTGGGCTAGATCTCGGCCCGACTGCTGCTCGCCGTTGGATCGAATCTGACGGTCGTCCGGCATTCTCGCCAGAACAAAATGAGCGCCGGTCGGCAGCCCCAACAAACCCTAGCTTCACTCTCATCTCCCCTTTCTCTTAGCTCCGAGCGACGGCCGCCCGTAGCTGGCCGGAGGAGGATGGCGGCGCCGCCGCTGGCCCCCTCGCCAGCGCCTGTGCTCGCCTGTGCGCGAGTGCACTGCCGTCAAGCGGCCTGGCAGCGGTGCCTTGAGCCTGCGCGCTCACAACTCGAGCGGTGCTGAGCCATCTTGGGTCTCAACCCGCACGACGGCGGCCGGCGGTGGTGCCGGCGGCGAGATCCAGGTGAGCCCCGCCGCCGCTTTCTTCTTTCTAGGGTTAGGGTTTGGCTGACTCCTTTGATTTGAATCAAAATTCTTTCTTTTGCTCTGTGTTTCTTTCCCCAATCTTGATCTACTCGCTAGATCTAGCGACTGATACCATTGTTAGACTATTTGGATTGACTAGAAGTAGATCAGAGGGTTACAGCTTGACTGACTTGAGTATAACAGTGTCTTGGGTACATCTGAGAGAGAGAGAGAGAGATAGAGGGGAGAGTGCAGACCAAGGGGGAGAATGTTAGTTTGATCTCCACCGGCTCAGCCCAAAGGCCGAATCGGGCCTTGATCCCGCGACCTGATCGGGGCACCCAACCAACTCATGGCTGGTGGGCCCCCATCACACAGCGCCATAAATAAAGAGGTTGGGGCCGGGGGCTCGGGGTACGAGTTTCACCGCCGCCCAAAAACCCCACCAAAAAAACCCTTGCCGCAATCCGATCTGCGGGAGGCGCTGAAGCGACGAGAAGTCCGCCGTCCCTGCACCGTGATGCCTCCGCCCTTGCACCGACGCGCCTTCGTCCACGACTCCGGCAGTCCACCTCGTCGCCGTCGACATGGCCAACAACGCCGAGGCATCTGGCTCTTCGAGAACTGGTCTGCACTCTCTCTCTCTCTCTCTCTCAGATGTACTCAAGTCAGTCAAGCTGTAACCCTCTGATCTACTTCTAGTCGATCCAAATAGTCTAACAATGGTGCCTACCACACAGAGCTTGGTGCTGCTGCTTGGGGTTCCATCGATTGTGGGAGAGGGTGAGGAATGGAGAGGACCGGGAATGGAGAGGACGGTAGTCGTCGGTCCTCCACTCCTGCTCACCTCCGGGTGCAGCAAGATGGCTGCTAGCCGCCGCCGCCGCCTTCTTTTCAGGGGAGAGGAGCGGCTGTGAGCTGAGAGGAGTGAGGGAATGGACGAGCTAGGGTTTGCCTTCCTGTTATATATGTGCTGAAAAGCTGAAACGTTTGGGCTGAAATTCAGACAGGCCGCGCGCGTCGACGAGCCCGCGCGACTGAGCTCCAATTTGGCCTGCCAAAATTTCTAGCCGGTGCTGAACGAAGGCCTAATTTAGCAGCTATCTCCGGCTAAGCACAGCTATTAGCGGCAGCTAAATCATAGCGTTAAACTTGAACTATACTGGCTGCTCCCCTCCCCAGCCACTATCTCCGGCTATAGCGGCAGTTATAGCCAGAGATTTAAAACCTTGCCATATTTAAACTTTAATGACCATGTTCCCGTGGTCAATAGCCATTTGTCTGGCAGTGTTAGACATGATACTGTAAATTTCAGCTCTTGGTGCTTTATATATATCTTAGTAATGGCAAATCTAGCACTCTATGTTGCAATGCCATACGGGAGATTTTTTTTATTCCAGCTTCATTGTGAGTAGTACTAAAAAAATAATATTTACCTTTCCTTTTTGTAGAAAAAGAGGAGACGACTTTACGTCTTCATCATCACTTGCTTGCCTGGTGAGCGAGGTATCTAGATTGCTTGACTCTTGGTCTTTTCTCAATACCTTAACCCAGTGGGAGGTCTCGGGCGCATGAGGTTCTGAGTATTCATTTCATTGTATTGCGAGCATCCGGTCTCCAATGTGTCAAGCTAGTAGATAACCCAGGCTCCCGTTAGCTCGAAGTAAGTTTTTTACTTCAATTTGTGCTTGGTATGTTTCATTCTTTGTGTAGCAGTTGCTAAGAGTCCTCATCACTCCTTTTTAGTCCCAATTAAAAATTAAGTGTCTGTAACTTTTACTTGTGTTTATCGGTAGATAATCTGTTTCAGAAAGAAGTTAGAGACATCGATGGGAGGAGCAGAAGTGGTGGCACAAGCATGGGAAGAATGGGGTCTCCAAGCTCTGGTGCTTCTCAGCTTCACCCTCCAGGTCGTGCTCCTCGTCTTGGCGGAGTTCCGCCGGCACATGGACTCTGGCGTGCTAAGATTCTTCGTTTGGTCAGCGTACATGATGGCTGACACGACGGCGATCTACGTGCCGTCGGAACTGCAGGTCGCCGGACCAGCAGGTCGCCGGAGCACGAGCTGCAGGCGCTCTGGGGGCCGTTCTTGCTGCTGCACCTTGGCGGGCAGGATAAGATCACCGCCTACGCCATCGAGGACAACCAGCTGTGGCTGCGCCACCTGCAGACACTGGCCGTGCAGGTGGCTGCAGCCGCCTACGTCATCTATGGCACTGTCATCGTGGTTATTGGCAACAGCCGGCGACTATTGATCCTGTCGGTCATCGCCATCTTCATGTTCGTGGTCGGTGTTGTCAAGTACGGGGAGAGAGTGTGGGCACTCAGGTGCGCTGGTCGCAGTCCAACTGGGAACTACCAGAGTGATATAGGGATCAGAAGATTTTCTCTAGGGGTGCCAGAGTCTTTCATAGGTCGCTTGGATCCAGCAGAAGCCTTCCTATTAAATGCTCACCTACTTCTGGATTTTGCCAAGGACAGGTTTAAGGGGCCGTTACCTCGTCTGTTTTTGTGCGGCACCAGCAGTCCAGGATCACAGCTGCATGGGGAGGAGGAGTTGTACAAGGTGGCCGAGATGCAGCTCTCACTCCTGCACGACGTCTTCTACACCAAGGCTGAGGTTACACACACTTGGTATGGCCTTTCCATCCGTGTGCTTTCATGGCTGGCCACCACCATCGCTTTCCTGCTGTTTAACATACTACTATTAGACGATCATCATCGCAACCTGAAAGGTTACAGCAGAAAATATGTCACTGTCACCTATGTCCTCTTCGTTGGGGCTGTCGTCCTGGAGACTATGTCGCTGCTGAGGGTCATGTTCTCATGCTGGACATGTGCTCTTCTGGTAAAGTACGGGTCGGAAGGAAGCACTGCGTGCAACCTTCTTGCCCATGTGCCTGTGTATCTCCGCCGGCTGGTCCATGCGGCAGAGTGGAGGAGGAGGTGCAGCTGGTCGCGTTCCATGGGGCAGTTCAACCTGGTTCAGTTGTGCGTGCGCAGCAAGACCAGTCGATGCAGCATTGCAGCAAGATCGCTAGATGGATGGGAGTCGAGGACTGGTGGAACACCCTGTCTTACTCGGGCCCTTCCGTCCCTGTCTCAGCGTGTATCAAGCAGCTTCTGCTCAAGAGCTTGAAGGCGAGGGAATGGGGTCAGGAGGAGTTCGAGAGGATAGGATCATACGGGGATCGGGCTTGGGTTGCCGATTCCAAGTTGGAGGAAAGGATCATCATCTGGCACACTGCCACCGAGATCTACCTATACTGGTACAAGAAGGGTCCCGAGCAGGAAGAGGCCGCCGGTGGCACCGACCTTGCCGAGGTGGCTAAGGCGCTCTCCAACTACATGCTCTTCCTTCTCGCATCACGTCCCCACATGCTGCCTCCTGATGCTAGCCGCAACGATTATCTTGTGTTGTGCTATGCTCTCACCCGTCACCTCCATTACAACACATATGAGGATTTGCTATCCTTTCTAAAACGCTATGCGGAGGCATTGAGGGCTAACAACTCTGCTCCTGAGTTCGAGCTAACTTGTAAGAATACCAATAGGCTTGGGGACAAAGCGTTGAGGGCAGGATGCTCGCTTGGTGCATTCCTCATCCACCGGCTAGACGACTTGCCTATTAGTGGCGCTGGCACGCTGGAGATGATCTGCCAGGTGTGGGCGCAGATGCTGTGCTGCATTGCCGACGAGTGCAGCTCTAATTCTCATGCCAAGCAGCTCAGCAGCGGCGGCGAGCTCCTTACCATCGCTGCCATTGTAGCGAAATACATGAGGTCAATGAGGCTGTCTGCACACTTTCACATAGATTCATGTGAACGTGCTCGAGAATGGTAAACTAGATGTGGTCCATCATTGTATACGTAACATTTGTGCCGAAGGTGTCCAATTTTCTTGACATGTAAATGTTTACAGTCCATGGCATGGCAGTGCAGTGCATC
The DNA here is from genome assembly GCF_016808335.1 of Panicum virgatum. Lineage (NCBI taxonomy): Eukaryota > Viridiplantae > Streptophyta > Magnoliopsida > Poales > Poaceae > Panicum > Panicum virgatum. The sequence goes on along the minus strand of NC_053142.1, from coordinate 4,512,864 downwards.
TTGTGTTATATGTTTTGTTAGAGTATATTTGGTAGGTGGTGTTGGAAATTTTGTGATCTAGGCATAACAAACGATCATCTTGGCAGTGCATCTTGTGTTTCTTTTGGCACAAGAAATCCACATAAGGTGCCGAATTAGGATTCATATTAATTATCAGATCAGCGCTGTAGGGGTACCTCTTGCATCTTGTAATGACGCAAAATCCAAAATACCGATCAATTAGGACACCGGAGGAATTGGAAGCACGGCATCCTATCTACCTGGTGCACCGGTACTTCACTGATCAAGAACCATGTTCTCGAGATGGTGGACTGCATCTACAGTCAAGCTCTCACTGCTACAAAAATAATTTTTAGGAACACCTCGTTTTTTTCTAGGGATGGCTCAAAAGGTAACCCGCTCCTACAAATGGAGCGAGATTACTGTAGCATCTGATCCGTCCCTAAAAATATATTTTTAGCCACAGGTGATGGAGCCACCCGCCCCTAGAAATGCCACCATTTTCAGGGACGAGTGACGCCATCACTCGTCCCTAAAAATGGTATGTTTAGAGATTGGTAATGGCATGACCCGTCTCTAAAAATGGTCCCATGGAAAAATATTTGTAATTTTTTCATACGATCTCGGATGAAGTCAAACTTTATATCAAAATTGTAGAGCTTGACTAGACCTAAAACTTTGTAGTTGATAACTTTTTTATTTAAGATCATTTAATAGTCCAAAAAATATTATAAATTCTCTAATTTTAAAATCTAGAAGTTTTGATTTTTTTTCCAACAACCTCCAATCTAGAATAGTTCCATATCAAAGTTGAAGTGGTAAGATCTAAAATTTTATAGTTTATATATTTTTCATTTAAGATCATTTAGGAGCATAAGATCATTTAATAGTTATGCTTTACATATGGTAATGACTATATAGCATCTCATACAACTCAAATCATACTTTGAGATTTCCACAATCTTGACCTTTTCATACACTGAAATATACTTGGCATATTTTTTCTGTATCTATAGTTCACAATAACCATATTGTTGAAGTTTCACTTTTTTATTTGTTTTGCTATATTTAAAGATTTAAATAAATTTTTGGAATAAAATAGAAAATATTTTTAGGGGCGGGTGGTGGCGTCACCCGCTCCTGAAAATGGATTTCTAGGGGCGGGTGATGGCGTCACCCGCTCCTACAAATAGATTTCAGAGTCAATACAAAAAAATAGCATACCCCATAGAGTCACAAGCGACTGTGTAGTGTGGTGGAGAGGAAGGTACGTGTGAGGCTTGAGATAAGCGGTTCGAACCCCGGTTGATGCTAGTGTGCATATTTCGTCAAAAAAATTGGGCCTCTACAGTAGAGGGGCTTATGGTGGTGGTTGGTTAGCTAGGATATTTTTTCTTTTTTATTTTATTGTTTTCGATTTTTTTTCTAATTTTTTTTATTTTTTGAAAATTGATTTGTAGGGACGGATCATGGCATGACCCACCCATACAAACCAATTTATAGGAACGGATCACTCCATCACCGGTTCCTTCGTTCCTAGGAATCAATTTGTAGGGACAGGCACGTTACCCACCCCTGCAAATAGGTATTTCTAACTGCGCGAAGTAGGGGCGGGTACCGCACCTGCCTCTAAAAATATGTTTTCCCCCGCCCCTAATAACTCTTTTTGTAGTAGTGTCTTTATCAACCACGAGCAGCAACCTCCTAACGGGTGAAGATTCACGTTTACTTCATCTACATCAACTACAATGACTACAGAGGCGTCCATGATGACTACAAGCTCGAGTTATATTTTAAGCGACTGGTTCTTCATTAAGTTATATATGTTTGTGATCGTGATTAGGTTAAGCTATAGATCCTATCACTAAGTTAATGGTATGATTATGTTAGATTAATTTAAATCTAACAATTGGTATTTAGAATCTATGTCGTAATATCATCTGAAACGAACATGGCACCATTTATGCCATTTCGAGTGATTTTGGTGATCGAATGACAACGCAATCAATGGGACTAATATGATTGCTAAGGTGACATTCTCAGGCATTTAGGTCCAAGTGATGACAAAGACAAATAGAAGATAGGCAAAGTTAGGCCCGAAGGGCCGCCCCTACGGGGTTCTGTCAGTAGCACCGGAAGAACCGACGCCAAGGGCATCGGTGCATCCGGTGGTTGTCGGAAGAACCGACGCCATGGATTTTGGTGCAGAAAGGAATCGAAGCCAAGTCAGCCTATAGGCACCGGTTGAACCGACGGTCCAAGAAAGGGCATCGGTGCATTGGGCGTACTGTGTACCAGAGACGATGTCAAGTGCCCAGGAGAAGTTTCTTCAGCACCGATTCAACCGACGGTGCATCGGAGTATTGCGTCGGTGCATTGACGTCAGCAGAAAAGAGACGGCTGTGAGTGACCGGTTTAACCGACGGGCAAGCATTGGTTCAACAGGTGGTCACTGTGTCAGCAGTCAGAAGTTCAACGGCTACTTCGTGTCTTAGAGTGACCGGATGAACCGACGCTACCCCTCCAAGAGGCATCGGTTCATCCGATGGTACGCAGAATTTTGCTGACCGTTGGAGCAACGGCTACAAGACTTGGTGGCCTATACATATGCCTCACCCCAGCCATTTGAAGATTGCTGGAGTTGCTGGACATCCCACACACACCCAATAACATCTCCAAGCCATACAAATGCATCAAGATCATATCCTTAGCCCTTAGCACACTTTGAGAGTGTTGTGTAAAGGTTAGCTCTTAGTGAGTGTGATTGTAAGGCCTTGAGCCTTTGTGCTATGGTTCTCTTGTGAACCAAAACAAGAGCTTGGTACGCCGGCACCTTGGAGCGTGAAGCTCGCCGGCAACGTCATCGACCCTCCGACTTGGTGTGGAGCGGCGACGACATCTTTGTGCGGGGGACGTGGAGACCCCCATCCTTCGTGGAGAAGCTCCTTAGTGGAACCCGGGACCAAGATGACCATGATTGTGTTCACGGAAGAGACTTGGTGGCCGAGTAGCAATACTCTTAGTGAGTGCTATAACAACGTGGATGTAGGTGTGCCTTTGTGGCTAACCGAACCGCGGGATAAACACCCGCGTCAAGAGTTTGCTATCTCCTATCCCGCTTTTTAAGGTTCCGCATTTCTTACTAGCATTTTGTTTGCCTTTACTTTCATAGAATAGTTTCTTGATAGGAAAGGCTATAGGTTGCTAAACTCTTTTGGGATAGGGGTTTCACACTAGAACAACCTAGTTGCACATCTAGATAGCATGTTTTAGTTTAAGTTTTGTGCAAACTAGTTGGAGCCATAGGTCTAAGTTTTTATTAGTGCCTAATTCACCCCCTTCCCCTCTTAGGCTAGAGCACCCGATCATTTTCATCATCCCAATCCAGAGCTAATTAAGATTAAGCCTCTGTGAATTTTGCATTAGATCAGTCACACCAATTAAAGTGTTGATTAGCAACAATTAAGATCTGTTTTATGTATATCTAAGTGGACCTGTGTTGTGCAGATTACTTTCCGCGTGCAATTAGTTTTAATTGGATCTGTTTGTGCTGAATGTGTGCAATTCAAGTCTAGTCTCTAATCTAGTAGGTCCATTAGTGTCGGATTAGACTAGAATTAGAAGTTTTATGCAAGCGTTCATAAGTAATTTAGTTAATCTAGTTCGGCTAATCAAGTTTACTTAAAGTTTTTAAACTGTTAGTCTTATCAGTACCAAATTAGATGCCTCTACATTGTTGTTTAAATGCTTAAGTGAGAAATCAGTACCTATTTAAGGCTAATTGCACGTTAAAATCAAGTAAATTGGGCCTAGCGCTACTATTTTAGTATATTAGTTTTAATTACATGAAATTTTACCTAAGTCCTGAGCAATTAAGATTCAAATGGTGAAATTGGACCCCAAATCAGCAATTAGAAGGAGAAGATTTGGGCAAATGTGTAACTTAGGGCTTGTTTAGTAGAGCTTCGCCTGAGTCTGAATTTCTATTGTAGCTAATTCTTTGAGAAGAGTAATTCTATGGGCTGAAAGTGATTTTTTATGACTCTATGATAAACTTTATAAAAAAAGGATTGTATGCGGAAATAAATCAGGAGAATATTACACCTAGTTATAAACTATTAGATAAAATGTGAATTCAACCTAAAAGCTGCTCTGAGCTTTTGTCAATCAAAACCTAATCAATTTCCATAATTTGGCAAATCGAGCAGCCTGGTTTTATCCAGAAAGAAGCCGGTAGCCCAAAGTAAGCAACTAGGATAGTTAGAGCATCTCCAGCAGTTTGGCAAATCGAGTTGCCATCTTTGATTTTTGGCAAAAACGTTAAAAATACTCCTCCAACAGTTTGGCAAAAGACTTGGCAATTTTTGGCAACTTGGGAAAAACCAGCCTCCAGCGCGTAAATATACGCGCGCGGCGCGCGGTTGGCATCGTGGTTTCTAGTCAGGTGGGAGGGTGAAAAAAGAAATAAATAACAGAGAAGGGTTCCTGATTTAAGTTTTCAAGAGGTGGAAGGGCATAAATATAATTTTGTTTCTCTCTCAGGGTTCTTGATGTAAGTTAGATCTGGATTTATAACCCATAGGGTGGCAACGCCCCCAAAAACCCTAAAAACGCATACCCCTCAATCCTAGGTGCCACATATTTATAACCCATAGGGTGGCACTACCTAAATTACAAATTTGCCATTACGTAAATCAAATTAACGTAATCCGCGCGTATCACGCAATATCATCCTCCACGGCAAACAATCTCGATGTCCGCGATCCTTCCATCTAGCACCATGGCGTCCCGTGATCTTGCCGCACGACGATCCGGAATCTTCTCGCGATCGACAATTGTCCTCGTCTTCGGCCACGTCCGCCGCAACGAACGTTCGGGATCTTGGTTTTGTGGCTTAACCAAGAAACCGTCCACCAATGTTCTCTCGCCGTGTCGTCAGGTACAGTAGACATACACCGCACGATCTCAAATCCCTCGAACGCAAGTCTTGATCCACCCTTCACCGCTCTCAGTCCATCGGCGTGGCATCATATCTTCATTCTTCACACGTCGCCGTATGTTCAGTCTCCACCTATCACCTGCAACGACACCAACCAAGAGAAACGTCACACGCACACTGTGTTGTTCAATCACTCATCACAAGGTCCTAGCCCCACGGGCATCTCAATCTCCCCCTTGATGAGTGCATTGACAACATCACACCACACAAATTTATTCAAACAAAAATAGAGTAAAAGAAGAAAGAAAAGAAAACAATCTAACAAACTTGATCCCCAAAGACATGGGCTAGCAACAAAAGCTAGGCTCGACACAATCAAGACAAATACAAGAGTAACTGAAAAACTCCAAAGCTGACAAACTCCCCCTGTCAAAATGCTCAAACTCAACCTCCCCCTGAGACTCAGCAACATTTCAAAAGCATAATCTCAGCAAGAAAAATTAACTCCCCCTGCAAAATAAATTTGTGTCACTCATTCTCCCCCTTGTTGACAAAGCACTCTATCAAGTAAAAGATACATGAGGGGACGGCACAGATAGAAGCTTCAGAAACATATATCAAATACTTATACCAGCGAACCAGCAAAACCAGCTGTTCAGAAAAGCAGCAACACAATGCAATGACCATAGAAATTTAAATTAGAACCTTTTGAAAACCAATTAGTCAGACCATGCAAACAAATTCAAAGCCAGTATCAAACTGAAGACAAGACATATAGCAAGCTCACACGACGGGTAACAAAGCTTCCAATCAAAGTTCACTGCAAATGCTTGAATCAGGTCTATGCCATGAAAGACAAACCCGTGGCACACACAACACCTGCGACTGGGGCAAGCTGTGAGTAACCAACTTAGGCTGCCATGCCTAAAGCACAAGTCTGTATATACAAACCCAAATCTCAGCATCATATATATATATATATATATATATATATATATATATATATATATATATATATATATATATATATATATATATATATATTGCTCCCAATGTTATATGCTGAATACTGAACCCATTTTTCTTTTGTTGTCCCTGCTGATCTGGGATCTTTTGACAGCCCCTGGACTATAGAGTGCCCGGTTCATGTGTGTCTTTGCGACACAAAGAACATTTGTTCTTTCATAGGCCCAAAAGAAGCTACATTCACAGTGACGAACCGGTCTTTGACCCATTGAAAGGAGCCAAAACCGAACCGTGAGCAAGATATATGTCGAGTATTCAACCAGATACTAGAACAAGAACATGTAAACAAGCCTGATAAAATCATGAAGTATCTGTGTGCTGTTTTCAAAACAAAATATGGTCACCCAAAGCATCACAACCTCTCCAAAGGCATTTATCACAAATTCGCTGAAACAAGTATAAGACATATGTAACCGAAGCGACAAAAACATTGATACTAGAAAGGATAACACACACCAAACTCACCACGCAAACGTGCAAACGTGGCTTGATCGAGTGGTTTAGTTAAAATATCAGCCAACTGCTAACTAGTATCAACATGCTTAAGCTCAATATCACCCTTTTCAACATGATCTCTTAGAAAATGATAACGAACATCAATATGTTTCGTTTTAGAATGCAGCACAGGATTCTTAGCAACACTGATGGCACTGGTGCTATCACACAAGAGAGGAACATGAGAAAACGACAAACCAAAATCGCGAAGGGTAGCTATCATCCATAAAAGCTGAGAACAACAACTAGCAGCAGCAACATACTCGGCCTCTGTAGTAGATTGAGCAACATTGGATTGTTTTCTAGAGGACCAAGAAACAAGAGAAGAAGCCAAAAACTGGCAAGTACCCGATGTAGATTTTCTATCCAAACGACACCCAGCAAAATCAGCATCCGAATAACCACACAAACTGAGCGTCGAAGAAGCAGAGTACCAAAGGCCAAATTCAGGAGTGAAACGAAGGTACCTCATTATGCGCTTCACCGCCTGACGGTGAGAGGTCCTGGGAGACGCCTGAAAACGAGCGCACAGACACACAGCAAAGTGTATATCCGGTCTTGTCGCAGTCAAGTACAAAAGCGACCCAATCATGCTTCTATATTCCTTCTGATCCACAGATTCTCTATCTTCATCAGCATCCAAAGCTGCGCTAGTCGGAATGGGCGTTGAAATTGGCTTAGCATCAGCCATGTCGAACTTCTTCAGGACATCCATTGTATATTTTCCCTGATGCACAAATGTCCCTTCCTGTGTTTGTTTAATTTGCAATCCTAGGAAAAAAGTCAACTCACCCATCATAGACATCTCAAACTCCTTACTCATTGATTCTGCAAACTTTGCAACAAGAAAATGAGACGAACCACCAAAAATGATATCATCCACGTATATCTGAACTATTAGAGAATCATTGCCTTGTCTGAGGAGAAATAAAGTTTTATCAACAGAACCCATTTTCAAGTAGAAAAGTTTTCAGTCTAGCATACCAAGCACGAGGTGCTTGCTTCAACCCATATAAAGCCTTTTGTAACTTGAAAACATGATTAGGAAATTTAGGATGTTCAAAACCAGGGGGTTGTTTAACATAAACTTCCTCTTCTATATACCCATTCAAAAAGGCACTCTTCACGTCCATTTGATAAAGCTTAAAACCACGTGAGGCAGCAAAAGCAAGCAAAATGCGAATAGCTTCTAAACGAGCAACAGGAGCAAAAGTTTCACCATAATCAATACCCTCCTTTTGACAGAAACCCTGAGCCACCAATCTGGCTTTGTTTCTGACAACAAGACCATCTTCCCCTTGTTTGTTCTTAAAAACCCATTTAGTACCAATTGGTTTGCAAGAAAAAGGTGGATCAACCAAAACCCAAACCTGATTCCGTTCAAAATTTTCTAACTCCTCATGCATAGCATTGACCCAATTAGAATCAGACAGCGCATGTCCAACATCACGGGGTTCAAAAGAGGCAACAAATGCAGAATGCGCAAGGACACATTGATTTCTAGATTTATACCTTGTCGTGCGCTCATTCAAGTTACCTATCATTTGTTGAGGTGGATGGCGACGCTGAATATGTCGAGGTGCTGTTCTAACAGAAGTTGCCTCCCCCTCAATTGTAGCTGGTTCATGATCAACAGTAGGTATAGCTGCAGGATCTGCTGTGGATGTGAAAAGCTCTGAAGGCCCATCGTCTATCGTGCTGCTAGGCATCTGAATGGGAGTTGCCTCGAGCACAGCTGGATCCTCTGTTGCATCATCATCATCGTCAAGTCCATCAACCTCATCTTCAAAAATGTTTTGTCCAATCTCATCATCACCTGCACACTCAAAAGCAGAAGAGAAACAAGGCATCGTCTCGTCGAAGGTGACCTCACATGTATCCTCGATGCGATTAGTATCAAGATTAAGAACCCGGTAAGCTCGCCCTTGCAAAGCATACCCCAAGAACAACCCATCAGAAGAACGTGATTCAAATTTGTCCAAATTTCCTTTTTTCAGAATAAAGCATTTACAACCAAATACGCGAAAATGAGAAACTTTTGGACAACGACCATATCTCAACTCATAAGATGTTTTCCCCAGAAAAGCTCTCAGAAAAATACGATTAGCAACATAGCAAGCGGTATTAATCGCCTCAGCCCAAAAACGTCTAGGGGTTTTATGTTCATCAAGCATTGTCCTAGCCATCTCAACAAGCGTTCAATTTTTCCTTTCAACAACACCATTCTGAGGGGGGACATACGGTGAGGAAAACTGATGATCAAGACCCTGTTCTGAACAAAAAGCTTTCATTCGAGCATTCTTGAATTCTGTGCCATTATCACTGCGAATTGCTCTAACGACATTATTGGATAACTCATTTTTCAGCTTTAGAACAAGATCATGAATAAATTGAAAAGCCTCATCCTTGGATTCCAAAAAGAACACCCATGAATAACGAGAAAAATCATCCACAATGACGAGCACATACTACTTCCCACCAGCAGAACGAACACGGGCTGGACCTACAGTGTCCATATGTAACAACTCACCCGGTCGTTCTGTCATCACCTGTGTCACAGGTGCATGAGAAGCCGCAATCATTTTGCCATGTTTGCAAGGAGCACAAACCAAATCTTTCTCAAACTTGAGTTTCGGTAAACCATCTATCAAACCCATCGAACTCAAACGGCATAGTAAATCAAAGCTCAAGTGACCCAAACGACGGTGCCACTTCCAAATGGGGAGAGAACCATGAGCAACCAAACAACGAGCTTGTCCAAAAGATTTAGAGAAATCAACCATGAAAATTCGTCCAAAGGGGGAGATTTGACAAACAAGGTTACCGATAGAATCTAGAACTCGCGAATTGCCTTTCTTAAAACGCACTTCAAAACCATCATCAAGAAGTTGTGAGACAGAAAGCAAGTTATAATGTAAGTTCCGTACCTTCGCGATGTCCTTTAGCATGAATTTATTGGTTACCTTGATACAGCCATGTGCCATCACTTTTCCTTTACTATTGTCCCTGAATGTAATGTATTCTTTACCGCTCGCGGGGGTGAGGCTGGAGAACCATCTATCATCTCCGGTCATGTGACGCGAACAACCGGAGTCCATTATCCATATGTTCTCCTTGCCTCCATCCTGCAACCAATAACGAACACGAGAGTGAGCTAATGACTCAACACTGGGGTTAGGATAATGCAATGAAAACCAGTGCTGGGCCATTTGCACAAAAGAAGAATTAGCAAAATCAAATCTCTCGAAAGAACGACGATGCCCACGAGGGGGAAAACGTGGTATGTCATTCCTATATGACGCAGGGGCACTATTACGTGAGCGAAAACTAGAAAAGCGAACAACTGGCGCACGTCTAGAGTCACTACGATCATAGGCACCATGTGCAGGGTACCGATCACGTCGTTCAGCACGCTTCCTACGGAAGCAAAACTCCGCCAAATGACCATCACGATCACAAAAATCGCAATGGTAAATATTTTGAGTAGGAGCAACGACAACCTTAGCCTTAGAAGTGGAACCAGAAAAATTAGGCTTAAGGTTATCCAAATGTTCACAAGTTGGTGGCCAGGTGTTATTCAGGCTTTTGAAGTGTTTGGGTTTAACCCTCCAAACCTGCTTTTTAGGAACAGACTTAGGAGGTTCTACCACAAAACCTTCAGGTGAGACCGGTGGACTCTTCTCACTGGGAGTAGGCCCATTGTTCTCACCATCTGCATTCTTTTTACCAAAAGTACGCTTCAAATCATAACCAACACCAAAATGTTCACCCCTTTTAATTTGTGCAATAGTCATACCAATCTGGGGCTCACGCACAGAACACCAACCAAGGATTGTTCTCAAATGAGTGTTTTCTTCTTCTAAAGCAGCATTGTCCTTCTTTAAGATGGAAATTTCAGCAACAAAAGTAGGACAAGTCAAACACTCAGGTAAAACAGGACAAGTGTGTTTCTCCAACTGAACAATATGGCATTTAGCAACATTCAACTCAGTTTGCAAAATTGGACAAGTAGCACAAGCACCAAGTAAAACAGAACGAGAGCGAAGTTCTTCCAATTCAATCTTAGCACAATCAAATTTATCAACTAAAACAGCATGCTTAGATTGCAATTCAGAAATAGAAACCATATGAATAGAACATTCCTCACATTCTACAGCAGCAGGTGTAGCATCTTTTAGTGTTTTTAATTCAGCAGATATTCTATCATGATCAGCCTTAAGTCTTGCTAGAATTTTATTTTGTTTATCAACAAGTTTAGTCAACTCTTCAATTTCTTCTTCAGCAGAATTTTGTACCTCATTATCAGAAGAGTCGTTGCTGCAGTCATATGCATCACCCTCATTTAAAGCCATAGTGCACATGCCTCCCTTGATGTCAGCAAGAAAACAGAGTCCTCCATCATTGGTCTTTTTGGGCTTCTCATCTTCGGACTCTGAATCACTAGAGTTGTAGGAGCCATCTGAATCAAAGCTACCCAGCGAAGAAAAGAGAACATGTGCAACCTTCTTGATTTGCTTGTCAGTAAACTTCTGTTGTCCCTTCTTTCTCCCACGCCTATCACTCTTGTTCTTCCTGTCCCTTGATTGTTCCTGGCGCCTGTAGCTGTTGCCATGCTCCGGTGCCTTCACCTTGCTTGGACAATCAGCAATGAAGTGTCCACGCTCACCACAGTTGAAGCATCCTTCTGAACGCCTTCTATTTCGCCTGTTTTCATATACCCGCTTGAACTTGTTGGTGAGCAAAACAAGCTGATCATCATCAAATACCTCCAACTCATCATCTGCAATATGACACAAGGAGGACAAAGCAAAACTAGGAGTAGATGAAAGATTAGCATTAGTGTTAGTACTCCCAGAAACCAAAGCCATTGGAATATTTGAAGAAGAACCAGCTGTGGGATTGTTAAGCTTTTTTCGAAATTGGATGTCGATCTCTTTGGATTTAAGCTTACTGAAAAGCTCATCAGTTGTAAGAGTCTCATAATTAGTAGACTCAACAATCGCTTCCACTTTTGTGCCCCAAACATCCAAGTCGAGTGCATGCAACAATTTGAGAGCCCTTGCATGATCATCATACGGCATAACCGTTATGTTGGCTTTCATTTTGTTGACAAGACTCAAAAATCGAGCGAAAAGATTTTCGATAGACTCACCAGGCGATTGCATAAAATTATCATATTCGCGCCTGTAAGTTTCAAATAACCGGATCTTCACTGCATTGGTGCCCTCATGAAAATTTTGTAGAGTAGATCAAATCTCATGAGCAACTTGTTTGTCAGAAACACGATCAAATTCAGATTTGCTCAAAGCAGCAAAGAGAAAATCTACAGCTTTGTTATTGTTTTCATATTTTGTAGCGTGAGCTGCATTTGAGGGATCAGCTGGAATCACATAAGTCGTATCAATTGTAATATTCCAAATCGCAATCCCTTTCCCCTTGAGAAAGGCACTCATGCGAGCCTTCCAGTACGGGTAATCGGTTCCATCAAAAGCAGGTGGATGTGAAGACGAAGTCATGATTGCCACAAGTGGATTTCATAATAGATTAGGTATGAGAAAACCTTAACCGGCTCTGATACCAATTGTAGGACCGGAAAATGCGACTAGAGGGGGGGTGAATGGGAGCAACTCAAAATAATTTCGCACGGAAGCAAACAGATCAAACTCCCAAATTTCACGAACTTTAGCAAATTAGATCCAAACGCGAGGAAACTCGAAACATAGGTTCACAAGATCACTAGAAATCTATTCTCAAAATATTATGCAAGGAAATTAAGTATAAAATGCGGATCAAGAAAACCTAGATTGAAACTGACGATAAACCTGACGAAGAACAAATAAGCACGATGCAATGAAACGAAGAACAATACTTAATGATAAAGTATTAAACCAAGTACTTGTTCTTACAAAATTGCATCTAGCCTCCGCCCGATCGTCCTCCCTCTCTTGATTAGAGAGATCAACAAAAATCCCTCACTAGGAATTAAACCCTAGGCTAGACTGGAGAGAAGAGTGCACGCAAGAAGAGCTTCAGGGAGGCGGCTACTGTAGCGCGCAACTGTTCACGGCGGCTACTGTAGCAACGGCCCCAAAAACCCTAAAAACGCATACCCCTCGATCCTAGGTGCCACATATTTATAACCCATAGGGTGGCACTACCTAAATTACAAATTTGCCATTACGTAAATCAAATTAACGTAATTGGCGCGTATCACGCAATATCATCCTCCACGGCAAACAATCTCGATGTCCGCGATCCTTCCATCTAGCACCATGGCGTCCCGTGATCTCGCCGCACGACGATCCGGAATCTTCTCGCGATCGACAATTGTCCCCGTCTTCGGCCACGTCCGCCGCAACGAACGTCCGGGATCTTGGTTTTGTGGCTTAACCAAGAAACCGTCCACCAATGTTCTCTCGCTGTGTCGTCAGGTACAGTAGACATACACCGCATGATCTCAAATCCCTCGAACGCAAGTCTTGATCCACCCTTCACCGCTCTCAGTCCATCGGCGTGGCATCATATCTTCATTCTTCACACGTCGCCGCATGTTCAGTCTCCACCTATCACCTGCAACGACACCAACCAAGAGAAACGTCACACGCACACTGTGTTGTTCAATCACTCATCACCAGGTCCTAGCCCCACGGGCATCTCAATTCATGATATGAAACTGGTTTGGATGCGCAAGTGGTGGCCCAGAAGGATACTTTTTGGTATTTAGGATCGATGCTACAAAAGAATGGCGACATTGATGAAGATGTTAGGCATAGAATCTCAGCTGGCTGGTTGAAATGGCGTCAAGCTTCTGGCGTGCTCTATAACAAGAGAGTGCCACAAAAGCTAAAAGGTAAGTTCTAGAGGACAGCGATTCGCCCGGCAATATTATACGGTGCGGAATATTGGCCTACAAAAAGGCGACATATCCAGCAATTGAGTGTAGCAGAGATGCGGATGTTGCGGTGGTTTTGCGAGCACACAAGAAGGGATAGAGTCCGGAACGAAGTTATTTGGGAAAAGGATAGAGAAACTTACCCGACATCGGTTGAGATAGTTTGGACATGTCCAACGGAGGCCTCCTGAGGTGCCGGTACGTAGTGGGGTTCTAAAGCGTGTCGATAAGGTAAAGAGGGGTAGAGGTAGATCTAAACTGACTTGGGACGAGTTGGTTAAGAGAGACCTTAAGGATTGGAATATCTCTAAAGAGGTAGCTTTGGATAGGAGTGCTTGGAGACTAGCTATCAACAACGTGCTTGAACCATGATGTTTTTTAGATTTCATCTCTAGCCTACCCCAACTCGCTTGGGACAAAAGGCTATATTGTTATTGTTGTTATTGTTGTTGTTGTAAACTGGTTTGGATGCAATCTTGGCTCCATTCAATAAAGGTTCATGGCAAAAGATTGGTTTGGACGCGATCTTGGCTCCATCCAGTAAACAAAAGTTGGTTATGGCTTTGCCATGGTTCAGTCTCTGCTGCCGCCGCCGTCGCCGGCAACTACGCGAGACCTGTCTATCGATGAAAGAAAATGCAAACTGAAATGAAACAAGGTCGCATGCTGTACGCATAAGGCAGCATGTCGATCTGCTTTGGTCATTGAGTTAAACCAAATTAAGAGATAGCCATGCATTTTACTTGTTGCTCTTGAAAGAAACAAGCTCTGTGCAGAAACGTTTTTAAATATTGCATCCGGATCTTCTCTGCCCCGCTGCCAAACATAGATGTTAACTAGCTAGCATCTACTGGTATGAAACCAACTAGCTCTGCATGATTCATGGCAAATCTATGCATGCCATTATTAGTTGACGCCACACACGTCTCTAACAACTGCAATCTCATGTCCCTGATAGACTCTGCATCCATGAAAAGCCATATCATTCCATCCTGTACACTTGCATCTCACCTAGCTATTGCCTAGTAGCGATGTAGTGGAATCAAAAGGAGAAAACCATCAGCCATCTCGGTTGAGCCAAACAAATAAATTACGCCACGGTAAGTCCGGCGTCAAAACTAGTTGTGCATCATCTTGCATTGAGGCAAGTCATTCCACATAGTTAATGACTTAGTTTAATAATGGGGCCTTTCAACATGTAGCGTCCTGCATCTATGCTTAGCACATAGGTTTACGAGTGATCACAGGAGAAGTGAAATCCTACATCTGAATTAAACTGCATCAGGAAAAGACCCTGCCTTCTAAAATGATAAAATAAATTAAACAGTAACAGCATATAGCCTCCATATTTGGTTTGTCATTGTCAATCGTCAAGGTTTAAGCTTTACCATATCCTAGTGGGGTTAAACTGAACAAACGGCGCCACGGCAAGTCCGGCGCTGAACATCTAAGCATGGCTTGATTAATCTTGCTGAAATGAACAAGGAGTAATAAATTATATGCTCTCCTGCATATAGTTCATATTATACAATGCATGGAGTTCTAGTAAATAAACTCATGCATGATGCTAAATATGCTAGTTAGAGATTACCCAAACTAGTCTCTCAAGTCCCACTATGACATGCATGATATAAATGCTCTAGTGGATATTAAACAAAGTCAGTTTTGGTTGCACCTATAGCACCCAAGATGCATATACATCATGCATGAATAAGCATCATATATGAGCTTCCAAAAGAAATGAGCTCATGCTATATTTGAAAGAAAGTGAAATATAATACACGGCAAACATTCATCACTACGGCGGGAAGACTGAAGACTTTTCTTTCGCAGTTATATAATAGGCAGCCATATGATGTAATCTTCTTTTTATGTACTCATGTTGGAACTCTTAATCAGGGGTATTCTCTATGGAGATGTAATTAACATATTTTTTATGTAAATATAAGAATTATGGAAGTATGGACTTACAATTTCTGAATTTACTTACTTTGTTCTATTTAAATAAATAAGAATTAAACTTGTCTCTGCTGACGTGGAGGCGGGCCATCGTCCGCCTGTTTTCCCCGCCATCAACTTGCGGATTTATCTGTGACCGTTACAAATACCAATAGTGTCACATGGACATCAATGAGCTCCACTCCGATCGGTTACATTTGCGCGGCATGAGTTGTAGTCATGTGCCCATCTCGGTGCAGCCAATTCGTCGTGCCTCGCACCGCCGACCCAAGTGTCACGGCTTCAGATCCGCCGCAGCTGGGCCAGCAACAATCCCGTCCCTGACCGTCTCACGGTCCTGGCCATGGTCGTTGCGCTCAACTTATGTACCAACTCACTGGTTAAATCAAAAAAATTCAACAATGAAAGAAATTCACAAAACTCAACGATAGATCACAACACCATGCATTTTTGTTTGACAGGAAGCAAAAATAGTGTAGATCCCTCTCCAGGCTTTATTCTCGCTTAAAATCAAACCCTGAAACTGAATGGTGAATGGCAGGTTCTGGTGTGCCTGACACATTGCTATTCAGAACTGAGTTGGGGAAAGAAAAGCCGCAGGTCGTACATTTGACAAAGTGGCAAATTCAGTCACACATTTGACGCCTTGTCTTAAATTTCAGAATACATGCCAACTTGTCTTGCAATCTCTGCAGATAGTTGGTACTAAAAACCGGCAGCATATACTAGTAGTAAGAAATTAGCAAGTTCGTCATTCATTTCAAAGCCGTATGATTTGTGATTTAGCAAGCAAGCAGGCTGGCTTTGGCATTATAAGCGTCAAAGTGTAGGTTATTCACCTTTCAAAAGACTGATGGAATGTGAACCTTTTTTTCAGCCAAATGGTAGTGACATGGTGAAACAAGATTACAATTATAAGAGTGAGCTTCTTGACTGGTTGACAGCAGAATAGTGACTGAAGGAGTGGAGGAAGCTTCATGCCGACAATGTGGTGCTCCATTAGCCGCAGCTCCGGTGACTCCTGATGTTAAGCTACCACACCTTAGAATGTATTTGGTTTTAGGGATAAAACGGGATGGGATGGGGCGATCCCAGTTTTAGAGGTGTTTGGATGTGAATCATGTGGGACGGAATATATCTCCAATACACGGAACGAGTCTATCCCTCCAAGACCTCATTCGGTTAGCTCGAATTGGCCCGTTTCGGGGCCCATTCCGGGTGGATTGCTCCAGCCTGTTTTGAAGCTAGGTGTGAATTGAAAAGCCTGATCGGTTTAACCTGGCCTAGAAAGAAAACTAGCCCAGCTTGGCCTTTCCCCTCCCTCCACGGCCCAGAGCCTTGTATCTTACCCTCCGGATCAGATCCTGGAGCCCTCGCGAGCGACAGCTAGGGGCAAGGCGACGGCACGGTGTGTCGCGATGGGAGGGGACGGCGACCGCTTCCATCCATCGTCCATGCTCTCCACCACCTTCTCACCAGTAATGCATTGTGAGGATCGTAGCAGGTAGATGGGATCGGAGAAGGAGGAGGAGTTTGGGGAAGGAGCAAGAATTGGGGATTGGCGAGGACAGATTACTCGAGGAAGTCAAAATGTTCTTTGATACATTGTTACCCTTTCACTCTCTCTCGCACAAGACTTATACTACTCTAGTTGCTCCATTCCGGGCTGATAACCTTGCTATTGGGCCGTCGGGTTCTTGGGCCGATCTCCTGTGGACCGGAGCTGCTAACACCCCCCTCCTCTTGAGATCCGACTTGTCCCCAAGTCGGCGCCAATGGAAAACGTTGATGAAGAGCCTCCAAGTCTTCCCATGTAGCGAGAGACGCCGGCATCCCAGACCACTTGATCAATCCTTGAAGCACTGGATGAGCACCCGCAGCAACATGGCGTTGGAGAACACGCTCAGGGATGGAGAATGCCACCTGATCACCATGAAGAGTAGATGAAACAACCTGGTCGCCCACTGTCTGTTTCAGCTGCGAAACGTGGAAGACAGGGTGAATGGATGCGGATGCAGGCAACTCCAGCTTGTAAGCCACCTTCCCAATGTGCTGCAGTACCGAGAATGGCCCAAAATATTTGAATGCCAGCTTCTGATGCGCCCTTGCAGACAGTGAAGATTGCACATATGGCTGCAGCTTGAGATAGACCCAGTCGCCGACATGGAATTCCCGCTCTGAACGCCCTTTGTCTGCTTGATGCTTGATGCGAACTTGAGCACACAACAAATGCTGCCGAAGCAAGTTCTGCATCACCTCGCGCTCCTGTAGCCAAGCCGAGAGGTCTGGAGCAGAGCATGCCGAAGCCGAGCTTAACCCAAAGTGGCCAGGTGCATGGCCGTAGACAGCCTCGAATGGTGACTGACCCAGCGCTGAATGGAGGCTTGTGTTGTACCAGAACTCCGCAAGAGATAGCCAGGAAGACCATTTGGTAGGACACGCATGCATTGATTGACCCGCTCTGTCTGGCCGTCGGTCTGCGGATGGTATGCCGAGCTCATACGTAACTGTACACCAGCCAGACTGAAAAGCTCATGCCAAAATGTGCTTGTGAAAATACGGTCGCAGTCAGAGATCAAGGAGGACAGCATGCCATGGAGTCTGTAGACGTTGTCCATATAAACTTTGGCAACCATCAAAGCTGTGAATGGATGCTTCAGTGGAATAAAGTGAGCAAACTTAGAGAACTTGTCAACAACCACGAGGATGCAGTTGGCGGAACCAGATCGAGGCAGACCTTCCACAAAGTCTAAAGAGACCATCTCCCAGGCGCCGGCTGGAACAGGCAATGGCTGCAACAATCCAGGATAGCGGGCCCTATCTAGTTTCGCTTGCTGACACACTGAGCAGGCGCGGACAAATTCACGAACAGATGACTTCATCCCTAACCAAGAGAAATACTGTTTCAAGCGACTGTAAGTGACTGGAATTCCAGAATAGCCACCAAGGGCTGAGCTATGCATAGCTCCCATGATCTGTCACTGCAGCTCACTGTCATGACCAAACTAGACACGATTCTTATGGCGCAAAACACCAGCTTTGAGAGAAAAGTTGGGTACAGAGTCTGGGTGAAGAAAGAGCTTTGTAATCAATTCTGCTGCTGCCGGATCCTTGGCATAAGAAGAGATCACAGCCTCGAGCCACTGCGGCGTGCAGGACGAAACAGCAACCAAGGACTCAGCACAAGTACGCCTGGATAGAGCATCGGTGACTCAGTTTTTGGGGCCCTGCTTGTAGACGATCCTGTACTGCAAGCCAAGCAACTTAGTGAATACCTTTTGCTACCACGGGGTGTGCAAACATTGCTCATTCAAATGAGTTAAGCCCTTTTGGTCAGTGTATATCAAGAATTCACCACACTACAGATAATGGCGCCAGTGATCCACTGCAATCAGGATGGCCAAATACTCTTTCTCGTAGACTGACAAACCCATGGTACGGGGGCCCAAGGATTTACTAATGAATGCTAAAGGATGTCCCTGCTATGTAAGAACTGCGCCCACACCAGACAGGCATGCATCAGTCTCAATGGCAAAAGGAAGAGAAAAGTCCGGAAGGGCCAACACTGGGGCAGTAGATAAGGCAGTCTTGAGAGCATTGAAAGCAGCATCATGATCGGAGGTCCAGATAAACATTGTATTCTTCTTGAGCAAATTGGTGAGAGGTTGGGATATAACACCAAAGTGTCTGACAAATTTGCGATAGTATCCGGCCAAACCGAGGAAACTGCGAAGTTCCTTGATAGAATTTGGTGTCGGCCAGGCAGTCACAGCATGGACTTTAGCTAGGTCGGTGGACACTCCTTGCGCACTGACAATGTGGCCCAGATAAGCGATAGAGCGCTGCGCAAACTTGCATTTAGATAACTTCAACTTCCACTGGTCCTTGGAAAGCCACTGGAACACTTGTTGAAGGTGATCCAAGTGTTCCTCATAAGAACGACTGTAGACTAGAATGTCGTCAAAGAACACCACGACAAACTTGCGCAATCCTGGTGCCAAAGTAACGTTCATGGCCCCCTAGAAGGATCCCGGAGCACCTGTGAGGCCAAACGCCATGACACGGAACTCATACTATCCAAAATATGTCTGAAACGCGGTTTTGAACTCTTCTCCCGGCTTAAGCAAAATCTGATGAAAACTAGCCCGCAGATCCAAATTGGAAAACCAAGATGCATTAGCCAACTCATCAATCAACTGATCAAATATCGGCACTGGAAACTTGGATTTAATTGTCAGTGCATTCAAGTGACGAAAATCAACACAGAAGCGATAAGACCCATCCTTCTTTTTGACAAGTAACACAGGGGACGAGAACAAACTAGCACTTGGTTGTATCAACCCCTTGTCAAGCATTTCAGCAACTTGCTTCTCAATCTCATCACGAAGTGCTGGCGGGTAGCGGTAGGGACTGATGTTCACTGGTCGCGCTCCAGGGATTAATGGTATCTCATGATCACAAGCTCTAGAAGGTGGGAGGGAGGATGGCTCATCAAAGAGGGAAGCAAACTGATCAATAAGAGTCTGCACCTCAACAGGAAGAATGGCCCCAGAAGACTGCTGCGGTTACTCAGAATCAGCTATCACACAGAGCTGGACCAACACCTGGTCAGGGGCAGATGGAACAACGCCCTGCAGCACCACCATTTGATCACCATACGGAATTTTCAGCCATTTCTGTTGCCAATGCACTGTCATCGGGCTAAAGGATTCCAACCAATCCTTACCGAGAATGATATCATAAGCCTTGAGGGGAAGAACCCTAAGATCAGAGTGAAAAGTCAAATCACCAATGAATCACAATGCTTGAGGAAGAATAGAATCGCAAGACAGAGTAGAACCACCAGCAACTTGCACTGAAACAGACGATGGAAGAGGACAAATGCCAGACAGTTGAGCAGCCAACTGAGCACTGATGAAAGATGCTGAACTGCCCGAATCAACTAGCAAAGTGACAGGACCATGCTGAATAGAGCCAGATAACTTAACTGTGCGAGGAGAATCAGAGCCATTGACTGCTGCCTTGGATAGCGCCAGAAATAACTCCTCAGAAGTAGTTGGGCTGGATACTTGGTACTCGGGATGTTCATCCTTCAGCTGAAATAGCTCCCACAACTCCTATACCATGTGTAACTATACTGTGGGGGAGCAAGTGTGGTCGCGACTCCATTTTGCGCCGCACTGGTAGCAGAGGCCCATGGCGCGATGATGAGCTCGTAGCGTGGCAGCTTTGGCTTCTGGTGAAGAGGGAGCCCGAGCAGCATCAACTCCACGGCGGTCGGCCGCGGGGACAGGCGCAGCCGGCGTTGATCGTGGGGGAGGAGACAGGGGCAGCGGGCTTCTGGTAGAGGGCTTGGAGACGAACGGCGCCTCTGGCCGCTTGAAATCCCGTCGGCGGGATTGGTCACCCACCTCTTCTTGCAATTCAGCCAAAACGCAAGCAGTATTGAGATCGTTTGGACGCTGAACAAGCACAATAGAACGGATGTCCTCACGGAGGCCATCGATGAAGCGTAATGTGTAATAGCGAGGGTCTGTGTTGGAGGTGTAGGCTGACAACTGATCAACGAGCTTAGTAAACCGCCGAACATAATCTGTGACAGTGCTGGTTTGGTGAATGTGAAATAGCTGATGGATCAGCAATTCCTGCTGGTCACGGGCAAAGCGGTCGTGAATGATCTTACAGAACACCTCCCAACCCATGGTGGGAACCTTGCTCTTGATTGACTACAACCATCGTGCAGCCGCATCGTCAAAATACATCGAGGCGACAGGAACCCATACAGATTTATCCACCCCATACATGTCAAAATAACGGTCAGTACGGGACTGCCAAAGCTTGGGATTCTCACCGACAAACTTGGGGAAAGGAACTTTAGGTAATTTGCCAGAGGCGGTGTACATGGATGGGCCTGACGAACTCTAGAAACGATAGGTGCTAAATTGGCGAGGTTCAGGGGAACGGGGAGGCAACTCGAGAGGTGGAGGACGGGAAGGAGACGTACCCTTGACCGGGAGGTGGGAGATGGTCGTGACCGAACCATACCCAAACTCCCAGTTAGTCGAATCGATGCGGTGCCCATCAGGGCCGACGGCCAGGTTGCCGGCAGGTGGAAATGCCGCAGCCGCCACGGGGGTTGGGAAGATGCTCGGACCCGTAGCTTGTCGATCGAGAACCACTCGATCCAGTTGCTTGGAGAGGGTGTTGAGTTGGGACTTGATGTCGTCGACGGCACCCAGTTTCGAGGTGAGATCGGCGACGGTGACATCGACGCCGAGCTGCCACGCAACGAGATTGTTGGTCGATTGCTCGACCAACTTGAAGCGGTCATCCAGGGACCCCTCCAGGCTGTCGACGTGCGATTCCACCAGCGAGAATCGGTCGCCCAACTTCTTCATCTCGTCAAGCAAGTGCTTCGAATTGGGATCCATGGTGCCTAGGGATTTCTGGAGGCGGGTGTAGTGGTGGTGAGGATCCAGGATGGGGCGCAGGATCAAGTGTCTGATACCGGCTGTGAGGATCGTAGCAGGTAGATGGGATCGGAGAAGGAGTTCGGGGAAGGAGCAAGAATTGGGATCGGCGAGGACGGATTACTCGAGGAAGTCAAAATGTTCTTTGATACATTGTTACCCTTTCTCTCTCTCTCTCTCTCTCTCTCTCTCTCTCTCTCTCTCTCTCTCTCGCACAAGACTTATACTACCCTAGGTGCTCCATTCCGGGCCGATAACCTTGCTATTGGGCCGTCGGGTTCCTGGGCCGATCTCCTGTCGGCCGGGGCTGCTAACACCCATCGACGTCGTCTTCCTTGCCCTCTTCTCTTCCACGGTGCTAGGTTTTTGCTAGGGTTCTTATTCCATCGTGCATGCCGCCACTCACCATGTGCCCCTCCTACGAGTGCCTCGCCACCGCCGACAAGGCCAGCCGCGCGGCTCGCCCCGCGCGACCTTGGGGGCCCCGTCCCCGTGCAGAGTGAAGTATCACGACATGAGCCCCCCAAACCCCAACAGAGCGGTGGAACCGGCGATGGTTGTAGAACAAAATGTTGGTGGCTGGTTTGGTTTTGGTCAGCCACTACTAATAATGAGATGTGCTTGCTAATTACTAATTAGGTAATTGGTTGGATTTGTCTTTATACCAGCAGTTCAGTTTTTAGTTTTCGTCCTATAATCTTTGTTTTTTATTTGCTCAAAATAGGCAATGTCTTGTTCTTCTTGTACTCATGTGCTTGTTTATTGATCTCTGTATCTACTTGGGTACTATGCCATCTCTTTCGAGGCATGTGAGACGGTTGTTGATATGTTTTGCTTGTTCTGATGCTTGCTCAAAGTCGAAGCACATTTCTTAAAGACAACTTTCCAATTCAACAAACATTTTCAGAATTCCAACCTCTGTGCAATCATTGGATTAGTGCAATGATTATCCTCTATAAGAAATTGTCAAGAGGGACTGTTAGCCAGCCAGCTCTTCCTTTTCCTTGTGCCAAAATAAAGTCTGATGAAGTTTCTGATGTTGATGTTGGAGTCCGATGAGGAAACCTCCCTCCAGCTTTTCTTTGCCGGTTTCTGCTTTCTATTTTGAAAATCGTGTCATTGACATGGAGATTTTCCTTTCTAGTTGTCTGCTGTAGTCCTCTGCAATGGTTGGAAATAGAACTTTGCCAACTTCACTGTTGCTTTTAGATTTTTAGCATTATTAAGGCATGGATATGTATATGCCTAGGTCACGTCAAGTGAAATTTGCATGTACCAAGCAGCACAACTTCACAAATGGCAATGTCTTTCTGTCTAGCATATTGGCATTCTTTTTGTGTGTCCAACTTCAAGTCAGCCAGTTTTATTGCGTGGATCCACTGTTGACAGCCAAGCTTTAAGTTCTTAGGTTGCATTATTTCATCACAATATGAAATATGGTAGTTGATGTTTTCTGTCCTTGATAGATGTAGAAAATGTGAATACATGTGCAAGCCTAAAGCTTTCAAGTTATAGCCGTTTCAACAAAAGCTTTCAGATAAACAATATGTTGTTCTGATCAGTTGCAGCACCTGCTCTATTAGTTCAGATAAACAATATATGGTTGCAGCACCTGCTCTATTAGATACATTTGCAATTTTTCTTCATAGATGTGCTCGAAAAAATTCCTTCAGCTGAATTCAATTGACCATAATTAGAGCCTATATTATGGGTTAATAATTAAACTGATATTGCTTTGTTATCTCCATGAATCTCTCAAAACCAAACATGTTTGGAAGATTCTAGTTATCTGCATGCTTCTATTCTGAAGAATCCTGCAGCTCAATGCTCCTGTACTGGACTTAGAGCCTTAGAGCGTATGTTTTTTGCAAAGAACATTACTGTTAAAAACTGATAATGCCTTACTTCACAATATTGTTTTATAAATCTAAACTATTATTACGATCTTTACTATTGAGAAGTGAGAACTGCTGTTATGAGCGTGGTGGAATTGCGAGGGATAGAGAGGAGGCCAGCCAGGGGCCTTGCCCACGGCCGAGCAAGAGGGAAGGGTTTTCCTTCTAATTCTTGCTTAATTAGATTGATAGATATCTTCTTATATAGAGAGGTTTACTTGACCCCTAAGCAAGCGGCCCTTATCTCTAATTAACCCTAACCCTAATGGGCTATACTGCCAGCCCAAGCCCAATAGGCCCATGACGTACTCTAACACTACACCCCACCTGGACATGCAGCCTAACCAACTTATAACGATAACTCGACTCGACATAAACATAATACCTAAAAATAAGCCTTTTACATCTCGGCTTATTTCATTATTCTCAACCTGAAATGGACTGAAACTCTTTATTTTTGACTCCTAAACATAAGGTGGACACCATCCGCACGCCGGATCTGCATGTATACAGCCACCTGGATCCCATGGATGCAGCCATGGACTCGCCTGAACGTGGCCAAAATCTTCCAAAGGAGCAGCCTACTAGGCCCGTCCAGCAGTCCTCCCCTCCGACGCAGCAAGCCACAGGTCCACCGCCCACCTCCAGGGGGTAAAAACCCTATTAGGCAAGGAGTAAAAACCCCTGTACTCTCTTGGGAAGAAATACCTCCGCGCCCATCATGCTCGCGCGAAGAGGCCCTCCACACCGTCCGCCAACACCAGTCCTCTCGTGCGGCGTGCCACCGCCGGTTCTCTCGCGCCGCAGCATGCCGAGGGCATCTGGCGGCATGGTTGTTGAAGGCCTGCCATAGCGACTGGTGGAGGCATCCCCGCGGCAGCCGGCGCATGGATGCGGCGCTGCTACGCAGGCTGTGCACGCCTGCGGCCCCACTCCTCAGCCCTGCATGGAGGTCAACAGTCCATGCCACAACACTGGGAAAGAGCGACCGTGAGCTAGGGTGGATGCCCGCGAAGGCTCGGCGCCGGCAGATTGAGAAAGAGGCCTGGCTCTTCTGGGCGAGCATCCTCCAATCCGCTGGCCGCATGGAGCTTGCAGCAGGTCAGCGCAGTTGCTGGTGGCCGTCCGACGTGGTGAGGTCGTGCCCCCCTTGTATCGGGGTCGACCGCTGCTAGGGCCGCCTCCCGCCTCTTCCGGCGCATCTCCTGCAGCTGTCGCCGCGCTAGGAGGCCCGTGTGCTACAGTCTGCAGCCGCAACGCTGCCAACACCTGGCGGGTATGCATCTTCTTCTCTGGCTCCATCATGATGTTCGTTGTCCTGTCGAACTGTTGCAGCTGCAACAATTCCACCTTGGCTTGCGTCCTCATGTCGGCATACAGATCCTTGAGGGATGGGACAATCGCCACAGGAGACACTCTCGCCTTCGGGAGCCGCAGGGCCACGTCTTCTCGTAGCATAGCTACTGCTGCAGAGTGCCGATCTGCAGGGGTGACATGGCGATGGTGCTTGACGATGGTGCGCTACCCACGCCGGATGAAGGATCGACAATAGGGGATGGGGGTGGATGATACGGCCGTGGCGGTGGTGGGTGCAGCAGTGGTGGGCGGCGCGGTATAGGGAAGGGACGCCACCGGTGATGCCGAGGAGGAGCCCGGCAGCGTCGTCGAGCCATACCCTGGGAGTCCGTAGGGAAACCCGTGGGGTAAGGGAGGCATCAAGGTGGATGCCTGGGCGGCCGCCATGGCGGACAGCCACAAGTTGAGGGCGGCCATATGCTTGGCGATGTCGGTGAGGGCCTGCACCGTGGCCTCGGCGGCGGTGAGCTCCACAGGCGCATCTTCATCCCTGGCATAGCTAATAACAGATTGTTGTGGTGGTGGCTAGGGTTGCGATGGAGAAAGGAGACCGGCCGGGGGCCTTGCCCACAGCCGAGCAAGAGGGATGGGTTTTCCTTCTAATTCTTGCTTAATTAGATTGATAGATCTCCTCTTCTTATATAAAGAGGTTTACTTGACCCCTAAGTAAGCGACCATTATCTCTAATTAACCCTAACCCTAATGGGCTATACCGCCAGCCCAGGCCCAATAGGCCCGTAACGTACTCTAACAACTGCCTTAAAATGTTGGTGACATGCTTCATTTTTTAAGTTCCATGCTATGCTTATATCTTAGAAGCTTATATTCCAAGTTTAATATTTGAACTGGTGTTTGGTATGGATCTTTTGAATTTATATTAATAAGAAAAGGAATCCTGATTTATGTGATTTCATGCTAAAGTTTCTGTTCTATAACACAATCAGGTCTGAGTTGGCAACCCTGACAAGTTCCTAAGGAAGCTTACAGAAGAAGAGATTGCGTTCATTGCTCAATCAGCAACCAACTATGTCAACTTAGCCCAGGTTCACGCAGCTAAGAATGCCAAGAGCTTTTTCTTTTTTTCACTTTGTGAGTTACACCGTATTGTTATGTTTTAGGGTTTTTCCCAGCCTTTTTGGATTTGTGTTAAATCTGCTTGTCATCAGAAAAGTACAATTCTCAGAATGGGTTTACACTAAACATACAAGGAAGGAGCAGGATATTCTAATGCATGTCTTGCCATTAGTACATGTGCATCATCAGAGATATTGATCTTATTCTCTGAATATTCAAATATATGGGAATTTTGAATTGATTTGTGGCTAAACATTGGCATATGTCATGCCCTGATGCTCGAATATTTTCTGCTCAATGATACAATACAAGTGCAGATGACCTCATGGCATGTTCTTAGTTCTTACACTACCCCAGATCAGCTTTTCCGTGATGGATACATCCGACAGGGAAAGTCCCCAATACCGTCACGGATAGTCTTCCCTGACGGTAACCGTCATGGATACACCGTCACGGATGGACTGACAGGGAGGGATAACCGTCAGGAACTTTTCCGTGACGGTTACTACCGACAGGAACAGTTTTCCACGTCAGTGACGGTGCAAAATGTCAGGGAAACTTCCCTGTCAGATACATTACCGTTAGGGAAAGTTCAAAACTCTCCGTACCGACAGGGATGCCTCAAACTTTCCATGTCGGCTTAGACTATCAGGGATGCCTCAAACTTCCCCTATCGGCCACAACTACTGTCGGTGTTCCAAAATCACCGGCTAGTAAACTTGTATACGCGTCACAGGATCGGATGGTAATGCAAGAATGAG